>NC_091472.1:47913582-48219832 GCF_036971445.1 Narcine bancroftii | reverse complement strand
TACGGAGTGGCCAATGGGTTCTTCTTTTGTTTTCTCAAGCTTAGAATGTTTTTAAGAGAAAGATGGGGACCAATGTTGACCCCACCTGAAATTAGTGAAATAGAACGAATGGTCTGGATGGGGAATATATCCAAATTTATAACAAAAATGAATTATGCTCTCCAGAGTGAAAGGGCAAAACCAGGATTATAGAGGTCAAGAGATAGATGGGAGTCGGACTTAGGTGTGGTGATTTCAGAAAGATGCTGGTCAGATTGGTGTAAGCACATGACATCAATTATAAATGCAAGATATGGATCGGTTCAGAATAATTTTTTACATGAATTATATCTTGCCCCTCAGAAATTACAAAGATCAAAATCAGAATATCAGAGATGTGTTTGTTTTTTCTGATGTAGATTGAAAGATGTGAGTCATTGCTTTTCCTGAAAGGTTTGTCAGGATTCTTGGATGGTGGGAAGGGTGAACACAAGAAAACAGAAGCAGGAGTAGTTCACCAGATCTCTCATCTGCCCTGCTTTGATCATGCTTTGCTTCAGTGCCAGTTCCTCAACCTTTCAAATATCTCCACTTTATCCCACGATTGGGCCTCGCCACCCAAGCAGCAGAGTAATCCAGAGATTCACTACCCTCTGAAACCAGACCAGCAACTTATTTTGTTGCTGTAATTCCTTGTTTGTTACTCTCTAACTAGTGAAAACATCTTATCGTCTGTCCTTCCGAGTCCCCTTAAATCTTGTATATTTGAATAAAATCATAACACATTCTTCTTCACTCCAACAAATAGAGACTCAAACTGTCTCATCTCTTGTGAGAAGACAACCTTCTCATCACAGGAATTAACCTAGTGAATCTCCTTTAAATTGTCTCAATGTAGTTATATCCTTCATTAGCTAAAGGAATCAGAACAGTATTTTAGATATGACTACACCCACACCCTGTACAAATGGAAAAATAATTGTTTTGTTCTTAAAAATACAGCTACTTTAAAATAAAAGTAAACCTTCAGTTTGCCTTCTTAATTACTTGTTTGATATGCCTGGTGGGCATTTCTTGAATCCTCTGAACTACATTTATTTGCAGTCTCTCTTCATTTATAGCCCATCTTTTAACTTATTTTACTGAAGTGCATGACCTCACACTTTCCCATGCTGTCCTCCATCTGTCAGGTTTTCAACCAACCACTCATTTTTTCTATAACACAATTCAGATTTACAATGTCCTCATTACAACACTCCCTTCCATCTATTTTTAATATCATCAACAAATTTGAAAAATGTTGCACTCTGTTCTCCACTAAATGTAAATAGAAAATAGCTGTGGGCCAAGAACTGATCCCCAGGGCACTCTACTATGTACATTCCTCCCACCCTGAATTAGACACATTTTCTTTAAACAAATCTTGGTTTTCCCATGTGACAGCCAGTTTTCAATTCATACCATTGTGGTGACCCATTTACCAGCAAGCAAACAGGCTCCCAAACTGGAGGACGTGCTGTGGGAAAACGCAGGAAATTGGCCCGCATCCAACACAGGTTTTTAATCTGGGCTGATATCACTGATGGCATCACTTCCTGTCCATGTGACAGAAGCAGTGATGTACATAAATCCAGCATACAAGCCTGGAGGTGTTGGTCTTGCACTAGACTCCACAGTGTGTACATTGACTTCCCAGCGTATACATTAATTCAACAATGTGTACACCGATGTCTATAGCAACTCAGTATAGAACACTTTACTACTTTGGTGACTCCAACGGTCCAAGAGATATTTAGACCCCAATATGGAAACGTTTTCTTCTATGCATGCCGTGGGTCTGAAACTGCCAGTGTTTTGGACTTCACAACCATGTGCACGGTTTGACCAAGCAGTCGCCCAATTCCAATTGAGGTAGATAACATTTTATTCCACATGGTACTACTATGTAGTAAGTGCTCGAGATTAAGAGACAGCATGCAGCAGCCTCCGGAAGAGGGCAAGTGTATGGCGCTATAGAGTCTGCTCATCCATACCTTTGGCCTCTCACGACATGAGCAAGCAGCCCGTTTACTTCACTTGGATGGTTTCTGAGCTAGGACCCCTTCCTTGCTCATGAATGAAATGATGGCATTAGCAGAAGGGCATAGGCCCTGACTCACTCATGATTGAGGAGGCTTTCTTGGAGCAGTTGCCAAAAGATATCCACATTCTCCTGGCAAATGAGGATTTCAGTGACCCATGGAGAGTCGTGGTCCATGCTGACATTCTATGGTGGACTAAGCAAGAAAGCGTGACATCTGTAGGACAGGTCACCAGATCCTGCTCACAGCAGCAGGACTGTGTAGACCGGCAGTATTCGAGAATGCCAAGGAAGCACTGGCTTAATGCTGCATTGTTGGTCCACCCAATAACTGATGTCCCAAAGCCCTGACAATGGATGCGTCCAATACAGCAGTAGGAGGGGTGCTTGAACAGTACATCGATAGGGATTGGAAACCATTGGATTTCTTTAGCAAGTACCTAAGACCACAAGAACTCAAGTACAGTGCTTTTGATTGAGAATTCTTGGCACTGTACCTAGCTATCAGACATTTCAGGTACTTTCTAGAAGGTAGGCATTTCATGGCTTTTACGGACCACAAGCCATTTACATTTGACTTCATTAAGGTATCAAGTCTATGGTCGGCTCATCAACAGAGACATTGATGATATATTTCTGAGTTCATGACAGCCATTGAACACATCTCAGGAAAGGCCGACGTAGTGGCAGATGCACTGTCTCACCCGGCCAAACAATCTGTGTAGACCTTAGCCCAGGGGGTGGAGTATGTTGTGCTCACGAAAGCTCAACAGGCAGATGAAGAAATTCTGTGTTACAGAACAGGGGGTTTGAACTTACAACTGGAAGAAATTCCTGTAAGCCTGGGGGAGCTCCAACTCCTGTGTGACGTATCTGAAGGTCGTCCTCGCCCAATCGTTCCGATGGCCTGGAGGCAGCAGGTATTTGATATAGTACATGGGTTGGCACACCAATCGATCAGAACGACTGCCCAGATGGTAGCCCACAAGTTTTGTGGCATGGCCTTCAAAAACAGTTCAGCAGTTGGATGAAGACATGCACTTGTTGCCAGACATCCAAAGTCCAGCAACACATGAAACCCCCACTTAATCTTTTGAGCTGACATATTGGAGGTTTGACCATGTACACATGGACGTTGTAGGCCTCCTGCTGGTGTTACGTGGTTCCTGTTTTCTTCTCGCTATAGTGGATTGGGCCATGTGGTGGCCAGAGGCAGTTCCACTGGCAGACACGAGTACTGACATCGGACCCTTATTTCTGCCTGGATAGCTCATCTTGGTCTGCCAGCACACATCACGTCTGACATGGGTGCCCAATTCATGTCGAGCAATGGCCACCCTGTTTGGAACCAGACAACAATTGTGTACCACCCATAATTCACTGGACTAGTAGAAAGGTTCCACAGGCAAGTGGGCTGACGAATTGTCGTGGGTACGCTTGGGCATATGAACAGCACCCAAGGACGACATAGTGCCCCATCAGCAGAGCTGTTCTACAGGGTGCCCCTGATAGTTCCAGGAAAATTTATATCAGACTCATGAGGATGGGAGCAGACACCTGCAGCAGTCTGAAGCAAGCTCCACAAGAAGCTCAGTTCTTTAGCATCCATACCAACATCTCAACACAGTCAGCCCAGGTTCTTTATACCCCAGAATTTGCAGGACAGCAAGTACATTTTCATATAGAAAGGAGCACACTGAGCACCATCCCAGCATCTGTACATTTTGGACATCGGAGGTAAAGAGGAAGCTTTTGCAGTTGACTGCTTCAAACCTGTTCATCTGGATCTGGATGGACCAGTCATGGTTCAGGCACCTCAATGGAGAGGAAGGCTGCCCAAACAAAAAAAAATACAGACTTTCAGACTTTGGGGGGGGGTCTGCAGTGGGATTGCAGGTTCGGGGGGGGGGTGGGGGTCATATGGTGACCCACTTTCCAGCAAGCGAACCAGCTCCAAAAATAGCAGACATGCTGTGGAAAATGCAGGAAATTGTCCTGCATCCAACACAGGCTTTTATCTTGGCTGATAACATCACTTCTTGTCCAAGTGACAGAAGCAGTGATGTATATAAGCCCAGCATGCAAGCCTGGAGGTGTCAGTCTTGCACTGGACTCCACAGCGTGTAGATTAACTTGACAACGTGTACACCGACATTTTTAGTAGCTCAGTATAGAATACGTCACTACACTATCACAGTTTCTCCAATATCTGGGGCTCTTGTGTGGCACCTTGTCAAATGCCTTTGGGAATCTAAATGCACTACATCTACCAGTTCCTTTCTATCAGCTCCTCCTGTAATGTCCTCAAAGAATTTAAGAACATTTGTCAAACAAAATATACCTTTCATAAAACTATATTGATGAGCTTTAATTTTATCTAACTTTCCTAAGTGATGTTATTTCCTCTTTGATGACTGATTCTACCAGATGACTGATTCTACCACCTTGACAATAGGTCCTAAACCAGCCTATAGTGCAGGGCCTTTTATATTCCTCCCCTTTTGAACAAGGAAGTCACACTAACTGTTCAATTTTTTTTGGTAACCTCACAGAATTCACCTATGTTTTGAAAAAAATCACTCAATGGGTGAACATATTTGAAGCCAGATGGATCTGCTTGTAGGATAATACAATGTAAGCCAAATTGTCCAGAATATGATCATTAGTAATCACAGTCCACATCAATTGCCACTGGATTGCTGTTTGCTTTACCAGCATTGAATCATTCAGTAGTGATTCCTTCTCACACAATTGAACAATGAAATCTTACAGGACAACGCACTGCTTATGGCAATGACTTGAACCATTGCATCAATAAGGATATCAAGGAGACCCAAAAGCTGTATCTTAATGATTTTGTAAAGAACATCAAAGAAAGATTATTCATTCAGAAATAATTTTTCGATGATCTCAGGCACATTCAACATCCTTTAAAGTCAATGAAATTAATTTTTTGAGTTTAGGTAACTGCTGTAAATTTCCCTTTTCATTTCACTTGTAAGAAACATTTTCACTTTAAGAAACACACACACACACACACACACACACACACACACACACACACACACACACACACACACACACACACACACACACACACACACACCCCTAGCTCTGACGGTGACGTTAACAATAGAACCCAGAAGCCCGCGAATAAAGCCAGCAGAATCTTCTGAAGAAGAAGAACCTCTCCCTTTAGCCCCATCTTTTAAAACTGCTCCTCCCTCGGCGCCACTTCCCTTTTAAATCGGAGTTCGCATCCTGCTATTTTCTCCACCACTTTCCTTTCTTTCCAGAACTCTCCATGTAAATTACAATGCTTTTTCTTTCAGCTACTTAATATAAATAAAAGAAGATATGTCTTTCAGTTAGTCCCATTTTAAAATGGTATTTTCAGTCTTCTCATTTAATGACGTTAATCTTTTCTTAATTTTCTTAAAAATTCTTCCACTTCTTCTTTGTTCTTGAAAATTCATCGATTACCTTCTGAGACGCCCACCCTCAACATCATCGCTGGGTAAGTCATCGAATATTTAAAGTTTTTAGATCACAGTTTACTTCATCAAATTCTTTTCTTTGTTTGACCAAGGCAGGGCTAAAGTCCTGAAAAAACATTACTTTTGCATTATCCACCACTAATGGGCCATTGTTATTTTTTGAATATTCATATACTGCTCCCAAGATTGCATCCCTAGCCTGGTAACTTAAAAGTCTTACCAGGACACTGTACTCCAGTTGTTCTGGATCCAAGGGTTTGGTGAGCCCTTTCAATTTGCAACTTTGCATTTAACTTGTTTTGTCTCAGCGCTTGTCGGATCCATGTTTCAAAGAAGCTCACCAGGTCTTTCTCCTTGATTTCTTCTCTCAGTCCAATGATTCTCATATTGTTTCGTCTGCTGAAATTTTCAATATAATCAATCTTGTCCATCAATCTTTTCTCTCTGTGTTCCATTTTTTGCTTTTTCTTCTAGACTCTTTAGCCTGTCTTTTGTTTTGTCCAGTTATGCTTCCACTTGAGTCATCAATTCCATTAAATCTTCCACTATTTCTTTAATTTCCACTATCCTTTCTGCTATGTCTCGTACTGCTGATTCAACACTCGTGAAACGAGTGCACAAAGTTTTCACCTTGTTCAGCATGTTAGTTATATCTTAGGACTACTCCCCAGTTCTGCTGGGCTCAGCCATTCCCAAGGCCCCTCTTGAGCTGCTCCTCATTGGGCTTTCTCTCCGTGTTCCTGGCTGAGCTGTCGCTTCTTTAATTTTAGTTTTGGTGGCCTTGGTTGTATAGTACTAGTTTTGTTCATTTTTGATGATAAAATTCTGGTTTTTGAGCTTTCAGACTGTCTTTTTAATACTTTTTATGGAGATGTCTTTCAAAACACATCTGCTCAGATCCTCAGCATGTTCAGCCTCCCCCCACCCCAGAAAGGCATATCTAGCTTTGGGACACAGTCTCAAATTTAATAATTTCAGCAGTTTTTTTCTCTGGTATCAAAATTGTCTGTTTCTTTCATAAGGTTATCAATCTGTGGTATTAATGCCACTTTTCTCTCTCTCCTATCACTGCCTGACCTGCTGGACACATTCTGCAACATTTTTAACCTGCATTTTGCAGCTTTAACATGCTTTTGTTTTTTTTCCCCCCTCTCTGTATAACCGCGCACATTAATCATTCAACCGGATAATTGTTTTTGATGCCGTAAACAAGTTGGCTCTTTTGTTTTACATTCTGATTAGTTGTGTGAGACAGTGAAATCTTTTCGGAGTAGAATTATGGAATTTTTAGAAGGATTATTTAAATTTAAACTTGCAGTTGATCTTGTGGTATTTTTATTGGGTTAAATTAAAAATTTGAGTTTGGAATTAAAATTAGCTAAGTTTCAAGTTGCGTTTTTAAGATTAGCATTAGCTGTGGTGAGAAAATGTTTGGCTCTAACCTGGAAAAATGAGACTGATTTAAGCATTCAAAGGTGGCATGTGGAAATGAGGTCCTGTATTCCATTGGAAAAGATAATGTACAATTTACACAATAATTATTCCTTTTTTGTTAAGGTGTGGAGCCTGCATATGAAATATATGGGTTTAAGTATGTAGTCATTTTTTTTTTCTCCCTTTGTTGGGGTTGCACCAAACATGGCAACTGGTTGATTGTTATATGTATATTTGTATTTTATTTTTGATTATTATATGCCTTATTTTGAATAATAAATAAAATATACAAAAAAAATAATTCAACTGGATAATTCTGTTAACAGCACATCACCATGACATCTGTGGTCTCACCTTATCAGATATATTTCCATTGTCCTATCCATCTCTTTCCTTCACCTAATCTACAACATAATTGAATTGTTTTTCACTTATTTTTCAATGTTGATTATATTTGGCCTTCAGTAAATTAAACCTTGATGGCTTTGAGATTGGCCTATAACCACACATTAACACAAACATCTCTTGGATCTGATCATTGTCTCTGGAGGTTGAAGGTCCATGGGAAGTGTTTTAGAAGTGAGGAGCAGTGTAATGTGATGTATTGTGAAAAGCCTTGGGGCAATGATACAATTTTAGTTTGATCGTATATCCATTGGTTAGTTTGGGAAAATCTTAAGTCACAAAGTATTAACATCCTATTCCATGCCTCTATTCTCTCCACAAATGCCATTCACTCTTTTCACCCCTCTCTTATTCCCTTGTTCTGCCCTTGTAAACTTAAAGATATCCAAACTCATGGATAACTGATTAATGCATCAGCCCATCTTTATCGACCTCTACTGACTCCTGATTGAGTAGTGCTTAATATTAAAATTTGTATCTTATTTTCAAATTGCTTTCTGGCCATACCCGATACACCAGCCACCCCTTCAGTGTAATCACCATATCTAGAACCTTCATGATGGCCACAATCTCAAATTCTGAGTTCTAGGGGACCTGTGATTCAAATCTTTCCATCCATGACAGCCATGCCTCCAGTTGCCAAGACTAAAAACTTTGGAATTCCTTTCCTGAAATTGTTTACCTCTCTGCTTCTCTTTCCTCAATATGGACTCCTTCAAAGCTGATTTTCTCCCATGTAACATCTTGCATGTCTGATATTGATTCGTAACCATATAAGAGGCCTGAGCCTAATTGTGATATCTTTCATTGACAGACTGGGCATGGAACCAGGGACTTTCTGCCCTAGGAATGTACATTTCGGGAAACCCCCATGTCATTTCCACTGTATTTTCTTTTCTTTAACATCTTGTCTTCTGTGGGAATTCTCTTGTACTACAGTAGATACTTTTGAGCCTCCTTTCCTAGTTGGGTGATTTTTAAGTCCAAAATCCACTAGATATTTGAGCCAAGCCTTCAAACCAGTTTTAGTCTAGTACTGGATTTCAGCATTACTTCTGGCTGCCACTGCTCAGCATGCTTATCTGCTGACTGGGGAGTTCTCCATCATTCAATAATAGTGAAAGAAGATCATTTGCTTATCCTTCTGCTGTTGGTGGGAATTTGCTGTGCACAGTTGGATGTAGGCTACTTGTAAGCAAAAGTTGCTTACAAGTAACCTACACAGTATACAGCGGTTTGAAATTATCAAGGAATTTGAAAAAGATCATGTTTACCTTTGTCTTTCCTCCTTTCATTTCTTCATCCATCCCTGCTTCCTTCCCTTGCTTTTCCTCCTTGTCTTCATTTTTCCTTCCTTTGTCAAAAAATATATTTTTCACAAACTACTCAACAATCGTTTCATTCAGTACTCCTTGCGTCTTTAACCCCATGTCCTTGTAAAGATATTTCATACTATTCTCAATCTGTACCTGTATCATTTTTTTGTAAATTTTCTACTTAATCAAATAATTTTGAAGTGATCTTTCACTTGCAAAAGAGAAAATGTTTGGAAAGATTTCATTCCTAGTTATTTATAACAGAGTTAACAGTGAAGTTAAAAGTCAGATGTACCCTTTCTGGTAACATTTGGAGATGTTTACCTGAAGAAAAATGTGTAAAAGATCCCAACTAAAATGCAGTCTTGGAAAAAAATGGAGAATCCATGTACTCAATTTCTACTGCATTGGGCTGGATTGTACAATCAACTCCCAGAATCTCTGACTCCTCCTGGAGCCAATCATCTACCCATCAAATCTGGTGCACAGACTTGCCTATTTCTGCAGGTGACATACCTGAAGCCAAATCTATCGTGTCCCTGGATAGGAACATTGAACTGCAGTACACTGTGAATGTGTGAAACAAAAATTTTTATTTCTGACATAATACACTCCACACGTGTTAAGTCATAATTTAAATCTTTTAGAAAACAAAGTTGTTCATATTGATTAAGCTGTCTTCACCACCCCAAAAAAAGTTTTTTAATTGCTAAACATTACCACAATAAATAAATTAAATATTACTTTTCCACAATTTTGTCCACCTTAAATGTAAATTTTTGAAGTTATCCCATGCCTTAGATATGTTGCTGCAGACTGTATGGACCTTTTGGCATTACTTAAATACTAAAATGCAAAATATAAATATTAAAATTTTAAAAAGGATAGATTTATATTGACCGTTAAAATATTTACTTTGAGACAATCTTCAGATTCATAAGTTGTGAGGCATCTATTTACAAAAGGGTCAGTAAATAAATTTGTAAGTTTATATTTGCTGCGCTGCATTTAGTTCTCAAAACTGGCAGTTGAAAAAGCAAAACATACGATTTAACCAGATCTTCCATATTACACTGTGTCTTTTTAAAGACAAATTCCATGAATTAACACATGCCAGCACATTTGGTCAGATTTTGCCACTGTCCAGGAAGAAAATTGCCGACAAAACCTATTGCCCTCTGTAGTGTAGATTTTTCCTTTCATATCGAGTCAAACACAGCATGGAATAGGCCCTTCAGCCCAACTTGTCCATGCCATCTAAATTGGCATTCTGGATTAATCCCAATTTTTGGCATTTGCTCCAAACCATCTCAAATAACAAAGCCTTTAAGCAAAATTTGAAAGATTTCAGTCAAATAAAGAATAACGAAAGATGAGGGAAGATGAAGAATGAGGTGCTAGGGAGGATCCCTATGGCTGTAACCCTCAATAATTACACCACTTTGTATTGCTGGGGAGTACAGCCTAGCTGGGGAAAGCAACAGTTGCTGTGCCTCTGGCACGGGGTCAGTGCCTGTGGCTCAGAAGGGTACGGAAAGGAAGAGGAGGGCAGTAGTCAAAGGGGACTCAATAGTTAAGAGGACAGATAGGGGTGGTTGCAGTAAGGATAACCAGATGGTGGTTTGCCTCCCTGGTGCCAGGGTCCGGGATGCTGCTGCTCATGTCCAAGATATCCTAAAGTGGGAGGGAGATGAACCAGAGGTCGTGGTACATGTAGGTACCAATGACATAGGGAGGAATAAAGAAGAGGTCCTGAAAAGTGAGTACAGGGAGTTAGGTAGAGAGCTGTAAAGAAGGACCGAAAAGGGAATAATCTCTGGATTACTACCTGTGCCACATGACAGTGAGAGCAGGGATAGAATGAGGTGGAGGATAAATGTGTGGCTGAAGGGGTGGAGCAGTGGGCAGGGATTGAAGTTTTTGGATCATTGGGACCATTTTTGGGGTAGGTGTGACCTGTACCGAAAGGACGGGTTGCACTTGAATCCCAGGGGGTCCAGGATTCTGGTGGGGACATTTGCTAAGGCTACTCAGGATACTTTAAACTAGAATGGTCGGGGGGGGAGGGAACCAAATGGAAGAGAACAGCAAAGAGAAGGTTAGATTGCAACAGAGAAACTTGTAGACAGTGTTCGAGGGTTGAAAGAGAAGGGAGATGCTCTGTATGAAGAAGGAGGAGAGATGATAGAAAAAAGAACATAATAGAGTTGTTTGTAAAGATAGGGGCAAACTGAGTAAGAAGTGGGAAATCTCTGAAATGCATATATTTTTATGCTAGGAATATTGTGAGGAAGGTGGATGAGCTGAGGGTATGGATTGACCCTTGGCAGTATAATGTGGTAGAAATTAGTGAAACATAGTTGCAGGAGGGATGTGATTGGCAGCTATCTCTTCCTGGATTTTGTTGCTTTAGGTGTGATAGAATTGGAGGGGCAAGAGGGGTGGTTTTGCTTGTCAGAGAAAATATTACAGCGGCGCATAGGCAGGATAGATTAGAGGGCTCGTCCAGGGAGACTATTTGGGTGGAATTGAGGAATGAGAAAGGGGTAGTTACACTTATAGGGGTGTATTATAGACCTCCTAATGGGGAATGAGAACTGGAGGAACAAATTTGTAGGGAGATAACAGATATTTGTAATAAGCACAGGGTTGTGATTGTGGGAGATTTTAATTTTCCAAGTATAGATTGGGAAACCCATTCTGTGAAAGAGCTGGATGGATTGGAGTTTGTAAAATGTGTGCAGGATATATTTTTTTACAGCAATACATAGAGGTACCAACTAGAGAAGGGGCAGTGTTGGATCTACTGCTGGGGAATGAGATAGGTCAAGTGACAGAGGTATGTGTTGGGGAGCACTTTGGGTTCAGCGATCATAGTGCCATTATCTTCAATGTAATTATGGAAAAGGATAGGTCAGGGCCTAAGGTAGAGGTTTTTGATTGGGGGAGGGGGGGTGGGAGCTAGATTTGAGGAGATGTGAAAGGATTTTCAAGGAGTGGATTGGGACAGTTTGTTTTATGGGAAGGATGTAGTAGAGAAATGGAGGCCTTTTAAAGGTTAGATTATGAGGGTACAAAATCTTTATTCTTGTTAGGTTGAAAGGTAGGGTCAAAAGTTTGAGAGATCCATGGTTTTCAAAGGATATGGGATGTTGATGTACAAGGCATTGGTGAGGCCAAATTTAGAGTACTGTGTGCAGTTCTGGTTACCAAATTATAGAAAGGATATCAACAAGGTAGAGAGAGTGCAGAGAAGATTTATGAAAATGTTACCTGGTTTTCAGAATCTAGATTACAAAGAAAGATTGAGCAAATTAGGTCTTTATTCTTTGGAGCATATAAGGTTGAGAGGGGATTTGATAAGAGTATTTAAAATTATGAGGGATAGATAGAGTTGATGTGGATAGGGTTTTTCCATTGAGAGTAGGAGAGATTGAAACAAGAGGTCATGAGTTAAGAGTTAAGGGACAAAAGTTTAGAAGTAACATGAAGGGGTACTTCTTTACTCAGAGAATGGTGGCTGTGTGGAATGAGCTTCCAGGAGAAGTAGTGGCACAGGGTCAATTTTGTCATTTAAGGAAAAATTGGATAGGTATATAGATGGGAGGGGAATGGAGGGTTATGTGCAGGGTGCAAGTAGGTGGGATTAGAGGAGAGTACTTAGTTCAGTGCAGACTAGAAGAGCCAAAATGGCCTGTTTCCATGCTGTAATTGTTATATTGTTATATGGTAATGGTTATGAAATATTAAACTTCTTTTAAATTTTTTAAAATTTCATTGATTATTCTATTGAGGGGGAAAAATTAATCTTTGTACGTAAAGTTTGTCAGGGTGAAAAAGACGTTCAGTATTTGTTTTGAAGCTCAATTACATCGCATTCAACAAGACTAATTATTTTCATGGGCAGTAATATTCCTCATTTTATGAAGGATATTAATATATTGAAAGCAGTTCAGAGAAGATTTACTTGGCTAATACCTGGAATGAGTAGGTCTTATGAAGTGAGACTGGTCAGGTTAGGCATTTATCTGCTGGAGTTCAGAAGAGTTAGTAGGATCTTGATTGTAACATGTAGATCCTGAGAGTTGATATGGAGAGCATCATTATTTAACAATAAAGGGTTGTCAATTTCGGTCATGGTTGTACCCCCACAAAAATCTGGACCATTGTTATATTAGTTCCAAATTGATCGACATTTGTGGTTAACATAATTTAGTTTGCAACAAAATATTTTTACTTCGTATGCATTTTCTGTTAATTAAATCATAAACAGTATAAGGAACTAGTTTCTGGGCAGACTTTGCACACAGTCTTCAAATGAAATTGCTTAGAAAGACTGCTATGAACTCTTGAATGATACAATTGTTAAAAATTGGATGAACCTTTAGTTTAAAAAAAACCAAATTGTTAACATGAAATTATATAAAATGTAAAGTTTAGAAACAAATTAAATTGTTCAACCCTCCCCCTTCATCTCACTCCATCAGCATAACCTATTCCTTTCTCTTTCGGGTGTTTTTTTCTATCTTCCCTAAAAATGCTTTCCATCTTAACTGAGTCATTCTTTGATTACTAATTTAATTTATTGCCATCGCAAGTGGTAACCTATTTATTGCTCTGGCCTTTTTGCCCTTGCAGATGAAGATTGATGTTATTTCCAAACTCCTTACTTCAAAGTTCTTGAATGTTTTCACTCTCTTCCATCTTATAATACTGCCAGAGACTTGCTATTCTGCAGCTCTGTATGAGTCGTTCCACTTAGTTTTGTACCTCTACTGTAGTTCTTCTTTTCAAATTTGGAAATTATATTTTCTGATTATGATAAGAGCTCATTCTTCTGAATTTGTCTGAACTCTGTGACAATTTAATCCCTTAAAAATGAAAATCCCATCCTGTCAAACTTCTTTACAAAACCCTTCTCCCTAGTAGAATTCCTAAATGCACCTGTTATTTAATTTTTAATTTAGAGGTACAGCATGGTAACAGGCCCTTCCAGCCTATGAGCCCTCCTTGCCCAAATGACTATTTGTGGCTCAATAACCTACTAACCCCATACTTCTTTGGAATGTGGGAGGAAGCCAGAGCACTTGGAAGAATCCACACAGACACAGGGAGAATGTACAAACTCCTTACAGATGGTGCCTCATTCAAACCCAGGTCACTGGCAATGTAATAGAGTTGTTCTAACCACTCTACTAGCCATGCCACCCTTGTGACTATGCCCCACTCAATCCCTTTGAGAGTGGGACATGCTTGAGGTGTCCTGTGGCCAATTCCCTGTTGAACATTTGGTTCCAAGAGTAAAAGCAGAAAACATTAGTGTTACGCAATAGACTGGAACAGGACAGTTAATGTTTCAGGTCATTATTTTTTTTATCAGATTCTTTTTCTTTCTCTCTTCATTGATGCTACTTGGCCTGCTGAGCTTTCCAGAACTTTTTTGCAGTTATTTCATATTTCTAGCACCTGCAGTTTTTGGCTTTGAGATTTCGTTACCTACTTTCTCGGGGCAATATGTGTACATTCTTCATTGAATGAATGTATTAAATTATTATTTTTATCTATCTTATGTTAAAATTGTAAGCTTACTGAACAGCTATGAAAATATATTTGTAAATGAAATATTGGTTACATCCATTTACTAGAGTATTAAAATATGAGTCATTAATTTAAGCTCACTTTAAAGTCAATTTTTGTTACTAGGGTTATACTGCTTGACATTTAAATTGACTCTGAATTTGACTGGGATTAGTTGCCATTAATTCAACTGAAGCCTTTTTCAAAAAGAGGCCAAGAAATTTTGGAAACTGAACACTGTTGTAATTACCATGAATTTTAATTTGGACAACTCAGGCTTGTGTTCAACCAGAGCACTTGACTAGAGCATGATTTACTCTTTCCTTAAGATAGCAGGAGCCTATTTAACCTTGGAGCAATGCCTTTTCTCCCCCCCAGCCTTCTTTTTCTCCAACCTTTTGTGTATCACTTTGCCTTTAATGTCATCTCCGATACTCCAACCACCCTCAAAACTAATGGTAGTTTGCAGGTGCTCCATTGATCTAACTCATGTGAGGGAAAAGAGTCGATCATAGTTATTCTAATTCCTTATTAAACCATGATTCTAAGTGTGCTAAATGAAAGCTGCTGACATCAAATTTATAATTAATCAGGAGAAATCTTTTAAAAACAACTATACTTTATTAGTTATAGAACTCATTCATGACCATGTGGAGGCATCCATCTTGAATCCAACTGAAGCTGCAACAACTTGTCTCCAACACCCTTTAGTGATCAGGGGGATCACTAACACTCTGTCATTACATCCCCTTTCCTTGAGATGTATAATCTAACAACATGACAACATATTTATTTCAATTTAAGAACATAGAAAGCAGAGTGGACCATTCAGCACCTTAAGGGTGTTCTATTTTTAAAGCTATCATTGCTGATCTTTCATCAAACTTCATGTCCTCATGTTTGCCTCACATTCATAATTCTTCTCTGTAAAAACAAATTAATGCCATTTGCTGAAATACATTGCAAATCAACACCACCCTCTGCGACAGCATTTTCTAATGTCACTCCTGAAAGACGTGGCTCTAATTACTCCAGTTGAGATGGTCCAAACAAATGTGCACAGTTTCCCTGTATTTCCCATGATAGCTTGGAAATTTCATCAAATTATCTCTGAGCCAAGTAAAATTGAGAGAAAACAACATTGGCTTATATGGTGAAAAATTACAGCATGTAGCATGCATGCTACCGTGAAGTGTGAAAAGAAGATACACATGAAGAGTCAAAGTTGAAGACTGATTTATTGCACTGGCAGCTCTGTTTATATTCACTCCTCGCTACTGACGTTGGAGGTGATGTCACGGGGGTACCGATCTCCGACTGGTAGGTGTTCCGCTATTGCTCGCTGTTTCCTGCCTTCTACTCAGACAAAGCAGAATGATCATTCAGCAATCACTGTGACAAGATACTAAAAAGGCTGCGTGAGGAGCACCTTGGAATGGAAAAATGCAAGAGAAGGGCCAGAATTGATGTTTATGGCCAAGGATTAAATGCTGACATTGACGAGATGGTTTCAAGCTGTGAGACCTGTTTGAAACATCACGCAAAGCAGACAAAGGAATCCATGATAATAACTGACTTACCACCAGAACCATGGCAGAAAGTTGGGACTGATCTGTTCCACATGGATAGAAATAATTACTTGCTGGTTATTGATTATCTCTACAACTATCTGGAGATTGTGCTGCTTCCAAACATGTCTGCTGCTTGTGTGGTCAAATATACGAAATTGATCTTTGCAAGACATGAAATTTCACAAATTGTCTATAGTGACAAATTGTCTACAGTACAGCTGTAGAAAATTCCAGAACTTTGCAGAAGTGTATGATTTTTGACATGTGACTTTGGGTCCTCTACATCCACAGTCAAATGGAAAAGAAAATAAAGGAGTTCACATAGTTAAACAATTGCTCAGGAAAGCACTGGACAGTGATCCTTATCTAGCTTTATTGATTTGCAGAGCTTCCCCACTTGAACATGGCATGTCATCACTGAGCTTCTGGTGGGTCATAGACTACACACCACACATCACTACTTTGCAGACGCAAACATGAACAGAGATGTCAAAGATGTTGAATGGAAACAAAACCATCTTCAATGGAGACAAAAAAACAAACTATGACAAGTCAGCAAGAAACTTAGGGCCATTGGCATAACATGACACAGAGAGACTCAGAGATTCCAACACTTGAGAAAAAAAGGTTACTGCTCTGGAGGAAGTAAATCCAAGATCCTACACTGTCAGAACAGAGGATGGTCAAATACTGAGACGGAATCGAAAGAGCCTGCTGAAATTGCAAGACACTGCGGGAACAGACAAATGCCAAAGATCCAGCCTGCACAGCAACAGAGGTAACACCACCATGCTTGACATTAGTGGACCAGCAGAGTTGACACAAGCACCTGTGTTAAGAAGGTCCACACGTATAGTCAAAGCACCTAACAGGCTGAATCTCTAACAGAAAAAGAACTGCATAGTTTGTGCAGTTGGTGCTGCTGATGTTCTGTTTCAGTTTGTGTTTAACTTTAAATTGAAATAAATATGTTGTCATGTTGTTAGATTATACATCTCAAGGAAAGGGGATGTAATGACAGAGTGTTAGTGATCCCCCTGATCACTAAAGGGTGTTGGAGACAAGTTGTTGCAGCTTCAGTTGGATTCAAGATGGATGCCTCCACATGGTCATGAATGAGTTCTATAACTAATAAAGTATAGTTGTTTTTAAAAGATCCAAGGTTTCTTTATTACAATAGAAGTGAAGCCCCATCATTGTTTTGTTTTACAGGTCCTGCACTCCAAACCACTGATGTCCCTGTGTCTTTCATTGAACATTGCATTCAGACCATGAGCAATTCAATGTCTGCCACCTCCTTCACTTGGTTTCTGTTTGTTTTAAGATTATTTTGTTGTAGATTATTTTTCCCTCTACACTGGTTTGGTTTTCAACTAAGGAAACTTGGATGAAATATTAATGTTTATGAAATTAATGCTGCAGTTTATAACCAAGGTCATTTATTAAACTGTATAAGCACATTTTTATGTTTGAGCTGCATTTCTATTTATTATTTCAGCCATGTCCTGAAGGCGCGCTTCATTGCCACAGCACTGCATTTTTGTTTTTGGAGGACTGTAATAGCATGTGCCAATCCATGTTTGGTTTGCAATGACACTTTTTACTGGAACATCCCAGGGGAAAGATATAATTTTGTCTTTCACAGTGATATAAAGATAACCAAACTTTTCAGAAGTAACCTAGTTACCGTATAAAAGTGGTGATGTTATTGTACCCAGGGAATTAATTTCAGGTAGACATGTAACCAAAGTTGAATTTAACATAGCAAATGGAAGGTTGTAGTGAAGAAGCTTATTGAGCTACTGCAGTCATTCTGTATTAGATTGTTGGTCCAGGGTTTTCACCCAGTGAAATGATCACAAGCCATGCCCATTAAAACTACAGTTATAAGCACCGGCTTGTACAATTCCTGTCTCAGCCAACATATTGCCATTAGCCACACATTGTATGTCGAAGTGCCACATGTGCCACGCGAACCATGGTTTGGCCACCCCTGTTGTCCGTAAATCACAAAAAGTTGGTTTGCCAGTGCAGCAAGTAATCAAGAAGGGCATGTTGCCCTTCATTGCAAGAGGGATTGGATTTAAGATCAGGGAGGTTCTCCTGCATCTGTTCAGGATATTGGTGAGGGCTTTGCCTAGATTACTGTATGCACTTCTCATCTCCTTACTGGAAAAGGATATAAGGCTTTGGAGGTGGTGCAGATGAGATTCACCGGGTTGAATCGAAGCAAGGAGGTTAGCCTATGAGGGGAAATTCAAGTAGCCTTGGGACTATCCTCACAGTAGTTTAGAAGGATGAGAAACATAAAATTATCAAAGTAATAGTTAAGACTGAAGCAGGGAGGTTGTTTCCACTGGGAAATGAGACTAAATCCTGGGGACAAGGTCTCAAGGTTCATGGTAGTAGATTTAAAACAGTGATGTAGAGTAAATTATTCCCCCAGAGAGTAGTGAATCTGTGGAATTCACTGCCCAATGAAGCAGAAGAACCTGCCTCATCAAATGTATTTAAGACAGATTTTTGAAGAACAAGGAATTAAGGATTATGGGGAAAAGGCATGAGTTGAGTTCACATCCAGATCTGCTGAGATCTTAGTGAATGGCAGAGCAGGCTTGAAATGCCAGATGGCCTACACCTGCTCCTATTTCTTACGTTCTTGTATTGTGGCATTTCTGTCCAAGTATCATCCAGATAATCTTTGTTGCATTCTGTACAAGACTACTAAATCTTAAGTTTATTTTGAAAAAGATTTCTAGAGTCTTTGTGGTTATTTTCTGTGGCATTTTAATTAATTTGTTTACATTGAAATCCATTTGCTAAAAGGTATTTTATTTTTTATCATTTTATACTTTAATACACATTGGCCAAGATGTTTATAGTATGCAAACTTGGATTTTTGGCCATCTAACTCAACAGCTAATTACATCTGGATATAGTGAGTGCACTGTTGAGGCTCCAAAACATCCTTATAATCATACTTTGTGTTTTGTAAAGGGCTGAAAGACATGTAAAATAATCTATAAAAAGAGCAATCCCACCTTCAGCGATAACAGAGCCAGCACTCACCAAGGCAACTCCACCACCACCTGACTTGAAAAATTTATTGCCTTTCCCTCATTGGGGCTGATTCTAAATCTTGACAATCACACCCCGACAATATTGTGGGCATGTTTTCAACTGAAGAACTGTCGTTGTTCAAGAAGGCAGTTTACCACCATTTTGACAAGGGCAGTTAAGAATGTACAATAAATGCTGGCCTTGCAAGCAATGCCCAGATCCTATAAAATGCACATAGTTCTTTCTGTGGTGATATGCAAACTTGTGCAATCCCTTTTTAAAAAAAAAAATTACATTGCCTGGAATGTTATGGTCATCCTGAAAGTCAATTAACAAAAGCATCAAAAAGAAAAGATCAACAAATGGTTAAATATATTCATTTATTTGTTAAAATTGGTATATTTAACGTGAATATTTTGTTCAGTCTGATTTCAGTAAAAGTAATTAACTTTTTTTCAGTATGATGAAATGAAGTGTGTCTTGGTTTTCCTTCTCTCTAATTGCCAAACTTTTCCAACTTGTCATTCAGATTTGTTTCCACAAATTTTCTTTGTATCATAAACATTCTGCAATGATGGTTCTTTTTATTTTTGTGGATACCAATAACATTCATATTAGGGCAGGGTTCCTTGGAACTGTGGTAATATTTTGAGTTTGTAGCCTCTGGAACGACCATGGTCCACAGACTAAATTACAGAGTAAGTGCTGGTAAATAGGATTAGTGTAGATAGGTATGGACACAGTGGACAGAGGGGCCTTTTTCTGTGAACATGTATCTATATTTAAAAAAAACTCAGTAAGTTGATAAAGATTTAAAATGGCTGATATTGAATGTCTTGTCTTGTCCAATGGCAAGTTTTCTCTCAATTAAATCGTACTATACACCCTAAAATATATTTAGTTACATTTCTTCCAAAGAATTTTTCCCAATGGTGGGTTTAAACTAGATTTGCAGGGGGAAGGGAACCAGAGTGCCAGAGCAGATAGAGGAGTAGAGGATGTTAAAATTGCATGCACCGGTACTAAACTTTAAGATCACCCATGATCTCATTGAATGGCGGAGCAGGCTCGAAGGGCCAAATGACCTACTCCTGCTCCTATCTTCTATGTTTCTCTGTTAGAAGTCAGTGGGTTAAATGTGGTAGAAATGTTCTCAGGTATATCTATTTCAATGCAAGGAATATTGTAGGAAAGGCAGATGATCTTAAGAGTGTGGATTGGCGCGTGGAATTATGACATTGTGGCCTTTAGTGAAACTTGTTTGCAGGAGGGACAGGACTGGCAGCTCAATGTTCCAGGGTTCAATTGCTTTAGACACAATAGGACGGGGGATGAAGAGTGGCAGTGCTCATTTGGGAAAATATCACAGCTGTGCTCGGGCAGGACAGACCAGAGGACTTGTCTACTGAGGCTATATGGGTGGAGTAGAGGAACGGGAAAGGAATGACCACACTCATAGGGTTGCATTATGGACCGCCGAATAGTCAACAAGAATTTGAAGAGCAAATCTGTAGGGGTATAGCAGACAGGTGAAGGAACACCTGTGGGAGATTGAAATTTTACACATATTGACTGGGATTCCCATACTGTACAAGGCCTGGATGCCTTGGATCCAGTGATCATAATGCCATTAGTTTCAAGTTAATTATGGAGAAGGATTGAGATTCTAAATTGGAGAAAGGCTAATTTTGAGGAAATGAGAAAGGATCTTGAATGCATAGATTGGGATAAGTTGTTTTCAGGCAAGGACGTGTTCAGTAAGTGGAAGACCTTCAAAGGTGAAATTTTGAGAGTAGAGTTTGTATGTTCCTGTTAGGATCAAAGGCAAGGTTAGAAGGCATAGAGAACTTTGGTTTTTGATTGGTATGGGGATCTGGTTCGGAAGAAGAGACAAGTGTATAACAGAAATAGGCAACATGGAGCAAATGAGGCACTTGAGTATAAAAACTGCAAGAAAACCTCAATAAAAAAAATCAGGAAGGCTAAAAGAAGACTTGAGGTTTGCTTTGGCAGATAATGTGAAGAAAAATCCTAATTGTTTCTACAGGCATATTAAGAGCAAAAGGATAGTAAGGGACAAAATTGGTCCCCATGAAGATCAAAGTGGTCAGCTTTGTATGGAGGAAAAAGAGATGGGAGAGGTTTTAAATGTTTTTTCATCAATATTCACTCAGGAAAAGGTCACAGAGTCGTGGGAAGTAAGAAAAACAAGCAGTGAGATCATAGAACCTATACAGATTAAAGAGGAGGAAGTGCTTGCTGTCTTAAAGCAAATCAGGGTGGATAAATCCCCAGGACCTGACAAGATATTCCCTTGGACCTTGAGGGAGGCTAGTGTAGAAATTGCAGGGGTTCTGGCAGAAATATTTAAAGTGTCCTCAGCCAAGGGTGTGGTGCCAGAGGATTGGAAGGTAGCATATGTTGTTCCATTGTTTAAAAAAGGCTCCAAAAGTAACCCTGGAAATTATGGGCTGGTGAGCCTGACATCAATAGTAGGTAAATTATTGGAAGGTGTTCTAAGAGATTAGATATACAATTATTTGGATAGCCATGGACTAATTAGGGATCGTCAACCTGACTTTGTGCGAGATAGATAGTGTTTAACCAATCTTTTAGAATTTTTCAAGGAGACTACCAGGAAAGTTGACAAAGGAAAGACTGCGGATGTTGTCTGAATGGATTTTAATAAGGCCTTTGACAAGGTCCTGCATGGGCGGTTAGTCCAGAAGGTTCAGATGCTAAGTATTCATGGTGAAGTAGTGATCTGGATTCAACAACGGCTGGATGGGCAAAGCCAGAGAGTAGTGGTGGATGATTGCTTCTTAGCCTGGAGGCCTGTGACTTGGGTGCCTCAGGGATTGGTACTGGGTTGATTATTGTTTGCCATCTATAACAATTATCTGGATGATAATATGGTAAATTAGATCAGCAAGATATTGTTGGGGCCAAATTTGGAGTATTGTGTGCAGCTTTGGTCACCTAACTAAAGGAAATATATCAATAAGGCTGAAAGAATGCAGAGAAGATTGACTAGGTTGTTGCCCAGACTAACTGAGTTACAGTGAAAGGTTAAACAGGTTAGGATTTTCTTTTCCCTTGAGCATAGAAGAATGAGAAATTATGAGGGATCTAGACAGATTAAATGTAAATGTGTTTTTTCAACTGAGGGTAGGTGAGATTCAAACCAGAAGATATGAGTTAAGGGTGAAAGAGGGATTGTGGAACAAGCTGCCAGCTGAAGTGGTGAATGCAGGCTCAATTTTAAAATTTACAAAGAATTTGGACAGGAACATGGATGAGGGATGGAAAGCTCTGGACTGGGTGCAAGTCAGTGGGTCTAGGTAGAAAAATAGGTTGCCACAGACTAGAAGAGCTGGAGGGCCTGTTTCTGTGTTGTAGTGTTCGATGGTTTTATTGTACTAAGCATATTTTGTGAAGGAGTGACATGAAAATAATGAAAATCTACTATAGTACTATTCTGACCACTCTTGGCATTCTCCAAAAATATGTGATTTGAGATTTCGTTATATACATGCCATGGAGTACTTCAGTGGCCCCCTGAAATATAAACTAGCAATGCACAAGTCCAACTTTTAAAATGTTAGTTTAATTCCATAATCAGTTGCTCTGGTGTTAAAGCCATTTTTTTAAAGTAAGCTTAGTTGATCTATATTCAGAGCTTGCAAGCAAACAGCAACAAATCGTAAATGTTTAAAATATAAACAGACTTTGTATACCAGTCTACAGTACAAATAACATAACTCATTTACCTTGAACAGAAAATCTTTTAAAATTGTTCCCTTGTACATATTTTCCTTGTTTACTGTGACCCAAAAAAATCCTCAAAGCAAAATATTGCCTAACTGGACCATATTATGATGTACAGCAAGGCCAGCTTCATATCCAATTACAAAAACAGTTAACGCCATTATCAGAAACCAATGGGTCACTGAGATTGTCTTTTGAAAATCTCATTAACCTATATAACTTTTGGCACGTAACTTCACTCCAGAGAATACTTCCAAATAATTTTGATGAATGCAACCATCTCTGATATATCACTGTACTGTCCGAGCCATGCCCATGCTATGTTTTAATCTCTGTGACTCCAAACATACTTCTTCCCGCATTCCCCCTTGTAATTGGTCCAGTGAATTCAAAAATCTTTTTTTGCTTTCATTGCCTTGTGCCTTGATCCTGGTAGCAAAACCCTAAAATTGATATAGCAAATTCACAGGTGTCGTGAGCGAATCTTGTCATGCGAGACTTACTCGTCAGCCACTTAAAACATTCCTATATGACCTCCTGTAATTAAATCCTACCATATTACAGAAAATACTTTTTTTAAAAAATAGACTTTTTCCATGTTTGGAGTTGTATTTTTATGTTACTATTCATCTACTTTCTCTGTTCCAATACAATTGCTGCATTTTATAATCAGAAGATTGGACAGGAGGTTCCAGAGGTTCTTAAGAATTTTGCAACCTTGAACCAGGCTGAGCTGTGCACCTAAGAGTCAGTGATGTTAATATCATAAATCCACCTTGTCCAAACTCAGATGGCATCCAGTTGCCACAAAAAAAGCTGATGCGTTATATTTTGTCTTATTTTTGAGCCCATTTTTGAGCACATTGAGCACATAATGATTATGGTAAACAGTTCCATAATAATGAAACCAATATGAAGAACTGTAATTGTCAGAAAGATCCCCTTATATTTTCAGGAGTATGCTCTTTTTGTTTTGTTTTCATTTTATACTGGAACTGAATAATTGTTCCATCCATCTGACCAGGATGATTTCTTCTGATCAAGTGGATAAATTACATGGGTTTTTCTTTCAGCTTTGGAGGATTCTGTGGGATGAATTGATAGTCTATTTAATTAAATGATTAGTGGGTCTTTTCACACTGCAGTGTAAAATGAAATATTCCGGGAATCCTCCTGTGAATCTGTGGTGTGAAAAGGTCAGCCTGGGAATTTTAAATGGTCCGCAGCCCTACCTCATAGGGAGGGCTGTAACCCTGGGAAAATTTCCCAGACTATCCTGCGGTGTGAAAATGCAAATGGCTAAGCAGGGGAAGCCTCGTTACGTCAGCACTTGTGTGCTGCGTCAGATCAGCAATTAAAAGATACAAACCTCCTGACAACAGTGGGCCGCTTCGGTGCGTCGCGACAGCAGCACAATGCGGGATGAATGGCTGTCCTCATTAACCATAATCCCTCACACAGCTGGATTTCCCATAGTGGTTCCAGCTGCGTGAGGAATTATGGGAAATGAAGTTGGCCATTCATCTCGCATTGTGACACCATCATGATGTGCCGAAGTGTTGGGGGAGGGCTGGCGGGAGGGCAATGGGCGGCCAGGGGTGTGACTGGAGGGAGTGGGCAAGCAAGTAAACTTTCACTTACTCCTGTGTGTGCGTAATGCTCATCGGTTGGGGGCAGGACCTGGAAGGGCATATTCTTGGGAATTTACCCTGTGGTGTGAAAGGCCCGGGAGTCCTGAATTCCCGAGAATTTCACTGGGACAAGTAAGGTCACCACTCAACTGTGGTGTGAAAACGGCAAGTGAAGCAGTGGCAGTGACTTAGGGCCAAAAAGTATTGTCTGCTCTGAACAATTTCTACTATTTTTCACTTTGCTCTGTGTATTTACTGAAAATTAAATTTCAGGGATATGCCTGAATGTACAAATTAGAAGCAAGAGATCAGGCCACTCAGCCTTTCTCTATCCCAACTCCAAACAATAAGCTCGTGTCAGGTCTAATTGTAACTTCATCATCTAATTCGTGTCAATTCCGCAGCCTTTCACCACACTCAAGAATTTGTCCACCTCAGCTTTACAACTATAAATAGACTGTGAATGAGAATATTTCAAAGACTCATAAACCTCTGAGAAAGAAGAGTTTCACCTCATTTCCATTTTTAAATGGGTGATTCCTTATGTCCTAACAGCAATCCCAAGTTCAAGATTCTCGTACAAGAGAAAGCACCCTCTCCCACTTTATTCACACACACACACACACACACACACACACACACACACACACACACACACACACACACACACACACACACACACACACACACACACACACACAATGATGATGTAGAACATGAGCGCTGATGTCATGACACTTCCCCTGCTTTGGCCCTGGAAAGTTAACCGGGTCCAGTGTCTTACATTTTCACACTGCCGGTTCACAGGACGGTTCCCTACGAAATTCCCCGGAAATCCCCATTTTACCCGGCAGTGTGAAAAGGCCTCTTATTTTTTATGTTGCAGTCAAGTCCCCTCTCATTCTTTTAAGCTCCAGCAAATACAAGACTAGCTATCCAACCTTTCCTCATCAGACAGCCTGTCCATTTTAGGTAGGTCCAGTACAGTTTTTCCAAACATTTGCATCATTACCTAAACATACAGAAATTCTATACAAAGTATTCCAGATATGTTCTCACCAGTACACTTTAATAATAGAAGCATAGCCTCACTATTTTTATATTCTGTTATCCTCTCAATAAACAATAGCATTCCTACTTTCCAAATACACTGCTGTATTTTTTTTTGTGAATTGTGCAGTGGGGTATGAGGATTGCTTTGCTTCTGATAGCTTTGCAGTCTTTCACTATTAAGATGATGTGCTTTTATATTTGCATTTTCTGGCAAAATTAAGTTTCACAATTTCTCTTGTAATGTCCTATTGACAGATCTTTATCCACTCACCTGATCCAGCTATTTTTTTTTTGGTATTCGCCTTTTGTGCTTTTCAACTTTACAATATGCGTTTGTGTAATTAGTGGATATAGCAACCAAACTTTCGCTGCCTTCTGAAGAAGCTTGATTTTTCTTTGGTCCACATTATTGCTTGTGATGACACAGGAGTACTCACATCTTTCGATCAAAAGTTATGAGTTCTTATGGAAATTCATAGATACAAATAAAATCCCATTGTTCATTATTTCTTACAATGATAAGAACTTCATTTCTATCCACAAACCTATTACCTTACTGAGCAGTGCCATCGTACCAACATGCTTCAAGGTGGCCACTTTCATCCCTTTGCTGAAGAAGCCCTCAGTGTCCTGTCTCAACGACTACCATCCTGCTGCACTCACATCCACCATAATGAAGTGCTTCGAGAGTGCTTCATTGAAGCACATCAAGACTCAATTGCCCCCTGTTACATCTTGTATTCATATGTGTAAGTTCTTAGACAACACATGAATGAAGGAAAAGGTCCTAAACTTTAAAGTTGTTGTAAACAGCACCATGAGGCATACCTTGAGGCTGCAAGCCTCCATTACAGATCTAACATACTGCCTCTTGCTCTGTATTTTCCCCCTGATGGCAGCCAAGTTTAATCAAATGGGAGGGATAATTCTCAAGGCATTGCTAGTTGCATTGCATCACTATCATTACATCTTCCTTTCTTAAAACAATAGTAGCTTACTTTTAACTAACATGTTTTCTTTGTATAACTCAGCAATTTGAACATTTTCATTATTATCAATATGGTTAACATTTTTTAAAACTCGTTTTGTGTATTCACATTTACATACACTAAAACATGAAGTGCGAATAAGATAGCACTTCTTCATTCTATAACAGGAATCTTTAAATTTGCACTGATTGATTGTCCTTGAATCTGAGTTGTTGCCTCAGACAATGTCTTCTCAGATGTGCATTCAGGTTGTTCAACAATATCTACTGTGGCTGGTCCCATTTGAAGATCTTGATGATTTCTTCGCAGAACAGCACCTTCATTTGTCTGAATGGTGTATGATCTTGGTTGGACTTCACTAAGGACAGTTCCCTTCTGAGTCCATAAGTTTGTTTTGTTTTTTTAGCCTTACTTGGTCACCAGTGTAGAGTTCTGGTACGTTTTTTGTTGCTCTGTCAAAGTAATACTTTTGCTTTTCTTTCTGTTCTTTGAATTTCCTCACTTTCTCCCCCTCTTTTGTTTTTAGGAGGTTCTCCTGAATGGGTAGGTTTGATCTTAGCCTACATCCCATAAGGAGTTGTGCTGGTGGCATACCACACTCAAGTGGCATTGTCCAGTATACTAGCATGCTCTAGTAGAAGTCTGTTCCACTGTCTTTGTTGATTCTTGGCCAGTGCATCACCTCTCGTGCTCTTTTCTTACACTTTTCGATTCCAAGATGTCCTCAATGGATCCTTTTTAGCATCTCTTTTCTCATACTCTTTGGGATAAGGATTGTACTTCTTTTGTAGATGATACCTTCAACCACTGATAGTTCCGCCCTGCAGTTCCAGTACTCTGCAACATTAGGTGAGCAGTCCTGCTTCATGTTGGGCCATCCATCCAAGATGTTTTTTCTCAGTTGTCTCAGTGTTTCATCTTTGTTTGTCTCTGACTCCATTTTTGCATCTGATATGGGCAGTGCACTTGTGATCATGTCCACGAAGGCATTCGCGTCTTCATCCATTTTGGTGTTTGCGGGCTCTCTCGTGTCGACACCTCTAGACAATGAGTCTGTTGTGTACATTAGCTTACCCGGAGTGTACGCCACATTAAATGTGTAGCTTTTCCCCCTAATCATCATTCTTTGTATTCTAAGTAGACATTCATTTAATGGCTTTTGGAACAAGGCAATCAAGGGCTTATGGTCCGTCTCTACCCTGATTGCTTGTCCTGACACAAACTGATGAAATCTTTCACAGGCGAATGTGATGCTGAGCAACTCCTTTTCAATTTGAGCATATCGCATCTCCGCATCTGTCATTGAGCCTGTTGCATACGCATTGGGTTGCCAGTCATCATGTTTTGGCAGAAGAACTACAGTGAGCCCACTATGTGATGCGTCTGATGATATCTGGATGGGTCTTGCTGGGTCGTAAAATCTCAGAACTGGTTCCTCTGTGAGCAGTTTCTTTAGTTCACTCCATGACTTTACATGCTCATGATTCCACTCCTATTCAATGTTCTTTTCTGTTAGTCTTCTCAATGGAGCCATCTTTTCTGAGAGGTTGAATATAAATTTACCCATATATTTGACCATTTCATTAAACCTCTGTATGTCCTTTTTGCATTATGGCCATGGCATGTTCCCAATGGCGGACATCTATCTGGGATCTGATCTGATGCCCTCACTGCCAATAATATCTTCTATAAATGTTAGTTCTGTCACCCCGAGCTGAAATTTCTCTCTATTCAGATTCAGGTTTGCTTTCCTTATTGCTTCTAGCATTTTCCTTAGTCTCTCATCTTGCTCCGTTCTCGTGGTTCCATTGAGGTGTCAACTCTGTCCACGTGCTCATAGAACCATATGGATAGTTTTGTGATACACTTCAGGAGCTGAGGCAATTCCGAATTGTAACCTTATGAATCTGTATCTGCGAAATGGACGATTGAACTTGCACAGTCTTGAACTTGCTTCATCTAATTTTAACTGCCAAAATCCTGATAATGCATCTAACTTGCTGAAAAATCTTGCATTTGCAAACTGTGACATGATTTCTTCGTGTCGGAAGTTTAAAGTGTTCTCTCTTTATTGCTCTGTTTAGATCTAAGCTTTCCATTCTTTTTGTCCACAATGATGAGTGAACTCACCCACTCCGTTGGCTCATCCATTTTCTGAATCATGTTCAGGCTTTCCATCCTGTCCAACTCTGCCTTTAGTTACTTTTGATGTGCAAAGGGAAGTTTTCTGCATGGATGTATTATCAGTGGCACACGTTTATCCACTCTGATCGTGTATTCTCCTGCAAGGCAGCCTAGACCCTGAAATAGGTCATTGTACTGTTTCATGAGTTCATCATAGACTGTCACTCCTTCACTCTCCACCACAAGGACTCTTTTTACCAGGTTCAGTTTCTCACAGGCTGTTAACCTAATATGGCCAATACATCCTTTGGTACCATGATGAATGCTAGCATATGCTCTTTGTCCTTATGTTTCACTTTGACCATACATTCCCCTTGCACTTTTATATCAGTACCTGAATATCCTGTAACCTTCACTTTGTTCCATACATCTTTGGTCTGGGTATAATTTTCTTAAATTCAGTCTCAGATAAAGGTACACATATCTGTATCTGGAACCCTTGGGAGACAGTGTATTCCAAATTTCGGAAAGCCAAATTTAAGCCCACCCGAATTGTGCTGCCGTATCCACCCGACCCCCTTCCAATCGCGCTGCCGTCTCCCCCCCCCCCCCCCCCCGTCACCTGCCCGACTCGCACTGCTGGTCTCTCCCCCTCGCCCGCCCGACTCGCACTGCCGTCTCTCTCCCCACTTGCTGGATTTTGGAGTTTTCTGGATTTTAGATGTCCTGATAAAGGATTGTATACCTGTATTATATTAAATGGTGCTCCAGTATCCAATTTAACTGAAATGTATATGTCATTCACTTTTAATCTCAACATCCAGTCTCTGATTTCTTTCAGTCACAACATCTACATAGAATTCCTCTATCTCCCTTTCATCTACTGCATGAACCTTGCTTTGTTGTACTTGGTTCCTACAGGAATGGACATATTGATTGCTTTTGTTGCACATATAGCATGTTTTACCATATGCTAGACACTTTTTTGGTAGGTGTTGTGCACAACATTGATGACAAGACTTTCGATTGTCCCTTTCATTTTTGTTCGCTGGCCACACCTCTCTTTCCACTTTGGCTCATTTTGGGATAAACGGTTTATGTCTGTTCTTGTTCACTGCATCCACGTTGCAGCTAGTTTCACTGAATAGCCCTTTTGCTTGTGTTTTTACAGTTTACGTAGCCTTACAGAGTGCTATGGCTTTTTCTAGGTCTAGATTTTGCTCTCTTAGCAGTCTTTCCCTTAGACTAAGATCTGGAATACCATACACAAGTTTGTCTTCTATCAGTGAGTCGGTCATTCCACCAAATTCACATGTTTTGCTTCTGTTTCTCAATTTAGTCACATACTGATCAATACTTTCTTTCATTTTCTGTGCACATGTGAAAAATGTCACATTATATTTAGGTATTCATTATGCCTCAAACTGTTCCATTATTTTTCCCAATTTCATTTTATCTTCCTTCAACAGCAAATGTGAAGTTATTATACACCTGCAGAGCTTCATCACCCACATCATGTAAGAAAACTGACACTTTCACTTTATCACTTTTCCCTTCAGCTCAGACTCCCCCTAAATACAATCCAAAACATTGTTTAAATCTGTTCCAATTTTGAGCCACATTACCTGTCAACTAAAATTTCACTGGTGGATGTAATCCTTCCATTTTTCACTTTGTAAACTTCTCTTCACTGATCAGTTGCTAACTTTAGATTTTCCTTTTAAAGTATTTCCTTCTAATTTCCTGCATCCCACTTCTGACACCATGTATTATCTTGTATTCATATGTGTAAGTTCTTAGACAACACATGGATGAAGGAAAAGGTTCTTTTCTTTAAAGTTGTTGAAAACAGCACCATGAGGCATGCCATGAGGCATGAGAAAATCTTTTTCTCCGTTACAGATCTAACATACTGTCTTTTGCTCTGTGTCAGCCCCCTGCTGGCAATCAAGTCTAATTAAACGGGAGTTATTAAAGCATTGCGAGTTGCATTGCAACCATGATCACTATCTTTACACTCCCCCTCAATGGATCCCCTGCAGTTTGTGTACCGTCCCAACCGATCTACAGATGATGCCATTGCACCATGCTTCACCTAGCCCTCACCCACCTGAAAAATAAAGGCTTGTATGTTCAATTGCTATTCATAGACTTCAGTTCTGCATTCAACACAATCACACTACAGCTCCTGATTAGGAAGTTGAACCTGTTGGGCATAAAAACCTTCCTCTGTAACTGGATCCTCAACTTCCTGACTGGAAGTCCTCAAGTCAGTCCGGATCAGAAACAGCATGTCCAACACCATCACACTTAGCATGGGGTCCCCCAGGGCTGAGTGCTCAGCCCACTGCTGTTTACCCTGCTAATCCATGACTGTGTAGTGAGTACAGTTCTAATTACATCTTCAACTTCACTGATGACATAACTGTGGTAGAGCTTATGAACAAGAACAATGAGACAGCTTACAGAGAGGAGGTGCCAACACTAACGGACTGGTGCAGATACAACAACCTACACCTGAACGTTTAAGGAGATGGTGATGGACTTCAGGAGAGGCCGGGAAATCACTCTCTGCTGACCAGTGATGGCTCCACCATTGAGGGTTCCACCATTGTGGCAGTCAAGAGCACCAAATTCCTTGGTGTGCACCTTGTGGAGAATCTCTCTTGGTCCCCCAACACCAGATCCATTGCCAACAATGCCTTTACTTCCTGTGAAAGTTGAGGAAAGTCCAGCTTCCACCTCCACCCTCACTCATTCTATAGGGGATGCATTGAGAGCATCCTATGTAACTGCATCACTGCCTGGTTCAGGAATTGCACCATCCTATAATGCATGTCCCTACAGTGGATAGTGAAGGCTGCTGAGGGGATTATTGGGGTCTCTATCCCTGCCATGATGGACATTTATAGTGGCCACTCTTTGCAGAAAGCCATAAACATCGTGAAGGATTCTACACACCCCTCCTGCAATCTTTTCTCACTCTTGCCATCTGAAAAGAGATACCGAAGCGTTCAGGCCCTCACGACCAGGTTGCAAAAGTTTTTTTTCCCCAAGCCGTGAGGCTTCTAACCAGGGAAGTGGTTGAGGCTGCCTCATTAAACATATTTAAAATTCGGAGAGATAAATTTTTACATGATAGAGGAATTAGGGGATATGGGGAGAAGGCAGGTAGGTGGAGTTAGGTCATAAATTAGATCAGCCATGATCGTATTGAATGGCGGAGCAAGCTCGATGGGCCATTTTTGGCCTACTCCTGTTCCTACTTCCTAGGTTCCTGTTCTGAACTCCAGGGACACAAGGCATAAGTAATATGATATTTATAAGTGATATGTTCATTTATAAAAAAAAGTTTCTGATGCAATTTAGCCAAGTAAATAAGCAGTTCTACTGTCCGGAGAAACGCTATCTCATTTTCACTTTACACTGCAATGGTTAACAAATAAACGCGACTTAACTTGATCAATTAGCATTAATATTATGTTGACAGTTTATTCAATCTTAAATGTTAATTAGCTTGTTTCCAGTTACCAGTTTCCTCTTTGGTAGTTCTCAATATTTAAACATAAGATGAATTAATATTTATATTAATAGACTATCTGAAAAAGGAAGCTATTTTACAGCAGTTTATCAGCCAATCAGAGGCTACGGTTATACAAAATTCATGAACTCAAAACATTGGAAAAGAAAGTAAGACATTTTTAACAGATATTTTAACATGCAAAAATAACAGTAGCAAAAAGTAAGAACTTTTTTAAAGAAATAAAATGGAATTTGAAGTTAATAGAATCACATTCCCATATGAGATGGAAAGAGATTACTTGGCCCATCCAGTTTCTGCCAGTTCTCAGAGCAATTACATCATTCTAATTTTCCCAATTTCTGTTACCATTTTTCTGTCCAACATGTAAAAGGTAAAAAGATTCCATTATTGTTACATAATACTACATTTAGAATGTAACATGTATGAAATTCTTTAACTTTGTCTACCATAAAGAATAGAGAGTCTCCACTTTGTCAAGCATCCCTCATAGAAATGATGCCCCTGCGAAGAGCGAACTCGTGACCCCTGGTTTACAAGATCAGTGCTCTAACCACTGAGCTATCAGAGCCTATGTGTACCAACTCTTCATGATTCTCTTACCGCCCTTGGTGCTAAGAGTTTCCAAGTGTACTCATGAAAAACCCATATCTGTTACAAGGGGACATGCAAATTCGAGACATCACAAAAGGTCGGGATTGAATCCAGGTGGTTGGAATGCTTCACTTTACTCCTGTCGTTTTTCTAAATATTTTACAATAGATGACTAATATAATTACAAAAGAATCAGACTTTATTGTCATGAACAAGTCTTGAAATTCGGTGTTTTGCGGCAGCATCAATAGTGCAAACATTCATACTATGACCATCTTAAAATATTACAAAAAAAAAGAAAATAATAATGCACGAAAAGTAAGGCGGTGTCTTTGGTTCATTGATTATTCAGGAATCTGATGACAGTGGGGAGGAAGCTGTCCTTGTGCCACTGACTGCTTGACTTTAGGCTCTGTACCTTTTTCCGTGATGGTAGCAGAGTGGAGGGCATGGCCTGGGTGTTGGAGGTCTTTGAGGATAGAGACTTTTTTTTTTAAAACTGACTCACATAGATGTCCTCAATGGAGTGAAGTCTGGTGCCTGTGATGTCGCAGGCCAAGTTAACAACCCTCTGGAGTTTATTCTTGTCCTGAGAGTTGGTGCCTCCATACCAGGCAGTGATGAAACCAGCCAAAATGCTCTCCACGGTACACCTGTAAAGGTTTACGAGTCTATGGTAACATACAGAATCTCCTCAGACACCTCACAAAGAATAGCTGCTGGTGAGCCTTCTTTGAGATTGCATCAACATGGAGGCTCCAGGACAGATCCTCAGAGATGTTGACCCCCAGGAATTTGAAGCTCTTGACCTTCTCCACTACTGAGCCCTCGATGAGGACTGGATTGTGTTCCCCTGACTTCCTCTTGAAGTCCACAATCTCTTCCTTGGTTTTGTTGATGTTGAGCGCAAGGTTTTTAATTCAACGAGGTGATCTAGCTCCCTCCTGTACACTTCCTCATTGCCATTTGTGATTCTGCCAACAACTGTCATCAGCAAACTTGTAGATAACATTAGAATTGTACCTGGTCACATAATCATGGTTGTATAATGAGTAGAGCAGCGGGCTAAGCATGCATCCTTGGGGTCATCTGTGTTGATAATCATTGAAGAGGAGATGTTGTTTCCAATTTGTACTGACTGTGGTCTTCCGATGAGAAAGACAAGGATCCAGTTGCAGAGAGGGGTACAGAGGCCTAGAGTTTGTAGCTTCTTGACCAGGACTGATAGACTACAGTTTGGCCTTCAATACCATTATTCAGTGAAGAGCAGCTGGATGTATGAGTTGCTATTTTCGAGGTGACCCAGAGCTGAGTGGAGAGCCAGTGATATTGCACCTGCTGTGGAGCAATTGTGATGATAGGCGAATTGCAGTGGTCCAGACCTTTGCTTAGGTACGTGTTAATTCTGGCCATGACCAGCCTCTCAAAGCGTTTAATCACAATAGAAGTTAGTGCTACTGGCGGTCGTCTTTGAGGCGGACCACATGAGTCTGCCAGTTTGTGCGCAAAGGTATTATTCGTCCTGCTGACAGCTGCTCTCGGACATTTTGTGAGTATGTGAGCAGCAACATCTGCATTTATTCCCACTAGAACATTTTCAGCTCAATCTCCTCTACGCAAAGTTTGTAATGTGCACGAAAATGGTTTTTCACCCAATTAGATTGAAGAATATGCACCATGACACATCAGCCCAGTAATTGGATCATGCAGTGTCTGTTTTGCAGCACTAATTGTGCAAAATTCTATTTTATCCCAGAGTAGCAAACATTTCCAGGTGATATCACTCCAAATGTGAAATTGGACTGGACACTTCGGTGCACAATCCACATTAGTGTGCCTGATGTCAGGTATGAATCAATTACTGTTCACCAAACATTCAATTCTGCCTGTACTGATGCAAGATTGGGGCTGAAAACAGTGTGTTTTCTCCAGATCACTCCCTGCTCTGTTTATGGGTACTTCACTCGTCATCTCTCTGGCAACACCACCCCCTTTTTAAAAGGTGGCCATGATGGTCACTTCAGGAGATTAAGTCAAATATCCGGGAACAGCTGCTTAGTGAAGAGTCAACTCCCAGAGAAAAGCCACACCTGCCTAGACCTCCTTAATGAGTAATGCATTCACTGGCTCCAAGGCATTCAATTACACATCATTGTGAAATTCTGAGGAAGACCTTTGGCTGTGCTCTCTTGTTTGACTATGGAGATCACCTGCTCACTGCTAATTGATATTCATGGCTTTATCCAGGCAGTTTCCTCCAGTTTGCTTGGCACTGTATGTTTATACATCTGCATTTATCTATTTGGATAGCGAGAAACAAATAGCATCTCAGAATTTTGCAGCATTTCCTTCTTCCTGAGGGAGACCTACTTTTAAGATGGATCATGGGCATAAAGTACAGGTACACGATCCTTTATTGGGACATCTAAAATCCGGAAAGCTCCAAAATCCGGCAAGTGGGAACCGGCGGTCGGGGGAAGCGGCTGGAGGAAACTGCCGGGCGGCCGAGGGACCGGCGGTTGGGGGGAGGCAGCCAAGGGACCGCGGTTGGGGAGAGACGGCCGGGCAACTAGAAGGGGGTGGGGGTGGATACGGCAGCACAATTTTGGTGGGCTTTCCGAAATCCAGAAAAATCTGAAATTCGGAACACACTGTCCCCCAAGGGTTCCGGACAAAGGATCGTGTACCTGTACTGCCTTCCACTACCCTGGCTGCTCATGCCAGTAGATTGTCCAATGACAGATGCCAAGTATAGCTGTACAAGAGCCACACGAGTTTCACAATATTAATGGATAGTTACAGGATTAACCACCAAGATTTTGATGCACATTGGGTCAAAGAATCCTTTCAGTGTACACCAAAGGCTATGCAGACTTCATGCTACACGACTTTGCAACCTGAGGTAGAACCTGGTGTGAGGCACAACAGTGTGCCTTATGATATAGGACAACAAGAAGGAAGACAACAACTATCCTGTGGAATCCCTGCCTTGATCAGCATCTACAGCCTTGTTTCATAACTGACCAAAAGGAACATTCTCAGCAAAAGCTATAAGGACCTCACTGAAGGATAGCCAACATGACTTTGTGAAGGAAAGGTCGTGCCACATGAGACTAATTGGGTTTATTTGAGGAAGTAACAAACATTGATGAGGGTAGAGCAGTAGATGTGGTCTATATGGATTTTGACAAGTCATTTGACAAGGTGCCCCATGAGAGACATTCAGAAAGTCATGAGGCATGGGATCCATGGAAACTTGGCTGTGTGGATAAAAAATTGGCTTGCAGCAAGAAAGCAGAGAATAGTAGTGGAAGGAAAGTATTCTGCCAAGAATTTGTTCTGGGACCCCTGCTCTTTATGATTTTTATAAATGACCTGGATGAAGAGGCAGAAGGATGGGTAAGTTTGCAGATGATACAAAGATTGAAGGAATTGTGGATGGAGCTAAAGTTTGTGGAAGGTTGCAAGAGGATATAGACAGAATGCAGCGTTGGGTGGAGATGTGGCAAATGAAGCTCAATCCAAATAAGTGTGAGGTGATTGATTTTGGAAGGACACACCAGAAGGCTGAGTACAGGGTTAATGGTCAGAGGAACCTTGGGGTCCAAATCCATACATCCCTCAAGGTTGCTACACAGGTTGATAGGATAGTTAAGAAGGCCTATAGCATGCTGGGCTTCATTAATAAAGGGATTAAGTTCAAGAGTAGAGAGGTCAGGTTGCAAATCTACACATCTCTGGTGAGACCACACTTGAGAGTATTGTGTTCAGTTCCGGTCACTTCATTATAGAAAGAATGTGAGAGCTATGGAGAGGGTGTATACAAAATAATACAATATTTGTAATAATTAAATGAAAGCATATTACGAGATAATGAGATGTTATTACTGAAAAGTAGTGAAATATAAACTTTGATTTGTAATAGATCTATTAAGAAATTTATCTTAGCCATGTATATATTATTGCAAAAGAGAACTCAAAAGCAGGGAATTCATAGATCTAGGCAGAGATGGGAGAAAGATTTAAATAATATTATTGGGAAGAAAAATTGGTTAGAATTATGTCAAGATAGTATGACAAATACAAAATGTTAGATCTAGATTGGTTCAGTATAATTTTTTTTACATCAACTATATCTTAGCCTACAAAAATTAAATAGATTGAAGTCTGATCTTTCAGATCAATGTTTTAGATGTAGCCAAGAGATTGGTACTTTTTTTTTACATTCTACATGATCATCTCCAAAATTGAGACCATTTTGGATAGAGTTAGGGACTTTCTTGGAACAAGTCACAGGAGTTAAATTTCCACAGAGAAAAACAATGTTGTTTTTACTGAGTAATATTTCAGGGATAAGTCAAAAATTTAAACTGAATTTACATCAAAAAGAATTTGTAAAAATTGCATTAGCAGTTGCAAGAAAATGTATAGCAGTGACATGGAAATTGGATTTAGGTTTGGAAAGATGGCATGCGGAGATTCATAGCTGTATACCTCTTGAGAAGATTACATATAACTTAAGAAATAAATATGATACATTTTTGAAAATTTGGTGCCCATATTTACATTTTGTAGGTATAAATTTATAAATGACTTTCCTTAAACCTCGTGAAACCTTGTTAATTCCTTGGAATAAATAAATAAATAAAACTGATAAAGATTAGAATCGAGTGAAAGGCAGTGATCCCTTGACAACCAAGTCTGCTCTTTATGCTTTACTATTTGTATTTTCTTTCTTTCTTTCTTCTTTCTTCCTTCTCTATCCTTATTGGGGTTATTATTTGGTGGGAATTTTTTGGAGAGAGTTTTATAAAATTATCATGTACAATGGAATTGATATGCCTATACAATTATGATATTTTGAATTTTGACGTGAATACATGTATGGAAAATGTAAATAAAATATTCAAATTAAAAAAAGAGGGTGCAGAGGAGATTTACCAGGATGTTACCTGGATTGGAAAACAAGTCTTCTGAGGCAAAGTTAGTAAAGCTGGGACTTTTCTTTTAGAAATGTAGAAGGATGAGAGGAGACTTAATAAAGGTCTTCAAGATTATGAGAGGCGTAGATAGGGTGGACAGCCAGCGCCTGTTTCCCAGGGCAGGATTAGAAAACACCAGAGGACATGTGTACAAAGTGAAGGGAGGGGAGTTTAAGGAAGACATCAGAAGTAATTTTTTTTAACACAGAATTGTGGGTGTCTGAAATGCCTTGCGAGGTATGGTGCTGGAGGCTGAAACATTAAGGGTATTTAAGGGACTCTTAGACTGGAACATGGATGGAAGAAAAATAGAGGGTTACGGGGTAGGGAGGGTTAGTATATTTTTTAAGGAATATATGGGTCAGCACAACATCAGTGACTGAAGGGCCTGTACTGTGCTGTAGTGTACTATGCTCTATGATGAGAAAGATGTTTCTACGGTCCCCGCAAAATCAAGATCCCCAATACAAGCCAGGTGACTCTCTCATTGCAATCATATACAATGATGTATATGCAAAATTAGGCAAGAAGATCAGCTGATCACACAAATTATTCATGGTCTGCTTTTCAGTACTGCATTACTACTAGTTATTTGAGTGGCTTGTGTGCATATCTGTGGAATGTCACCTTAATTAAAGAGCCCTAATGTCCTAAAAAAATATTTTTATGTGTGATCACCACTTTGCAGGGATGAAAATGGTGTTCAAATCTCCCTAACCTATCATGAAAAGAATGGAATTTTTTTTACATTGCTTTCTTGTGTGGGAATTCTCACCCTTGTTTACTGTAATCATCTCATGCATAACTCTTCTCTCTGTGGCAAAAGCAGGTCTCCTGGCCCTTCATCGCAGCACATGCGGCCTAACATCTGTCCTGTTGAGCAGGATTTGCGTGTACCTTCAGTAAGTTGCCTCTCCCCTGTAGCCTGTGTTTCTATAGGCTAGCTGCTATGGGAAGTGTGTTGTTGAGGGGTAACACACTTCTCTATGGAGCAAAATTATCAGGCAATGGGCAAAATTGGATGAAGGTCTGTTGTAGATTCACAGGTTCTGATTTTGTAATCAAGTCTGATTGTGAATCATTGTACATAGTTATGCTCCACATTTTAGCCAATTGTATGATTTCTTATGAGTAGAGGACCTGACTTGGTGTTATTCTGTGAAAAACATGGTGGATTTATGCAACCTTTTTGAACTATGCTAAAGAAGACTAACTGGATATTGTCTAGATATTTCGCAAAGTCTTAATACGTGCAATGTGATTGGCGTTGGCTAAGAAAATAGAAAGTGCACTTTAATGTAGCTAATTAAATCAGGAATGTTTTGGGGGCATTTCTGAAAACAAAATAAAAATATGAGTTAGAATGATCTCCATTTATGTGTTGGGTTGTGCTTTCAGCCCAGAATAACTGGAACTTGATTGAGGTAAGTTTGATTTAATTCACTTTGAGGTGCAATCACATTACAAATATTCAATGGAAGATTCAAAATTCCTTTATTGTCATGTAATAATATAAAACATGTATTATACACAAATTCTTTTGACGGACCCTGTTAATTTTCTGGGTGGTGTTGTATTGTGTTCAATAGCAACCAGTTCATCCATGCCAGCTAAACCCAGTCTATTTTAGGATAAAATAGACAGGATGAAGATTTCTTTCTTAATCTTGTGGAAAAAAGTTGCATATGGTTCCCAGACACTGTAGTTCAATTTATGTTGTAGAATACATGCAGCCAAGCATAAAATTTACGAGGCAAACTAGTTGAGGTTTGCATGGAATTGGTTGCCTGGTCCTGAGTTCTTGCCCTGAGATTCAGATTATCTGCTGACAGCTAATTATAATGCTAGTTTGCAGTTTCATTTTGATGTTAAAATCATATTTGGGAAAGTACCTTTGCAGGCAGCAGAATTTGGAAAGTTCCTACCTCAGGCTGGATTCAGATGAAGATCTCAAAGGTGAAAGAGCTTTTTTACTGAATTGCCCTGCTCCGCATTATGTTTGTTTTGACACTAATCCCAGTATTCGGTTGAAGATCATAAATAGATGGCCCTTGCACAGATGGCTTCATTGTGGGTCTCAAAAGCTTTTGATAAAATGGAGAGCATTCTATTTTGTTTGATTTTAAAGGCAATGTACAACACTAACGTTATTTTTTTATTTTTCAACAGCTCTTTCGTGAAGTAAGAATTATGAAGATTTTGAATCATCCCAATATAGGTAAGATGGCATTTTAATCTTTTTGACTGTGCGAAATATGGATGAACTTCCAATGGTCAATACTTGTACTCTATTTATATAATATCTTTTTAAAAAAAGTTTACTATTCTTTTGTTCCATTGACCATCAGTGTGATATGGGTTTGTAATCAGTGTTCTGTGTTTGTGTCATTCTCTAACATTTCTGTTCCCTTTCTAATTTTATGGGTATTTTTAATTGAGTGCCTTATGGCAGGGGTTTCCCCCCCCCCCCCTCGGTAATGAGAATTCACTTTTAGAGGCCCTGAGTAGTGAGTATTATACAAGGGCTCAGAGGAAGAAAGGGGGTCAATTTAATTAAATCCTTGGCTAAAACCAAAAGAATGTGTGTTTTCTTTTGAATGATAGAGAATGCTGACAAGTGAAGTGAAGTTGAGCTTTTTTTTATAACGCCTCTCAAGCTACGTAGTGCTGAGGCCCAGATTCAAAACCACGCTCTGAAATTACAACAGTACAGAAATTGGATATGATCTGTCTGTAGATTGTAGCATTGTGCCACTTTTTTCTGCAGGCACCAGTTAAGCAAAGTGTTCGTATCACAAAACAGCATTCCTCAAAGCAGGACTTAATTCCCCACCACAGAAAGGTGTTTTCTCAAACATCTAATGAGGACATCAAATCAGGGTGAGGCATTTGCAAACTTACTGGTAGTTTGTATCATTTTTGCTTCTGGGAAACAATTTATCAAATCTTAAGGCTTTGATGGTGACCATGAGATAATCTTTTCCAGCATGAGCTTCAAATATTCAATCTTTAGTTTATACAGGTATTGATTTCCTGGTCTGGTTCCCCACACTGCTCTGCTAAATCTCTATCAACAATGTCTGGTTTTTGTTGCATTGTTTTTTAATGCAGTAGGTTTTTTTTCTAGAAAATCAAGACATGACAGTTTGAATCTCTTTTTTTAAATATTTATGTTTATGTAGACTAGTTAATTAATTTCTTGGGGAAATTAATGTACAATTATAAAGATTCATTGTGCTAAATGTTTCTGCCTCAAGATGTAATATTTATGAATTGGGACCAGATCTTTTTATTGCTATCCAACTGCATCACGGTCTGGTATGGGGACACCAATACCCTTGAGTGGATGCAAGCCAGGACATCACAGGCAAAATCCTCCCCACCATCAAGAATATCCACAGGGAATGTTGCCGTCAGAGAGAGCAGCAGCAATTATCAAGGATCCACACCAGCTAGCTTTGATCTTGCTGCTACCATCAGGAAAGAGGTATAGGTGCCACACCACCAGGTTCAGGAACAACTGCTATCCGTCCACCTCCACAATAAACTCAATCAGGGACTCCTTTAAGGACTTACTTTTATACTTTTTGATTTTTTTCATCTCTGTATCGCAGTCAGTGTGTTTACATTTCTTTATTTGTTTCCTTTTTGTACAGTTTTTTTAAAACTACCAATAAGTGATAATTCTGCCTCACCCAAAGAAAAAGGAATCTGAGGGCTGTATGTGATGTCATGTATGTACTCTGACAATAAATTTGAAATCTGCTGTTTTACCAGTCACTTAATTTATTGGATATTTTAAGGTTATTTTTCTATTTGAAGATGGATTTTTACTGTCAATATCTTTCTAACATTGGTAGAACTAAACTATTTAATTAATACGTGGTCTTTTACTCTTTGAGGCATGTAGTTTCAGAATCAAGAAAAAAGATGGTAGACATTCTCTAACTCTCAGTGAAAGTCATTAAATCAAGATTATCCACATGTTAAGAGAGCATCTCCAGATAGTTTATGGCATTGAAAAATAGCGAATAACTCAGACTCAGCTATGTTTCTTGGGTGGGGGGGGGGGGGGGGTGGGGCGGAGAATGAGAAGTAGAGATCAAATTTAAATGCAGATTTGGGAATGCCATATGCTTCTCCCAAACTCACAGATGGCAAGTCTGTGTGCAAATTTCCTTTAAGATTTTCTTAGCTTTTAGCAATGTTTTTAAAGCATCCTGGCAAAACTACATTTTATCTCAGTTTTGCTCTTGTCATATTGTCCCAGGAAAGACTGCCACTCTTGTATCCAAAACCATTCCTCTTGCATTAAAACATGTTCCTGGGAAATCTTACAAAAACTTTCCTTAAGGCAGAAAAGTATACTCATTTTGGCCAACTGAGGATGGCTTACTTTTACACTCTTCTGTTATCCAAAGCAGCAGGTTTCTCTTTGTGCAGCAGAGCCTGCCTCTCATGTTTGGTTTTGTAGCATGTTGGATTGACCCTGAATATGATTTTTTTTTCATTGCAGGCATCTGTTTATCTTGCATAAAATTGGATGCAGGGTACTTTAATAAAAGTATTATTTTTGTAGAGTATGTTGGAATTCTCTACCCCCAGAAGAGGCTAGATCATTGGGGTAGAGCAAGTAGATACATTTTTGAGACAGAAACCAAGATGAGTCCTGGGGCAGATTGGCCATAATAATTTTGAATGATTGGGCAAGTTTGAGGGCCAAAGTGCCTTACTCCTATTTCTATTACTGAGATATCATTCTATCCACATATTCTCTTGCAATAAACTCCAACATATCAGTTACCTTCCTGACTGTCTGCAAAGTCTACATTAAGTTCCTTCAAATATCAACATTTGCCAGTCTCTCATATTTTAGAAAAAAATGGTATTTCATCTTATTCAACCAGACGACCCCACATTTTTCCACATTGGACCTCATTTGCCCACTCATGAATTGTGTCTATATCTTCATGAAGCTTTGCATTTTTAAAAAAAATTATTTAATTGTTTGCATCAAGACAGGAAAAAAAGAATAAAACATTAATCAAATATCTATATCCAATGATACAAAAAACTTTTATTTTTTAATCCCCATCCTTCTTCCCTCCCAAAAGTAAGAAAAGAAAAAAACACCTACCATTTAATTTCCAATAATATTAGCATATGCAATCAATAGTTATTATTAAAAATTACTAGTTAAGAGGAGTGGATAAGATAGAAAAGATGGACAGAAAATTATCCATAAAATCCATATGTTTCTAAAAATTATAAAAAATTCTACTCGATTCCTTAAACTATACGTAATTTTTTCCAAAGGTATACAATTTTGCATCTCATTATACCATCTACTTAATAACACTTCTCTATTATCCTTCCATGATATCGCTATACAATTCTTTGCAGTTACTATTGCAATACAAACATTTATCTTGGTATTTATCCAATTTCAATTTTATATCCTTTTCATAGATATCTCCAAGTAAAAATATTCTTGGTTCCTTTGGTATCTTTATCTTCATAATTTGCCCAATAATAAACTCAATTCATTCTAAAACCTGTCCACTTTTCACAAGACCACACTGAAGGCAAAAAGATCCCTAGTTCTTTCACATATTGAAAACATTTATTTGAATAATTAGGATTAAGTCCATTTAACTTATGTGGAGTATAATACAATTGTTGAAGAAAATTATATTGAACCATTTGATATCTAACATTTACTGTATTCATAACACTGTCATAACATAATTTTGACCAAATCTCCTCCTGAATTTGTATATTTAAATCTTGCTCCCATCGGATTTTTGATTTATATAAATCTTTTTTCTTTGCAGTCTCTTGTAATTTTATATGCAATATTAGTAACAAATTTCTTAACAACAAATGTACCTGTTAGTATATCTTCAAATTGACTTTGTTTAGGGAGTCTCAAATCTGCTCCCAGTCTCTTTTTCAAATACATTTTTAATTGATAATGTGCAAAAATTGTATTATATTTATCTTTTAATTGATCAAAAGTTAAGAAAAAAGATCCTAAAAAACAATCTTTTATTCTCTGAATACCTTGACGATACCAATTGTCAAATAATGAATTATTCAAAGTTAAAGGAAAAAGTAGATTTTGTTTTAACAACATTTTTGGTAATTTATATTTTTTAAATTTCTTTCTCAACATGAATTCTATTCCATATGTTTAATATTTGCTTCAATACAAAAAATCTTTAGTTCCTTTCAATGACTCACTATTCCATTTATACAAAATTAACTCCGGAATAGTTTCACCAATTTTATTCATTTCTATTTGAATCCAAGTAGGTTTTTCACCCCATTGATAACAGGAGGACAAAAACCTAAATTGAGCTGCTTTAAAATATTTCTTAAAAATTTGGTAGTCTGATCAAATTTACACATTAATTTTTCTAAACCATTTCTTGACATTTTACCTTTCCAAAGAAATACATGTATTATTTTAATCAAATTTCAAATGAAAATTTCTGGTAATTGAATGGGCAATGATTGAAACAAATATTGTTTTCTTGGAAAAATGTTCATTTTAAAACAATTCACTGTTATTGGTAAATCTTTCCATCTTTTCAAATCCTCTTCCAATTTTTTTAACAATGTAAATAATTTAGTTTAAACAAATTACTTATATTTCTACTAATTTTGCCATTTAAATTTTGTCAATCTTTTACATTGAGAGAAATCCATATCCACCATAGGCATTACTTCACCTTTATCAACATTCATTTTATAACCTAATACTAACCTTTTAATCTCTCACTCAACTTAGTTAAAGATATCTCTGGTCTCGTCAAATATACTATAACATCATCAGCAAATAAACTAATTTTATGTTCTTTATTACCTACTTCAAATGCTTTAATTTCATTATCAGTTCTAATTACTTCTGCCAATGGTTCAATCGATAATGAAAACAAAAAAGGTGACAATGGACAACCTTGTCTAGAAGATCTTTCAAGCACAAAGGGTTGTGAGATTTGTTTATTTGTAATCAATTTTGCTTTTGGTTGATCATACAATGCCTTTATGCAGTTTATAAAAGTATTTGGAATCCCAAAAGCATTAAGTGTCTCAAATTTAAAAATCCCATTCCAATTGATCAAATGCTTTCTCTCCATCTAATGCTACCATTACTGCAAAAATCTTCCTATATTGTGCTATATTTATCAAACATAAACATTTATCTATGTTATTTTCTGCTTTTTTATTTTTAATAAAACCAGTTTGATCTAATTTTTTTGCAAAACTTCAACTAGCCTATTAACTATCAATTTCAATACAATTTTATTGTCTGTATTCAATAATGATATAGGTCTATATGAAGAAGGCTGTAAACAATCTTTCCATTTTTTTGACATTACAATTATTAATGCTGTTTTAAAAGATTCAGATAGACCATGAACTTATTTCATTTGACCTAATACCTCTATCAATACAGGTAATAATAACTCCTTAAACTGTTTATAAAGTTTTGGTGGGAAACTGTCTTTACCTGGCATCTTATTATTCTGTAGAGACATTAAAGTCTCAAACTTCTTTTACTGAAAAATTCTCGGACAGCCTTAACTTTTCATCCTCATTTAACACCGGTAATTTAACTTGTCTTAAATAATCTCTTATTTTATTATCATCTCTCATAGATTCTGAATGATAAAATTTAGCATGAAAGTCTTTAAAATTATCATTTATTTCCTCCATTTTATGTTATCTGTCCTGATAATTTCTTTGTAGCAATTATTGTTCTAGAAATCTGTTCCATTTTTAATTGCCTTGCTAAAACCTTGTGAACCCTTTCACCCAACTCATAATATTTTTGTTGTGTTCTCTTTTTTCGAACCAAGTTTCCAATATCCCTTGAGAACCATGGCTCTCTCAAACTTTTGACCTTACCTTTCAACCTAACAGGTAGATAAAGATTTTGTATTCTTCAAACCTCTCCTTTAAAAGACCCACCATTTCTCTATTACATCCTTCCCAGAAAACAAATTGTCCCAATCCACCCCTTGTAAATCCTCAAACCTAGCTTTTCCTCACTCAAAAACCTGTTAAATTACCGGTTTTTTCCATAATTACCTTGAAGCTAATGGCACTATGATCACTGGACCCGAAGTGCTCCCCCACACATACCTCTGTCACCTGACCCATCTCATTCCCCAACAGTAAATCCAACACGGCTCCCTCTTTCTTCTATCTCTTCTATTGGCTTCTTTTTCTTGTTTAAATTCTTGAAAAGTAACAGTCAATTTATCTTTCTTAGGTGGCATTGTATATTGCTCTGTAGGCCTTCCGATAGCTTCCTCGTCTATTTTCTTGCAGTCAGTTCAGGCTTCCGAAGTATTTTCAAAAACTTTTTTGGAGAGAGTAGAGAATTCAAGTCTAGCCCTACGTCATCACGTGCCCCCCCCCCCCCCCCCCCCACCACCGAAACTTTGCATTCTCTCCTATTCCCACTTGGATTTGTGACATCAACCATCTGGAATCAGAAGAGTAGCTCCTGAGCAAGTGATGGAGGCAGGTACTCTCACAGCATTTAAACTTCATTTGAATTAACATTTAAATCACTGAGGCATAAAAGAGTATGGACCAAATGCTGCTGAATGTGGTTGGGCATTTGATGGTGGGTTGTAGGTATCACCCTTAACACTCACTATAAAGAGGGCGGCACTGTTACCATAAGCAGTTAGTGCAACAATATTACTGTGCCAGTGACCTAGATTTGAATCTGGTGCAGTCTGTAAGGAGTTTGTACGTTCTTCCCATGTCTGAGTGGACTACCTCCAGGCACTCCGGCTTCCTCCCACCCTTCAAAACATATAAAGGTTGTAGGTTAATTTGGGTGGCATAGGCTGTTACCATATTGTATATCTAAAAACAATTTAAACTGAGACTTGAATATTACATTGAGCTACATTGTAGGTATAGATTGAAAAAAAATTGTTGTCATTAATAGCTGTGCAAAAGCTGCAATTCCAGTGATATTCCCAATCTGATAACAATCTGTTTATTCTTGTTTGATTGATTACACTGGACAAGGTTTACTTCCTGAAAATAAAAAGGGAATTATTACAGGCAACTTCAAGCCAAATACAAAAATAATTTTAGATTTGCTGTATCACGTAGGAAGTTGGAGACACATTAAATTTTATTCAATTTAGTATGTTTAATCAAATAATGATACTGACACTTAATTCAATTAATCGAAAAAGATTTTGGTGCTGATTTTTGTTTGTGTTCAGCATCTGATGCCTCTCATGTTAGTGCCAACATTGGGTGGCCATATTCGTAGATGATGATTACTCTGCTCTGGTCGCAATGTCCTGGTGAAACTTTGCACCATATTTTTCATTGAGTGCACCAAGATCGGCAGGGTAGAAGTTCAAGTGCAAATGCAGAAAATGAATTTGCAATGAATTTCATGACTTTGTATGCTTGAAGTAGACTTCAAATATGACATGAAATCACAGAATAGGTTATATCTAAACAAAAATACATGATAGCAAAGTTTTCTGGTGATTTTCATGATCAGCAGCTGAAAATCCATAAAATATACCCAAAACTGTTCAGGAAAAAAAATTCTTCATTGTCCAGTGTTATCTGTAAGCAAGCAGTCAGATTGGCTCCCAACCCATCACAAGCTCTAAATTACTTCCAATTCTGTTATCTTTGATGGGTAAACTCCTGTGTGGGACCTTGTCGAAAGCTTTCTAAAAATCTAAATACACCACACCTACTGATTTTCCCACACCTTACTCCCTTAGATACTCTGCTGGAGACATCCTCAAATTTCTTCAGATGATTAGTTAAATGTAGCTTCCATTTCATAAATTAATGCCAATTCTGATCAATTATTATTGTCTTAAATGTCATGATCTTTGTCAGTGATTAAACACAAGAATTGCAGATGCTAGAATCTTTAGCAAACTAAGAGAAACAGGACAGACAGTATCCATGGCAAGAAATGGACAGTCAACACATGAGTCAGGACCCCTTTATTCCACTAAGATGGGAAGGGGAGATGGCAAGGTAGGAGAGGATAGGAAGTGATAGGTTACTGGACAAAAGAAGGTGAGAGATGTGGAGAGAAGAGTAGGGGGAAGAGATAACTGGATATGAAGGGAAGCACGTAAAGAGCAGATGAAATGGTGGAATTGGATAGAGGAGTGAGGTTTACATAACATTGGAAATTTCAAAACCAAATATAGTATTTCCGTGTTATCTCTTTCCTATCTTTATTGAATAATGAAATTAAATGTTCTTTCCTCCAGTCTGCAGGAATTATTTTGGAATTTTATAGAAATTTGGAAGGCAATAACTGAAGTACAAATTGTTTCCCCAGCCATCTCTATGATAATTCTGAGATTCAGATCATCCGGATTTATCAGTTTTGAGCTTATTAGTTTTTCTTGTGAAAGAGATGAATAAGTTTATTTTGTCAATTAGCAATTATTTTATTTTTATAAGTAGATATGAATGAAAAACACAACAAAGTCCGATTTAATTATGATAGCAATCTTACCATTTAGGTAGGGAATAAATAATTGCTGATTGACAAGATACTTGAAGACATTCCAGCTTATCTGCAAATAGAGCCACAGTTCCAACCAGTCATTTGACAGTTTCAAGAGAGGATGAAAAGACATGGGACCTGGCAGGGAGGAAAATGGTTATAGTTGAGATTTGAAACACTGTAGATGCTGGCAATGTGAAAAGTGTTATGGTGTTCACAGCATCTATCTTTTTTTGTTTCTTCAGTTCATATTCCACAATCCTAACATTGCTTATTTCAGATATTATTTCTTTTCCCTCCTCTGCTTTCATTAATTTCCTAGAATTCATATCTCCTCGACACAGTGCGTCTTGGATTGACATTCAGTCTACCACATTCAATACACAAATGTGCTGGAGAAACTCAGCAGGTCTTGCGACGTTCATAGAATGTAAACAGAAACTTTTGCTTGTGCATGCTTGCTCTCTCTCCCTCTTTCCCCCTCCCCCTTCCACTTTCCCTCTATCTCCTTTCACAGAGCCAAAATCAACGATCACCTTTCCTCTTATCCAATTAGCACCTTTTGCCTGTTAGTTTTAACTTCACCCCTTGCCATTTTTTTAATTTAGATGCCTTCCTGTTTTTTTTTTCTTTCCCTTTTCCTTGAAGAAGAACTCAGGCCTGAAACGTCGGTAATGTATCTTTTTCTCCTATGGACGTTGCGAGACCAGCATTTCTGTGTGTTTTTACTTTAATCACAAGTATTCCTTTTTTTCTCTCTTTTCATTCCCATTCTCTTCAATTGAAAATGTCTTTGATTTCTAAATTTTCCTAGTTTTGAAATCATACTCTGCATCTTTCTCCAATGCTAAATATTTCAAAAAGTTTCTGTTTTTAATACTTAAATTTGTGCTTTTCAGAATACTCAAATGGATTCAGGTCTGCATGTAAATAGTGAAGCAAATTAATTTTCAAGCGCAAAATCTTAAAAAAAAATTTCAGACCATTGAAATACTCTACCGTATGTAATAAACTCTGGGTCAGAATGGCAATGACATTTGTGAAGAGCAAGTCACCAATTCATCACAATTCAAGTCTGCTCGAAACAGAAGATATAGGGAAAATTCAAAGCCACATTCTGCAGCACAGCTTAAATACTTAAATCTTTCATCTGCAGTACTGGCTTGAATGGGAAAGGTTTAAGTTCATGAAGTCAAAGTAGGGATAACTTTTTACTGGTTACTTCATTTTTTGAACTCCTGATTTTTGACTGAGTTGTGATTTTGCTGCAAACAATGATCAGAATAATTTATCCACACAGATTTTACATTTTCAGTAATTCTTTGGTATTATATTTATAGGCAATTTTTTTCCTCTTCTCTATTTTAGTGAAATTATTTGAAGTAATTGAAACTGAGAAGACACTGTATTTAATTATGGAGTATGCAAGTGGGGGTAAGTTTAGGCTTTGGCTTTTCCTTTTTACTGATATGACTTCCTGAAGAGAAATTCTCACTGAAGAGATATTGAATTTGCATCACTGAGCCTCTTAAAGAAGTTGGACTTATAAAATCAAGGGTAATGCTTTGTCAACATTGTTTATCTCTCCCAGCCTTTGTCCTTTTTAGGTTTTTTAAGTTAACATTTTGGTGTAATCTCCCTTTGACATTTGTGAATAGACTCGTTCCAATTTAGCTGTTCAAGACACCCAGAAATATAGTTTGATTTGAAAGTAGGCAATTATTTCAAAGATGACAAGCTGCAGTTTTAGATCTGAACAAGGACAAGCTTAGAACATTTGCAAGAACATTAATAATGGTTTACTTTACATTGTTGAGATAAAGTTATTGCTTTTATGCTCCTGTGTATGTCCCTTGTGCAAATTAGCTCCCTTTAGTGTTTACACATAAGGATTTTTGAACCTTTACATTTGGTGCACCATGTACTTTCTGTTGAAAGTTGAAGGTTATATTTTGTATTTATAATCATAATACTTAGCAAATTTTAAGTAAAAGATTGCAGACCAAATTGCCTCAAATTACTTTGAATTCTAAATATAGGAGTGAAGATAGATGTATATATAGATTTTCCGCTGTCGTATACAGTTACTTATCCATTACCAAAATAAAATCTAAATTCTTCTCGCAATTTCCTTTTGATCTCTGCCCCAGAAAATTGTAGGGTGATATCATGTTTAAAGTATGACAGTAGACCTTCTAATGCCAGGAAAGTGTCTATTGCATCAAATCTCATCTTAAAATAACAGCAGGGAAAAGCATTGGAATGCAGTAATTTTACACCAGATACATCCGACTGTCACAATATGTATTATGTTTTTCAGGCTTTGTCCCACTTAAAAAATAAGTAATAATACTTTCAAGTTTCCATTTTCATTCTTTTAAATGGAAATGAAGCCTTCCTTCCTTTGTACATTCATAATGGTAGTCCAGAAAATATAGACTAATATAAAGCTAGTAAAATAGATTTTGTGATTGAAATTTGTCCTTGATCGCTGAAGAATGGATCCAAATTTTATATGGCTGTAGTTGCCTACTCTATTGCATGTGTAATGCAAGCAACAATCAATGCAATTCTATCCTGCTGCTTTTAAATTCTACTCCAGATGTGAACCTCTAGACCACTGAGTTCTCCATAAAATCATTCCATTCAACTTTGTGATCAATCAGGAAGGCACACAGTTCAAACAGGGAAACTGGTAATGGCTTTTTTCCTTCAATCCCTTCTCATTTAAATTTTTGCACAAGCATAGACCAATTTATTCTAGAAATCCTTGATGACAATTTGCATTTAATTGCAAGTGTGGTGTCATTGAAATTTCTGGTATTTTTCTGCTTCGATTATGATTTTTACACAGCCACTGTGTAATGGAAATTTTTTGCAAAATTCCTGCAACACAGGCTGTATAAAAAGTTCAGAACGGAAAGGAGTGACTCATTCCATTCTGAATTTTTTCCTGCAGCACCCCTGGATGTTTTACTGGTCTGCCTGCAGTCTGAACTGCAGACAGTCCGCAACAATGAGTTAATGAATAGCACATATTTGCAAGTTCCTCCTCTTTACTTACCACACTTCCGGTATTCAGTGTAAAATCACGTAAGGGAACGGAGAATTTGAGTTTTGGATATTCGTGTGTGAACGGCCACTCTGGAAGGTAGGAAAAAAGTATTAAATGGAAAGAAAACCTAAATTCTTTGTTTTTAAAAAAAAAACATAGTGGGAGGAGCTGTAAAATATATTAACGCTGATTGCTCTTCATAGCAAATCAATTGAACAATGTGCAGAGATTAATGTAACATAACCAATAAAATGCTTTAAAACAAATTTTCTTTCAATCAGTTTTTAAATATTTGAAGGATTGCAAGAATCCATTATCCTTATTCACACTTAACTTCAAATTGTCTCTTATTAACTGCCACTTGTCATTTTATTTCATGGAATTAAAGATAAATTGTCTAGTGTTATTTTTGAAGTGTTGCTAACTGTTGGTTACATCTTGCCAACATCCATTGTAACTGAGTGGTGCACCTGCTGTTTATCGTTTCAGAATTATTCATGTATTATTCTAATTGACAAAAGTGGATTCCTTAAACTCCGTTTTGTTACATTTTGTTCATCAGTTGATTTGGTGCTAAATTAATTCAGCAGTTGTCCTTCTGTTGAGTATCTCCAGTATACTTTCAAGTTTCCATTTTCATTCTTTTAAATGGAAATGAAGCCTTCCTTCCTTTGTACATTCATAATGGTAGTCCAGAAAATATAGACTATTATAAAGCTAGTAAAATAGATTTTTTTTGGTTGAAATTGGTCCTTGGTCGCTGAAGAATGAATCCAAATTTTATATGGCTGTAGCTGCCTACTCTATTGCATGTGTAATGCAAGCAACAATCGATGCATTTCTATCCCGCTGCTTTTCAAAGCTCTGAAAAGTAAACATGTTGAGAAGTTTAAGGTGTGGCACGGTTGGCGTAGTGGTTAGTGCAATGCCTTTACAGTGCCAGCAACTGAGACCGGGTTTCAAATCCTGCACTGTTTGTAAAGAGTTTGTATGTTCTCTCCATGTCTGCGTTGGTTTTCTCCAGTGGGGGGGTGGGGGGGGGGGTGTTTCGATTTCCTCCCACCTTTCGAAACATACTGGGAGTGTAGATTAATTAAGTGTCTATTGGGCGGCATGAAATTGTGGGCCGAACTGGCCTGTTACCATGCTGTATGTCTAAATTTTTTTAATTAAAAAGTGTTCTATTAGACTGTGCATTCAGTAAACATTCTTCATTCTCCTTTTACATCCTTGCAATGTAGGGGAAGTTTTTGATTACTTAGTTGCACATGGAAGGATGAAAGAAAAAGAAGCAAGGGCAAAGTTTAGACAGGTGAGTTGGGTGTAATTACTTAAGAATTTAGGTCTAATTCTTATGATGTTCGTTATGAATTATTATAAGATTGTTTTATATAAATATGCAAACTAAATTATCAGGTTTTTAAAAAAAGGGATTCAAAGAAGATAAGAAAGATCAAGGCAAGGTATTTTGCCAAAGGAATTCCAGAGCTGGAGGTACAGCCACTGATCACAGAGGTGATAAAAAAGGACAGATTGAAAGAATATAGAAATACTTTGGTGGACCAAGATTAGTCGATTTGCAATGGTGGTTGTAGAGCTGGAAAGATGCACAAGCAATTCGAAAATGAGGATGTATATTTTAGGTGTTGCTTAATCTGAAATCAGCTTCTGCTAGCAGGTAAAAGAATGCTGGTTGAACTGGACAACATGTGATGGGATAGATGCATCATTAATTTGTAAGACAATTAGATTATGGAAGGCAGTTATGGTAGGAATCTGACCAGTCGTGCATTTGGATGTGAGATTTGGCAATGGATATCTAAAGATTGGACTGGAGTATTACAGAAATGGAATTGGGCAGAGTGATGGAAGAGATACGAGGTAGAATATTTGAGATAAGTGGTGAATAGGTTTGATTGATCTTTAGCCATATGTTTGCCAAGGAGAAGGATGATGTCATTGGCTCAGGAGCAGAGTTTAAAGGCAGGAACTCAAGATCTGATCTTCTCATGCGACTGAATACTGTGACGTATCTATGATTTCAGTAATATTTTAGATAGTATGGCACACAAGGGGCCTTAATTGAAGAAATTTAGTCAGAGTTCCAGAAAAGGCTCTCATTTAGAAGATAACAACCCACTCAAGGATTTTGAAAAATGAAGGGAGGTTGATGTTGGAGCTATGGTTTGCAAAGACAAAAGGATCAGGCATTGGTGCAGTGAGACATCAGTTATATATCTTTACCTTCGATGGACGCTGCAAGATCAGCTGAGTTCCTCCAGCATTTCAGTGCTTTTTATTGGTGCAGTGAGGAATGGCTTATTTGAGGGAGATCGATATACTAAATTATTGGACATAAGTGTTAATAACATCAGCTAATATGGAACCAAAATGGGAATTTGGGGTGGGGTGTTTTATGGGAATAGAATTAAGCAAGCTGGAGTTTAGTTTTCTGTCCAGGCTGTGTTCAGAATAGGTGTGATTGAAGGTGAGAACAAAACACCTGAAAGGTGCAAAAGCTGAGGGGCAAATCTATTTTCAATCCCTCAATCCTTGCCAGCAAATGCTTTATGTTCAACTTCACTATTAACCATATATAATAACCATATAATACCATATAACCACTTACAGCACAGAACAGGCCAGTTCGGCCCTACTAGTCCATGCCGTAACAAATTCCCACCCTCCTAGTCCCACTGACCAGCACCCGATCCATACCCCTCCAGTCCTCTCCTCTCCATGTAACTATCCAGTCTTTCCTTAAATGTAACCAATGATCCCGCCTCAAGCACGTCTGCCGGAAGCTGATTTCACATCCCTACCACCCTTTGCGTAAAAAAATTTCCCCTCATGTTCCCCTTATAATTTTCCCCCTTTAATCTTAAACCATGCCCTCTAGTTTGAATCTCCCCCACTCTTAATTGAAAAAGCCTATCTACATTTACTCTGTCTGTCCATTTTAAAATCTTAAACATCTCTATCAAGTCCCCCCTCAATCTTCTACGCTCCAGAGAAAAAAGCCCTAGTCTGCACAACCTTTCCCTGTAACTCAAACTTTGAAATCCTGTCAACATTCTCGTGAACCTTCTCTGCACTCTCTCTATTTTGTTTATATCTTTCCTATAATTTGGTGACCAAAACAGTACACAGTACTCCAAATTTGGCCTCACCAATGCCTTGTACAATTTCATCATAACCTCCCTACTCTTGAATTCAATACTCCGATTTATGTAGGCCAACATTCCAACTGCCTTCTTCACCACACCATCTACCTGAGTATCAGCCTATTTACCATCACTCCTAAATCCCTTTGTTGTTCTGCACATCTCATTAGCCTACCATTGGATTTCCAATTTCCAGAACCATGGCCATCCCACAATTCTACATTTGCTAAATAATTCCAACTGAAGTCACATTAGACATCCTTCATGATGCAACAGTCCTCTTCCTCGCCTTCATTGCAGTCTTAAACATAATGGGCCAGATTCTCTTCCAATGCATTTCTTCAATTTCCCAACTCCATTAAATTGTCCTTGTTTGATTCCACATTTAGTTTCCCACTTTTAATCAGAGAATTTCTACTAATGGAATATCTTCCTATCTCCAATCCTTCCATACTAATCACTCCCCTTCTTTAAGATATGACTTAATACATGACCAAACTTTGGAGCATCTGCTAGAATATCTGGTTAATTCACTAAACTCCTGTGCAACATACTGGTGAGCAAGATATCAGTGTTGCTCATAATGCAGGGTTATCTCTATTGACATGCTACATCTTGATGACATCATCAACAAAAGTGCGGTACATTTTCATGGATGTGTGATATCACCCAGCTCTAAAGCTCTTACTCCCTTTATTGTATTGTCAGATTGTCTACCTCCAGTCTGCAAGAGCATCAAATTAAGAATGTTGAAGACTAAAGTCATTACAGCCTTTTCCATCAATTAATTTTACGTGGGGCACTGATTAAACAAAGAATTGGAATTATATAATGATAGCTAATGGTGCAAGAGCTAGATGGTGAAGTAACTGGAAAATAGGCTTGATGTGTAATTAAAAAGGTGATTGAAGCTTTGGAGAAGGATGAAAACATATCAGAAATTTGTTCAAGTATAATTTAGACTGATTCTTTAGAGGCATATTTGATCATATGAAATGTTTGCATGAGCAGGCAATGTGACCCTAAAAGCTTTCTCCAACTGCTAATCTCAGATTTAGCATCCCCTGTTGCATTGGACACAGCAGAATATTTGATGCTTGATAAAGGTTTGTGAAAGGGGGGGTGAATATAAAGTAGAAAAATGTAGACTTCCTCCATTAAAGCCAGCATAAATTAACTGGTCGTTGTTGTTTATGACATTTTTACATCAACAGGCATCACTTAAATTAAACTTCAAGCATAATTTTTTGAAAATGTACTATTTAAGTTAAAGGACGTTTTAAAAATATCATGTACAAAGTCTTTTGGCAGAGCTGGATATTTAATACTTAGAGATTTTTTAATAAAGAAACAGAAAATTATAAAATAATAGAAGTCATCTAGCCCTTTGATTCTGTTTCACCATTCAATGGTATCTATTTCCAGGTTTCTATTTCCCTGGATCCCTGTATCTCCAGGAGAAATACCAGACTCTTACCGATATTTTCAACAGTTTGGCTTCAAATGTTTTCAATGGTAGAGAATTCCATGGTTTATCACCCATTCAGTAAAGAAAATTCTCCTTATCTCAATCTAAAATGGCTTTCCCCTTAAACTGTGACCATGCTCCTGGACTCCTTGGCCATCAGGAACATCCTTCTTGCACCTAATCTGTCCAGTCTTGTGAGTATTTGTGGTGTTTTTTTTTTCACGAGAGCCCCAGTCATTCTTCTGAACTCCAGCAAATATAAACCAAATTGACCCAGTCTCTCTTAATGAATCATTCTTGACATCCAGAGATTCTGCTGAACCTTCCCTGAACTCCCCCTTCCCCACAGAAAGAGATAGATAGAGCAAACAAAACTGAATATTGTATTGAAGGTGCAGTCTCACCAAGTCCATGTACAATTGCAGCAGACATCCCTGCTGACTATACTTGCAGTAAAAGCTGACATAATGTTGTCCTCTTGAATCATCATGAATTCAGCTTCTGATACATGAGGACACAAGACTGGTTTGAGCTTCCCTTTCCCAATCTATCGTAATTTAAATAATCAAGCTCCTGCTGGTGCCACTAAAATGGATAACCTCACATATATCCATGTTGTATGGCATTTGCCATGTATCTGTCCACTCCTTCATTCTGTCCAAATCACCCAGGAACATTTCTATCTTTCCCTCAAGGCTCACGGTCACACCCAGATTTATATTACCTGTGAATGTGGAAATGTTAATTCCTTCATCCCCAGCTATCAACGTAGTTGGGGCTCCATCATGCTACGTAACTAGTCACTGCCTGCAACTGTGAAAAAGATCAATTTATTCCTTCTCATTGCTTCTTATCAGCCGACCAGTTCTCTCTTCAGATGAGCACCGTACTTCTAACACCACGACCTTTAATTTTGCATCCTATTTTCTGACATTGGGCCTTATATTAAAAAGATTCTGAAAATTAAAATACATAATATCCACTGGTTCTCTCTTTTCTGTTCCGTGAATGGCATCCTCAAAAGATTGCAGTAGATTTGTCTAGTGTGATTACTCTTTAATAATTCCCTGTTGACTTTCCAGTCACTCTGCTGCAAATCCTCTGCAATGATCGGTTTCATGATAGACTGTAGCATCTTCACCATTACTCGTCTTAAGCTAAACTGGGATAGAATTCTGTTTTCTCTTAACATTATTTGAAAAATTGTAAGCTGCCCTCTAATCTAACGGAACTGTTTCAATGTGTGAAGAATGTTGGAAAATGACTACTGATCTTGAATCTTGAAAATAATCTTGAATCTCTTAATAAGGTCATTTCCAATGCGACTATTGGGCCCTGGGGTTTAATAACTTTCCCTCACAACATTTTCCGACAAATATTAATTTCATATAGTTCGTCGCATTTGCTTCACCCTTTATTTCCCAACACATCTGGGAAGTTACTTGTATCTTCCTTTATAAAGATGGAATTTAATTTAATTACTTTGATAAAGCAGAGTGTGAATGTGATTGGCCTCTCATTACTTTGTCTCCCATTATAAATTCCCTTATTTTTAACAAAAATACTTTACTTTCTCTTCACATACATAATATTTGGGTCAAAGACACATTTTTCCTTTATTCCCCCTGTGCTCCACATGAATCATACAATTCACCTATGATTAAAGCGCACATTCTAGATTTTATTCAAGGTTATTTGTATACATTATACTTGATGTTTGGGACATTTGGTTTCATAGGTGTTTGTGAGTACTCAGGTATGTATAATTGCTTCTTTGGAACATATAATGGAGAGCTAGACTTGCTTCTAAGCCGTTGATCACCTTTGGAGTCCGAGTTGCCATTTTTCAACATGACGACCAGAGTTGTGCCATTGAAAGTTAAAGAGGCCGAAAAGCAAGAATAAAAGAGTAAGAGATATCACCCATACCTTAGGATTACCAAAATTAACTGTTTGGAACATCATGAAGAAGAGGGAGTGTACTGGTGAGCTCAGTAATTGCAAAGGGACTGGTAGGCCAAGGAAAACCTCCATTGCTGATGAGAGAAGAATTCTCATCATATGAAATATCCCACAATGCTTGTCCAATAGATCAGAAAAACTTTCTAGGAGGCAGGTGCAGATGCATTAATGATGAATTTCCGCAGAAGACTTCATGAACAGAAATACAGGGCAACACTGCAAGATGCAAACCACTAATTTAGTCACAGAAACAGGGTGGCCAGATTACAGTTTGCCTAAAAGAGCCTGCAAAATTCTGTAAAAAGCTCTTGTGGACGGATGAGACCAAGATTAATCTGTATCAGAGTGATGGCAAGAGTGGAGATGTAAAGGAACTGCCCAAGATCCATCCCACTTCAATCTGCGAAACATGGTGGTGGGGGTGTTCTGGCCTGGGCATGTATGGTTGCCACAGGTTGTGGCGCACTTGTCTTCATTGATGATGTAACTGCTGATGGCAGTAGCAAAATGAATTCTAAGTGCAGAGAAACATATTATCTACTCAAAGTTCAAGCAAATACCTCCAAACTCATTGGACAGCACTTCATCCTGCAGCAAGACAATGATCCCAAACATACTGCTAAAGCAACAATGGAGTTTTTCAAAGCTATAAACTGAAAATTTCTTGAATAGCCATGTAAGTCACCCCATGTAAATCCAATTGAAAATGCCTTCCATATGCTGAAGAGAAACCTTAAGGGCCTAAGCCCACGAAACAACCAGGAGCTGAAGATGGCAGTAGTTGAGGCCTGGCAGAGCTTCACCATAGAAGATACTCAGCACCTGGTAATGTTTATGAATCACAAACTTCAGTCATTGCATGCAAGAGATATGTAACAAAGTACCAAACATGATTAATATACATATCATTGCTGTGTCCCAAATATTATGGTGCCCTGAAATGAGGGGTCTAGGCATAAAAAGTGTTGTAATTTCTACATGGTCAGAACAAATAACCTTGAATAAAATCTGGAATGCGCACTTTAATCACTTGTGAATTGTTTGATCACAAATTTAAAACTGAAGCTCAGGGGCAAATAAAGGAAAAAAAAGTGTCTTTGTTTCAAACATTATGGAGGGCACGGTATCAGTATTTAATTTTATCTCAGCACATGCCAAAAACTGTCAACTGTGCTGAGGTGGAAAATGAGGAGAGCTATATGTTTTTAGGTGTAAATATCATCAACAATCTGTCTTGGTCTATCCGTGGTAACATGGTGACCAAAAAAGTGCACCAGTGCTTCTACTTGCTCAGAAAAATCATGATGTTTCCAATGTTTCTTACTGATTTTTATTGATCCAACGTGGAAAGTATCCTTTCTGGGTGCAACACAACTTGGTACAGAAGTACTCTGTAAGAATTTGCAGAGTGGTGAATGCACCTCAGGCCATCATACAAACCAGCACCAATTCTCCGCCCCCCCCCCCCACCAACCCCACCACCAAGCAACTCCATCTACACTTCCTGCTGCCTCAGGAAATGTGGCCATCTTATAAAGAGACCCATCCCGCACAAGTCACATTCTCTTCTCCCCATTCTATCAGGCAGAAGATACATGAGTATTTTTTTAGTTCTTCAAAGTACACAATTAATGTTAGTCTGAAGAGGGCGCACAAAATCAGTGAACCGGTGCGGACTTGAAAGGCCAACATGGCCCGTTTCCGCTCCGTAAATGGTTATATGGTTATATGGTTATGAACGTGCCACCAGATTCAAGGGCAGTTTCTTTCCTACTGTTATCAAATTGTTGAATGACCCTCTCATAAGTAAAATGATGATGCCCTTGTACTGTTTTAAGTGAATGTTTTCTCTGTAACACTATATGCACTTTTGTTTTATTTTGCATCACCTGTTGTACTGAAATATGGGTTGGCTTGCCTGGATAATGGTAGGCTATTGAGATGTGCAGAGCAACAAAGGGATTTAGGAGTGATGGTAAATAGTACCCTCAAGGCTGATACTCAGGTAGATGGTGTGGTGAAGAAGGCATTTGGAATGTTGGCCTTCATAAATCGGAGTATTGAATTCAAGAGTAGGGAGGTTATGATGAAATTGTACAAGGCATTGGTGAGGCCAAATTTGGAGTACTGTGTACTGTTTTGGTCACCAAATTATAGGAAAGATATAAACAAAATAGAGAGAGTGCAGAGAAGGTTCACGAGAATGTTGACAGGATTTCAAGCTTTGAGTTATAGGGAAAGGTTGTGCAGACTAGGGCTTTTTTCTCTGGAGTGTAGAAGATTGAGAGGGGACTTGATAGAGGTGTTTAAGATTTTAAAAGGGACAGACAGAGTAAATGTGGATAGGCTTTTTCAATTAAGAGTAGGGGAGATTCAAACTAGAGGGCATGGTTTAAGATTGAAGGGGGAAAATTATAAGGGGTACATGAGGGGAAATTTCTTTACGCAAAGGGTGGTGGGGATGTGGAATGAGCTTCCGGCAGATGTGGTTGAGGCGGGATCATTGGTTACATTTAAGGATAGACTGGATAGTTACATGGAGAGGAGAGGACTGGAGGGGTATGAACCGGGTGCTGGTCAGTGGGACTAGGAGGGTGGGAATTTGTTATAGCATGGACTAGTAGGGCCGAACTGGCCTGTTCTGTGCTGTAAATAGTTATATGGTATTATGTGGTATTATAACACGCAGAACAAAATTTTTCACTGTATCTTGATGCATGCAACAATGAACAATTCATTTAAATTTCACACTATTTTGGCTTTCCTAATTGATTCCTTTTCCCTTCCATGCTGAATTTTAAACCTTTGGTTTGGTACTTTTTCCAGCAAAATCATATTCCAATCAAAATAAATCTATTAATGTTCAGATCAAATATCTGAATCATACAGTGCAGAAACAGACTCCTTGGCCCACCATGTCATGTTGACCATCAATATCTATCTACACTCCATCCATTTACCAGCAAGTGGTTCATAGCCAACTGTGTTTTGGTGCTTAAAGTGTTTGTCCAGATGCTTCCTAAATGTTGTAAGAATACCTGCCTCCACTACTTTCTTAGGAAGTGCCTTCTAGATTGCAACAACTTTCTGGATTGAAAAAAAATTCTTCCAGAGATCCCCTCTAAACACCTTAGCCCTCACCTCGCCCTCTGATCTCAGACATCTCTGTCATTCGGAAAAATTACTTATGATCTATGGCTCTCATGATTTTTCTCTATTGGGAACCCCTCTCACAGTCTCCTGCTCCCAGCCTATCTTGTCTTTCCTGTAGCTGAAACATTCAAGCCCAGACAGAATCTCCTTTGCACCCTCTCTGATGCAGTCACATCCCGCCTAGAGTCTGGTGACCAGAAATGCATGCAGTATTCCAGCTGTGCCCTAATCAAAGTTTTATAAAGTTGTATGAAGACATCCATACACCAATGCTCTATGTCCTCGCTAATAAATGCAAACAGCTGATGTGTATTCTTCACCACCTTACCTATCCATGCTTCCACCTTCAGTTCCCTCTGTTCCTCAATACTCACTGTGACCCTACCATTCATTGTGTATGTCCTTGTCCTTGGTGAAATGCCAGAAATGCACAATTTCTGGATATATACATATATATGGTTCAAATAACAATATTTTGAATGTACCATTCTGGCCTAGAACTCATCAAAACTTGTTTGAAACTGAAAATACATTTAGTGGAGTGTTTATATTTCCCATACCTAGCAATGCTTTGCTCATGTGACATAATTTGTTTTAACTCTTTGGCTTAAATTATCATGAATTTAAGTTTTAATTTTAACATATGTTCAGGATTTTGAGTCATTCAACATATGATCAGGCTGTTTGGCCCAACCTGTCCATGCTGACCAAGTTGGCATTCTGGACTGGTCTAATTTGCCTTCATTTGGTCTGTATCTTTCCAAGCCCTCCTATCCATATACAGTACCTGCCCAAATATCTTTTGAACTTTATAATTGTGCCCACTTCTGGCAGAACTATGCTTCAATTGAAAAATTTACCCCTCAGGTTCCTTTTAATCTCTCTCCTCTCAACTTCAACCAATGCCCTCAAGTTTTAGGATTATCTACCCTGGGAAATAGTCTGACATTCACTTTATCCTTGCCTGTCATGAATCTTGTAAACCTCTTGAAATTAAATGCTACTCTTCACCCTAACTGGCTTTTCAGCGGTAAGGAGTGTAGTTTTGTTAGAAATGAATGATTTTATTTTTATCTAAATTCAGCATGTGCATTCTACTTTACACCCTTCCCCTTTCATAGTCATGTTTTCTTTACCTGAAAGGTAAATTTATGTTTGTGTTATGACTCAACCAGATTCGTCATTGATTTTGATATTTAAGATAATGTATTGCTGTAGCCTCAATGAAATGACGCTGTAGCACATGGGGGTATTGAAAATATTTCTCAATTGTTCTGATTTTTGCATTTCAGATTGTTTCATCGGTAGAATACTGTCATCAGAAGTGTATTGTACATAGAGATCTCAAGGTACCTGAAGCCAAAAGGAATTTTGTGGTTCTGTTTTATGCACAAATGCTTCAGCTTAAACTTCGCTTCTTTCATTAAAGTAAATTTTGTAAAACTGACGAAAGTAAAACACTTGATATTTCTTTCTAGGCAGAGAATTTGCTGCTTGATGCAGATATGAATATAAAAATCGCAGATTTTGGCTTTAGTAATGAATTTACAATTGGTAGCAAATTAGACACATTTTGTGGGAGTCCTCCATATGCAGCTCCGGAGCTATTCCAAGGAAAGAAGTATGATGGTCCAGAGGTGGATGTCTGGAGTCTCGGGGTCATCCTTTACACTTTAGTTAGTGGATCTTTACCTTTTGATGGCCAGAATTTAAAGGTAAACTTTTAATCAAATTTGTGTCTACCCTTTCTGCCTTTTGCATTGAATTGTACAAAACCTACAACACAGATAATCTGTCCTATTCAACTTTGTTCCAGAAATGTAACACAATCTGCCATACTGGTTTTTATGCTCCATTTGAGATCCCATTCTTCCTCCTCCTGTTCCATTAGGACAGCCCTCTTCATGTGTTTATCCAGTATTCACTTTAAATCACCTCAACTATTCTATTAACTGGTGGTTCCCATGTTCATGTTTCTCTCTGGGTGAAACTTCTTTTTTGGTTTTATGACTGTCTCACATTAATGCCCTTATCATTTTGGTCTTTGCCCAAATAGATACTCTGTATCTGGTCTTATTAAGCAAGTCAAAATCTGAGCACAAAGTTGATAAAGATCTTTGCTGCTGGGTCTCAAACAGCTTTGTATTAGTCATTGAAAGAGATATAAAAATATGAAATAATTTTAAGGCCCTTGCTTTTTTAGTTATTTTCCTTCTCTCTTTATGTTGAAGATGCTTCTCTAATTTTTCCCCTCTTTGATGATCCTCTTAAAATTAAGGAACTTGGAAAGTCCCACTCTGAGTTCATACATGTATGATTAAGGGTGCCTAAGCCCATCACTTCAAACAGTCTAATGAAGTTCACTTTAGTAATGGTGAAACAAGTTTGTAGCAAGGTTAACTTGTTAGCTTGTATTTAAATGTCTTTTTTTTTAATCTTGAGGCACCTTTGCTTACTGGATTGGCATCAGTCATGATTCTTCAGATACTTGCTGAGCAGAATTTTAGAAAAGGACATTGATTTTGAGTCAATTGTGTATAAGATTTATTGATTTAGCAGTTTTGAATTGTCTCCAGTGTAGAGAGTGCCTTTGTAAAATGTCCTTTAGTTTATGCATACAATTTATAATGCTTACATGGCACAAGCTGTTATTTCACTTGAGCTACTGACCTTGATACTGAATCCTTGTTCACTGCCCTACCATTTTTGCTGCTCCACATCACGTAAGGAAGATTAAAAATGTAATACTGTGGACAATCTCCAACTTGCAATACTACTCTTTCAATGGGTGTAAGTGACCTCTTGCAGAGGGGCAATACACTTATCAGTTAAGGCACTGAAAGTGGTGGTGGAAACTGTTGGCTCACGGACAAACATGGGAGCATTACCTCAGAACATGATTTGACCATTTAAGACAAAGATGAAGAGAAATGCCTTCATTCACAAAATTATCAATCTTTGAAATAGTCCATCACAGGGCTAGATGCTTGACTACTGAATGTATTCCATACAGAATAATAAATATTCAGCCACAAAGGAAATCAAGGAATAAAGTGATTACTGTGTATTAAGCATGAGGATCAGCCTCGATGTTGGGTAGGGCAGTAGATGGTATAGACGACACTTTCCTTATTCTAATATATCCTAATTTCAAAGCATCATCTTCCAAGGCGTGAGCTACGATATCCTAAATTTTAATCTCTTTAATCCAACAAAACAAACTCTGTGGCTGTTATTTTATGTAGCTCTAATTCATTGATAAAACAGATAAACATTTTGCACAGCTTTGCATTAAGACATTCATAATGATTAATAATAAAGCATTTACTGTATAATGATACAAAAGATATGTAGAGATACTAGCTTAAAGAAATACAAAAACTTTAAAGAGATACACAAATTTTAAAAAGATACATAACGGTATTTAAAGAGACAAAATTCAAAGAAAAATGTCTTGTCCTTATGCTTCCTTCACATCTGATTACCCTGGGTGGATATTATGACATATTACATCATAGTCACTATGATAACATTACAAACAATAGTTCTCTTAAAGAGATAGGCACAAAATTAACTAAGAATTAAAAAAAAGGTTTTTACCTTTCCATATGGAATGTGTTGTATGACTTGCACCCAGTTCCTCTTTCTAGATTCACTGCCCATCAAGATCAACCCACCAATCCCCAGCCAATTCTCAGCTGGGTTCAGTCATCACATTTTTTCCACAGACCACCTTATTTTTAACATCTGTTGTATTAATAAGGCCATGTGAGGAAGAGATCTTGACTTGGTAAAAGTCTTTGATGTCACTGAATGCTTTGGTTATGTCCCTCATTGGATAATAAACAGTCATTGATTAAGGATTTTGGATTCCATCCATCTTCCATCCTCCCACTCAGAAAGGAATGCAAAACAAGGGGATGTTTTCTCTTGGTGTCTTCAATTCTTGTTGGAGTACAATAAACTGGGTATTTTTTGAACTAAGTATTTGAAGATCTAATACCATCTTATGGTACAGATCAGGTGCTCTGATTTCCTCTATTTGTTCCCTCCCTCCAGGAATTAAGGGAAAGGGTATTGCGAGGAAAATACCGCATTCCTTTTTATATGTCAACTGACTGTGAAAACTTGCTTAAAAAACTCCTGGTATTAAATCCTGCCAAACGAGGAAGTTTGGAAGTAAGTGAGATTCTTCAGAACTTTGGAATATTTTGTTGATGTTTTACATGGCTTATGATTGCCTTTTTTTCTGGTTGTATGCTAAAATTGTTTATATCAGATTTTAAATGTTACATTTCAGATATTGTTATGTTTTATTTTAAAACAGCAAATTATGAAGGATCGATGGATGAATGTTGGCTTTGAGGAGGAGGAATTGAAGCCATATGGTGAACCAGAACCTGACTATAGTGATCCCAAACGAATAGGTATGTCTTTTAATCTTGCATGAATGAGGGGAGCTTGGTATGCTGATCCTCTGAAGTGCACTAAAATTGTAAAACTGTGAAAAGTTTATTTCACCATTTCTATTATAAACATATTGAGGATATTTTTTTTTATTTCATTTTAGTATCTTTCAAGATTTCCTTAGGCTACAAATGAGCCCATGGAATTAATTTGCTGCAGTGATGTGGCTCTGGAGAAGATTTTGTTGAATGTATTAAACAGAAAATCTATTTCTACATTGTCATTTTTGCTTTGATATTTACAGAAACAATGATCACTATGGGTTTCCCAAAGGAAGAAATTACGCAGTCACTTGTTGGACAGAAATACGATGAAGTCATGGCCTGTTATCTATTATTAGGCAGGAAACCCCCAGAGGTGAGCTTCATAATAATTTATTCAGATTGTCGGGATATGTTCATGTTGAAATGGCTGCAGTATTATTTCATATTCCGGCATTTTCTCAGACCTTGATGAAGGGCTCAAGCCTGAAACTTCAGTTCTGTATCTTTGCCTTTGCTACATAAAGGACACTGTTTGACCTGCTGAGCTTCTCCAGCATTTTGTGTTTTTACTTCAACCAGTGTCTACAGAATTTTCTGATTTACTTTTATCTCCTGCACCTCATTAAATAAAACCTGATCATTATTTCAACTTTCCACCAGACTCTAGAATCTCTTTTCCAAAGCAATAGTGTTTCTACCTTTGGTGTATGTGCTCCTCCCCTACACAAAAAAAAACATCATTGCTGTCATGAAAATGACTAGGATAAGAAAATTGTAATGCATCTTAAGAATCATGGAAAGTAAGTTCTTGAGATTTGTTCTACCATTCAATGAAATTATATATGATTGTGAGCGCTGCTATGCGAATGATCCTGATGCAAAGTCCACAGTCTGTACAACAGGCTTTAATTAGCTTAAACTTGTACACCAGTCTTAGTATCTCCACATGTCTGACTGTCCCCCGAAGGGGCTGGCTCGAGTCTTTATACGGGCCGGTAATTGACAGCCGGCAGGTGGAGCCAGCCTCCTAGGTTGCCTACCTGCAGGTACAGTGGTTGCCCCCTGCAGTAGGCTGGTAGGAGTGTGGCCAGTGTCGTGGTTGTATCAACACAATGATACAGCTAACTCTGTACATCAACCTATTCTCAGCATGCCTTAGTATCTTTGTTTAATGATTATCTGTCATTGTTGGATTTTAAATTGACATTTGCCAAAGGGCTAATTGCTATTTGTGAGCAAGATTTTACCACCAGAATACTGAAAGTCTTGACTTCATCCCTGAGAGATATGGATCTAATTTTTTAATCTCTGAAACCTCAGCCAAAATCAGAAGTTACTTTTTAGTTTCTTGAAACTTTCCACATCACCCTTTAATGTTCCAGATTGCATAGCATGCAATTATTTAATCTCTCATTCTTTAATTCTTTAGTCTAGATTTCATTCTGATAAATCTACATTGCAGTCCTTACTAGGCCAGTGTACCCTTCCTTGAGCGTAATACTTCTTGGAGATGTGGCAGCGTTCCAATCACATTTTTAACTTTTTTTTTACCTTTCTTGGAATTTTTAGTGAAGTTTACAGGGAATTTTGAAAGGAATCTCAGGAAAAAAATACTGGCCATGAAATTACCTTGGCAAGTAGGATGAGGGTGAGTCTAAGGTCCACTGGGACCTGAGGTCTGGTGCCGCTGGAAGCCCGAGGTTCCCCTGCTGCTAATGCCAGGAGCCAAGGTTCCCCTGCCGCTGATGCCAGGAGCCCGATTCCTGCCACTTCCGGGGGCCCAGGGTCCGCTGCTGCCACCGCTGGGAGCCTGTCGTCCCCAGTCTCTGGAAAAATTTTGGATAAATTAGTATTTCTGATTTGTTTCGGATTTCCTAATTTATTGGATAAATGAGGATTCTGGAGAATCATAAAGTGCAGAACAACTCCTGATTATCCGAAATGATCGGAACTGGGCCTATTTTGGATAAATGTTTTTTTCCAACGACTGTTCATTTTTTTAAAAACAGCCCAGAAGCAACAGCAAATCACTTGTAACAGTGTTTAAACAATAACAAGCAATAAGGGAAGGCTTTTAAATTCTCACAAAAAAATGCTGGTCACGCTGATCTCTGACACTTCCCCACTGAGGCCCTGCTCATGCTAGGAGCCCAAGGGTCCCACTCCTGCCCAGAAGCCTGAGGTCTGCAGCTGCCACCGCTGGGAGCCCGAGGTTCCCGGTCAGTTTGGCTCCAAAAAAAATTTTAGATAAATGAGGACTTCTGATATGTAACTGAGGATTTTGGAGAGTCAGATTTCTGATAATCAGAGTTGTGCTGCATATTAGAAGCAAAAGGACAGTTAAGGGAAGATTAAGTCACCTCAGAGGCCAAAAGGATAAGCTGCATGGAGTTAGGGAATATAAAAGGAATCTAAAAACCAGAGAACTTGCAGGTCAGTGGTGGGAAAATTATTGGAGAAGATTTTGAGAGACAGATTCAACCAACATCTGGAAAAGCAAGGACTGATTAGAGACCATTAGCACAGCTTTGATTTTAGAAATTCATGACTCTCAAATTTAATTTCTTTAAAAGAGGCTACCAAGAGGATTGATAAGAGCTACATGGACTTTAGCAAAGCTTTTGACTAATTCCAAATTAGGCTAGTGTGGGAGATCATACTACATGAGATCCAGGTGGAGGAGCTAGCCAATTGGCTTGGTGGGAGCAGAGGGTTGTTTCTCAGATTGGATATAGTGGTGAGTTAACTACCACCCAGGCCCTGGGCTGAGCTTTACTAAGGCCCCCACAGCTGGGGACCTCATCACTGGGCTCTGACACGGCCGCATTTGGGGCAGTTTGTCCCTGTTCAGCTCTGTGCTGCACAACACCCCTCTGGCTTATACCAGCCAGTCGTTCCGGCTTTCAAACATTTACAGCAACTATTGCAAACTCTGGGTACAATTTCAAGAAACTGTTCTGTTGTTCATAATTTAAATAATATGAATAATTAAAGTGATCACTTACACTGCTCCCCCCGTGGCAGAGTCCAGAAATAATTGAATCAGTCCTGATTTTAGTGTTAGATGCTTTGAAACCTCTTCTACCAGGTGGTGAGGGGCAGCATTGCTCCTCCTTGTAGAGGGGGGATTTCCCTGGGGGTGAGGAAGACTCTCTTGCTCTCTCTTCTTCTCTTTCCTTTTTTGTGCACCTCTTTTATGTTTGTATTCCCTAGTAGCCATTTTGCAGACGAAAAACTGTTAACAATAGAAAATACTGGTATGAACAGTGAACCCTAGGTTTACTTTTTCATTGTTCACACCAACTCATTGCAATGTGTGGTGAGTGATGTTTTAATGTTGTCATCATGGTCAAGAACCATGGTAAACACAATTTTGCAGAGTCGCATAATAAATCACTGCTGCCTGCTGGTTAGCACCTGTGGATCACGATAGAGGGACATGGTTATTTTGTTAGTGATTTATCTGTCACATGTTGCCCCAGATTATTTAATAGATTGTGTTTGTATGGAAAGCAAGGGATTGACATGTTGGGGAAAAGATAGTTCAGTGCCAGGTTGTGGGGCTCCTTCCTTGTTATTCCAGCATTGAGAGGAGATTACGGGCAAGAAGATTGACTACTCCTGCAATAGTCGGGTGGGTTGTACATTTCCAGCATCATTTCCAGCAACCTCACGTCCCTCACCTTTAACCACTTCTTCACACCTTTATTCTCTCTTCTAGTTTTCATTTTTAACCCCCAAAAAACGGCTTCAACCCCTTTTGTACATCAGCTCATGTCATGCTCAGCGAGTTGGAGTTTGAATACATCTCAACACATAAACGAATTCCCTCTAAATGAATTGAAACACAACACATATGTCTTCTCCAGTGAACATTAATTTCATCATTTTCTGCAAACAGTCCTAATATTTCCCCAGAATTTATTGCCTTGCCATTTTCGATGTCACCTCAACTAAATTTGCTGCATATTGGGTGATTCTGTTGACAGTTATGACATGCTGTATCTCTTTGATTCCTGAGTCACCTGGGGAGCCACCAGGGTTTGTCATGGTGAGAGGAGGGTGCCTGTCCTCAATGTAAAGCTCACTTTGCGAACGACTGCCAGACAGATGCCTCTTTCTGCCCATGGCTGAACCACCCTTGTTTCCCCTTGTCCCATCCTGGGATAAACTAATACTGGGCTCCCAAAGCTTCCCCACTCCAGGAGGCCCTGTCCAGGTAAACCCACACCTTTCAGAGACCTAAGATAGTGCATCTCATCAATTTTTGGAGACACTCTTCCCACCCTTTTGTTTGTTCTCTGATTTGACAGTGAAGTTTTATGATCTTGGAGCAACTCTCCGAATTGGATGTTAAAAAAACTAATAGTTCGGTGGGAAGGTGGAGGATTGGGGGGTGGGGTGGCAGTTGAATTAAAGCAGCTCACCCAGAGCCACTGATGGGCGCTGGGTGGTTGACTGAGAGACCTCCTCACTGCAGCACGAGCGACGCTCTGAAGCTGAGTAACTGACTGCACGTCTCTCCCGAAGCCAGCAATAATGGCTGCAGAAGCAAAGCATGGGTAGCAGAGCGGCATTGACAACATTTGGATTGTCCCTTCTGGGACCAGGTACACAGAGAGGGAGAGAGAGTGAGAGAAGGAGAAACTTCTTTGACAGGGATTTACAAACTGGAGGTCGCTTCCATATTCTTTGTATGCAGCAGTAAACCAGTACAAAGTAAGTCCCTAAAAGCATTACTTGTTTACTTCAAAATGTTTATAGCTAAATTTAGATAACAAAATAGTATTTGTAATGAAAATAATATATACAAAAACACTGAAATATGTTGAGTGGCTCAGGCCCCTTGACCCTCCAGGCCCCTAGGCCTGCCCACCTAATGGTAATCCACCACTGACTGGATACCTGTGCCCCATAGAGCATTTCATTGATCGGTATGGTTGTTTGCAGAGTATATCAATAGTTTGGATGAGAATATAGTTGGCATGATTAGTAAGTTCCCCTGCAATTGACATCAAAATTGGTGGCATAGTGGACAGTGAAGGATGTCCAAGTTTGCAACACAATCCAGATGAACTTTAAATATTGGCACGGAATTGCAGATGGAGTTAAACTCAAACAAGTGTGAGGTGTTGCATTTTGGTAGGTTAAACCAGGACAGGACTTGCACAGTAAATGTTAGGATGCTGGAAAGTGTTACAGAACAGAGAAGTCTCACTGATGCAGGTTTTGTAGATCCTTGAAAGTGGAGACACAGTCAGATAAGGTGATGAGGGAGACATTTGGCACGCTTGCCCTCATCAGTTCGGGTAATGAGTACAGGAGCAGGAATCTTGTTAGAACTGTGCAATACATTGGTAAAATCATGAAGTGCATCGAGATGGTGAATGGTCACAGGCTTCTTTACAGGGGAAGGTAGTCTAAAAATAGAAGTCATTGTTGAGAGGAAAAAAATTTAAAAGGGACCTGAAGGGCAACTTAATGGAAAGAATTTCATCATAATACAGTAAAAATTTATAGATTTAAAATCACAAAAATAATTTTTAACAATTTTCTTTTCAACATTTCAGTTTGAAGGCAGCGAATCTATATCCAATAGTAACCTGTGTCAAAGGTCTCGACCTAACAGCGATCTCAACAACAGTTCGGCGCAGTCCCCTGCACATTCGAAGGTCCAGCGCAGCATATCAGCAAATCAGAAACAACGACGGTTTAGTGATCACGGTGGGGATGAGGTTCACGCATTTAAATTAACATGACCCATTTCAGCTTTGAGCATGCTGTGACTTATTGGGCCATTCTGGATGAAACTTCAATCATATTAAATTTTAACTGGTTCAGTTGGACTAACTTCATTGTTTCTGTTGTGCATGTATTTTGTAGTGAGAGTCTGGCATTCAATGTATTTCCGACTGTAGCACCCAAAATGATGTATAAAAATAGTCCCTGCTGAATGACAGATGTGGAACTTTTAAAATTAACTGAATCACTCCAGACTGATAAAATTTAATTAATAATTACTGTCGAGAAGGCATCCATTTTTGGATAATAGTTATTAATCTTACAGCAGGATGAGTTTTATTAACCCATGTCACAGATAAAACCCTGAATCAGTCCAAACCTTGGGGTTCCATCCAACTTCTAATTTAAGGGTCTCCAAAGTGGTCCATATCAACCCCTGGGGAATTCCCCATCGAATGGGGATTGATAATGCCAGAATGGGGAGGGGGTCAATAATGCCAGGGGTCAATTGAAAATAGTATTAATGGCAGTGTTGGCCAACCACTCGCGAGAGCGGGCTTTGATGGTTGCCATGTTGTATTTGATTTAGCCTTTGAATTAATTTAGAGCAAATGGGAGGATGGAAAAAGGTACCGTATGTGTTCTGTGTTTTATACACGTGTAATAGTCGAATTTTTTGGACTTCTTTTTTGGAAAAAATGGGGGGGGTAGCTTTTACACAGGTCAAACTTTTGACCTCATGAGTTCCTGCATTGTTCAACAGCAGGACTGGGTGGTATATTCATGGTTGGGGTGTCAGTAGCTCAGATGGTGTCAGGATAAGTATCCGCAGTTGTGAGTTTGGATGGGCGGGCTTCAGGGCAAGAATGCACAGTGCTCTGATCAGCGGCCGGAGGGGGCGAGGATCCACAGTCAGGAATTCGGATGGACGGGCATTGTGGCAAAGATCTGTGCTTGAGAGTTCCGATGGGCAGGCACTGGGACGAGGATCTACGATCAGGAGTACAGATGGGCAGGTGTCGGGGGTACGGATCCACAGTCAATGTTGGGAGAACGGATGGGCATACAGATGTGGCCAAAAATTGGTTGGGGGGGAGTATCTTTAACAAAGATCCACTATTACTCAAGTATATTCGATAACTATGTTAGCACTGCCATCCCCCTACCCCCCTGTCCAGCGCTGTCATCACTGCTGCCACCACCGCTGTCCAGCGCTGCCACCCCACTCCCCAGTGCCGGGATTCCATGCCTGAGGGTCAATGAGAGATTATCTGAAAAGTTTGGGGACCCCTGCTCTAATTCATGCTTAACTGCAAATAATCCAAATTTTGTTGTTGAAACACATTTATAGCAGTGGTTTGGAAAATATGCATTCTCTCATATCCTATTGTGAGACATTTAGCTGAAGTGGAAAAAAAAACTATAATTTAAATCGATTAACATCCTTATTTTAAAATTTCTTATGATATTTGTGTATTTGGAGAAAGTAACAAACTTTAAAAAATGCATATTAAAATTCGTATCAGCACTTGCATTGTTTTTATGTATCTAGTTTTTCCACACAAAATTATCTTCAGTGGCAGATTTATGTATGTTGCAGGATAAAAGATATTTTCAAAGTAATCTTTTCACATAAAAATCTGAAAATGCATAACAAACCATTTAGCATTGAATAAAATAAAATTGATAAAATAAACCATTTTTCCAGATGCTGATTATGTATATGCATTTTCATAGTTTTTCCCAGATATCCAGCATTTGTGATTTTTATTTTTAATGTAGCTGGAAATTTACTTAATTTTTTTGTGAATTTCAAAAATTTTAAGCATTTTTTGGGCTGAAAAAATGCTATAATCTTTTTCTGCAAGAATATTTTCTATGACACATTGATTTAGATTATCAAAATACCAAACAGGTATGTAGTAAGATAAAATGAAAATCTGTAGTTAATGAAAGATGTGTTTGGTGTTATCACAGTTTCCTAACCCTTACTGCACCTGATTACAACTTAAAATGGATTCAAACCTGTCACAGATTTGTGCAACTGATTTAAATGTCCACTTTCTACTAAAGACTCACCTTTACATCAGTTATCTGATATCCATCCTATTTCTAAATACACATTCTGACATGAGCATTGAAGCATTGAATCTGGATTAGAAGGAATTTTTTTCTATTTTATGGTTTTTATTCAAAACTAATGTACTTCAATAGGAATAAAAACTAAATCAATTGAACACTTGAATGAACCCCTCGATGTTACTTTTATATGAATGAATATGAAAATAAATAAATTACAAAGTAAAGAAATAAATAACAGAACAACAAAAAAAATCTGACCTTGAAAAAAAATGAAATTATAAAAGCATCTGTCAGCACTAAAGAGCAGTTAAACAGCTCTTGGATGAAAGATAAGATTATATCTCAGTAAAATCTTATTGCTTGTGCAATATTTTTTAAAATTAATTGTGGACCTCCTACATGTTTCTGACTATTTTCAAATGATTGGCCCCACTTTATTTAATATATAGATATATAGTTTGATTTTGACCGGCATTTTTGACTCACACACAAAGCATCAAAGCAACAACAGAGAATTTGCTTTGTCAGAAGAGAATTATCCACAGGGATAATTGAGTGGTACATTTTTAGTTAATTATAATAGTTGCAAGCTTCTTAAAGAAAACTAAAAATAAAACATTATTATCACAGTATGGCTGTTCACTGCATTCATCTGCTCATCATTTATTTTCTATGGCAAGTTTCTTAGTTGATGTGAGATAGATCATGTGAAATTGGCTCATATAGTTTACTATCTTCATTTATGGTGCTGATGTATGCCATCATTTGTCCAGCCATGTTCTTTAAATGCATTCAGCTTAAAAGAGAACATTTGGAAATTTACCCAAGTACAGTTAAAAGTGATTTGTTCCTGTGTTACAGCTGGTCCATCAATCCCAGCGGCTGTGTCATACACCAAACGAACTCAAGCAAACAGTGTAGAAAGTGACCAGAAGGAAGACTGGGACAAAGACATAGCTCGCAAATTAAGTAACAGTACCGCAGGTTCCAAAGCGGATGTCCCTACAAGTCCACTTGCAAGTCTTGAAAGGAAGAAACCCACGACTGGGCAAAGTGTAAGTAGCAAATTGATTTGACTGAGTTGCATGTTGGATCTGATTTTTTTTTTGTTCTATGCATCTTTGACTTTCCTGTCCTATTATTGAGGAAATTGGACTTGGTTACTGGTAATTAAAACTGATATCCTGGTGTAAAATGCTTTCTCTTCATTTAGTGTTTATGGTAGAATTGCAGTTGTGCAAGAGAAATCTTTAAATTTTTATTCTACACAGCTTTCTTCTCTCAATCCTATTGTCACTTTTTCTGAAATTATGACACTAGTTGTCATTGATGAAAACCAATCCTTGGGTAACAGAGCTTAGCTTCTGCATTTGCTGACCATTTACCATACAGTACTGAAGCAAAAATCACATACAGGTAAAAGTAATAAACGTGCATGGAGATTTTTCAGTTTGAGCCCAATTCATTCTTTTCCAAATGATATCTCATGATCTTCCAATCTTTTGGTTAATAACTCAACGTGATCTATGTAGGATGAGATCACCAACAGCAAAAAGGTCATTCCAAGCAGAAGTATAATATTGGCAGACACATACTAATAGGTGGTAGTCGTGTGGAATTGATGTGAGATACCAAAGAGGAAGGCATCCTTCTGATGACCTTATTGATAAATGTGGAGTTTTTAAAAACTTAAAATAAATCAATAAATTAAGTAAGAAACCAAACCAAAAGCTTGACATCAATAGTTGTACTGATTACTTATTTTTAATTACATTTATTATCGTTAATATAATTGGTAATTGTAACATTTCTAAAACCTTTGAAATTGCAAGATTAAGAATTCAAAATTTGGACTATCTTTGTAAAACAATACCTGCCTGATGTTAATTCCTTTCTTGTATCAGAACAACATGGTTGCTGGTATGACTAGAAGAAACACTTATGTGTGTGAGCGATCTACTGGAGATCGATATTCTGCTATGCAGAATGGAAAAGACAGCAGGTGAGAATCCATAATATGACAATCTGTCAAACGTTTCAGTGATTTTTCTCAAAACCAGGTTGGTCAGTAACTGTAAAGAGATAATCGGTGTCGCTGATCTGAATTAATCAAAAAGAAATGAGTGCAAAATGTATAGTCCTGAAAACAAGACTGATGTTCAATTGAACGAAGCCATTACTGGTGAGAAACATAAAATTAGAAAAATAAATCTTGCAAGGAATCATGTTTTAAGAGATGAAAATTGCATTATGTTGGCACTAAGTGATTATAAATTCAAGAGCATATACAACTGAAAGTGTTATGACTAAATACTGACAACATTCGTTCCATGAGGTTCAACTTAGTCTCCATTTGTTCTGTTTGCTAAATATTTAAATGTTGAATATGTCAATTCCATAGTTATATTAGTCTGGTTCGAATGTTCTTATAATTTTAACTCTTCCTTTATTTGACAACATTTGTGAAAGCATTCAGGTAATGTCATTTGCAACATACATATTTACTAAGCTATAAAATTTGAATAAGATTTATAGCCATTTTAATTACTGTAAAATTAAGCAGAAATTAGAATCAATGTTTCATAATGGCAGGATGCAATACAAAGTGCTTGGTTTAATATTAGTAACATTGAAAGGGCAAGAAGATTAAAATTGTTTTGTAGCGTGCGTGCTACCACCGAAGTGTGGAAAGAATGACACGCACCCCAGAGTTGAAGTCGAAGACTGGTTTATTACACTGGCAGCTCTGCGTAAATTCTCTCCCCACTGTTGCTCATTGTTTCCCGTTGTGTGGGTTGTCACCTGGGCTGAAGGTCATTGGCTCCCGTGAAGTCTGTACATTCGCCGTGTTCGTCAGCCATCTTATGTACCGTGTTGCATCCTAGTTAGCAGGCCGCTACACGACCCCCCCCCCCCCAAAGAATCCTGGCAACCAGAGCACTGTTCGGTGCTTTCAGTGGCCTACCTCTGTGTCATAGGGGCAGTGGGGACTGGTTGGCTAATGTCCAGATGTGCTGGCTTGAGGTAGTCGATGGTGAAAGTCTCTTCCTGACCACTGACATCCAGCACACATGTCGACACGTTGTGTCTGACTACTTTGTATGGCTCCTCATGGCTGTTGCAGAGTTGTCCATTGTGTCCCCCTCCAAATGAAAATGTACTCACAGGTCTCTAAATTTTTGGGGACATAAGACTTGGTCTGGCCATACGCCGGAGACTGCGGAGGGACTAGAGTACCCATTCTTTCCTTCAGCTTTGTCATTGAGGCCTCTAGATTCTTGGCGGTGGCCAAGAACTCTCCTGGTATCACCAGCAGCACGCTGTACACCATCTCAGCTGCTGAGGCGTTGAAATCTTCTTTCGGCATGGTGCAGTTCCCCAGGAAGATCCAGAGTAGCTTGTCTGCCCAGTTCGGCCCCCTTGAGCTGAGTCATCAAGGCCACCTTTAGGTGCCTGTGGAACTGTTCCACCAACCCTTTGGCCACTGTGGTATGGTGGAGCTGGGTTCCCAGCAAGTTGGCGAGCACCACCAAGAGTCCCGAAGTGAACGGTGTACCTCTATCAGAAGTCATCTGCTTCAGGTCTCCAAATCTTGATACCCAGGTGTTAATCATTGCCCTGGTGCAGTTCTCGGTGGTTGTGTTGGCCAGTGGGACCGCTTCCAGCTATCTCATGGAGCGGTCAATCATGGTGAGGAGATATCTCTCCCCACAGGAGATGGTAGCGGCCCTACAAAGTCAATATGGACGTGGATGAACCTACAGCACATTGGCTCAAAAGTCTGGGGGTGGGGGGGTGTCCCTTAATGTGTGTCTGCACTTTGGATGTCTGACAGAGCGTGCAGGTCTTGGCCCACTGAATGACCTGTTTCCAGAGGCTGTACCAGATGAACCTACTGGCCACCATTTTAACAGAAGTCCTGATGGCTGGGTGCACCAGGTTTTGCACCGTGTTGAAGATCTGCCATCTCCATGCTGCCAGCACAATGGGGTGGGGTTTGCTGATGGAGTCATCACAGAGGAGCGTCTGGTTACCAGGGTTGATGGTGACATCCTCCAGTCTGAGCTCAGAAACTGCCATCCTGTATGCCGGGATCTCAGGGTCTTCTGGGTGTGGCTTGACTTGAGCTGTATAGGGTGTTCCCTGAGATGGGGTCTGGACAGACTCGATCGAGGAGCGGGACAGTGCATCGGCCACCACATTGGTTTTATCTGCAAATGTCCGTGATGAACTCAGACACGTATGAGAGGTGTCACTGCTGCCTGGCTGACCACAGGTCCAACACTTTATGGAAGGCAAAAATTAACAGTTTATGGTCCAGGAAAACTTTGAATTGTCTACCTTCCAAAAAGTATCTGAAGTGCCTGACTACCAAATATTGCGCCAATAGCTCCCAGTATTTGAGTTCGGGTGGCTGGAGTTGCCTGCTAAAGAAGGGAACTCCGTTAGAATCTGCATAAATGCGTTGACGGACAAAGTAACGGAGTCAAGGTGGGGGGCAGGTAACTTGGCTTTCCCTAGGGGCATTATTTAAAAAGTTCTGGCATGCACCAAACGCTTCCCTTTAGGGCTCGCAGGAAGTCTGCTCCCAGGAGCAGTTCCACCACAGCCACAATCGTGAATGTCCATGTGAACCAGTTGCTGCCGAAGCGGGGAAGGTCAGTGTGGGTGCCGAAAATTTGTATGGTGGTGCTGTTCACTGCCCTCATTGCCAGGCCTGGCTTGCTGTCTGGGTGTCATAAGGCGGGGGGAGGACACTTATTTCAGCACCAGTGTCAATGAGGAAACACCTTCTGAACAGAGAGTCCCACACATGGAGGAGGCTGTCACGTTGGCCAACCCCCACAGCCATTAACGACAGTTGGCCATGGCATTTCCCTGGCGGCATCGATGGAAGATGGTAATTATTGGTGATAGTAACAGTACTATTGGGTAGGGGAGTCCACTTGCCTCTCCACTTGTTGTGGCCTTGTTGTCAGCTGTGTGCGGGTCCTAGTGATCTGCTCCACCAAGGCACCATTTTCTTTCTTTGCTCTCCAGAGCACATCCACCCTCGTTGCAACTTTCCTTAGGTCGCTGAAGTCCTCATCAGTGAGCAAGGGTTAGATATCCTCGAGCAGCTGCTGCAGGAAAATCTGCTCAAAGTGCAGGTAAGACCTGTGACCTTCACCAAGGGCAAGCATCTCGCTCACGAGGGCAGATGGCGCCCTGTCCCCCAGTTCATCCATTTGCAACAATCGGATGACGTGCTTGAGCTGTGAGAGCCCGAAGGTGCGGATTAATTTGCCTTGCTCCAGAGGTTGTTGCAGGAAGTTGATGACCCTTGCTGCCATGTCCTGGTCAAGCAAGCTCACCATGTGTAGTAACGTGTGCTGTCAGCGGTGATCTGTTGGAGGTGGAACTAGGCCTTGGACTGTTCAAACCACATGTGGCTGCGATGCCCAGAATGTCATCTTTGGGTCCAACTGCCAGGGTCACCAATGTAGTGTGTGTTCTACTGCAAAGTGTGGAAAGAACAACACACACCCAAGAAGTCGAAGTCAAAGTTTATTGCACTGGCAGCTCTGCTTATATTTTTTCCCCATTGCTGATGACAGGAGTGATGTCACAGCAGTGGCAACCTTGGATTGGTTGGCGTTCCTGTTTGTTGCTCGTTGTTTCCTGCTGTGCGGGTTGTCACCTGGGATGAAGATCATTGGCCCCCACAGGGTCTGCATGGTCGCCGTGTTCATCGGCCATCTGTGTACCGGGTTGCATCGTGGTTAGCGGGCCACTACAGTTTTTTGTTTGCTTAATGCTAAAGAAGTGAGCATTGTGCACAACTAACAAATTTCAAAAATGGTGCATGTAGTTGCAACTATAACCATTATCTTCTTTCATAAATGATGTGCAGTAAAGTTCTGAGAAAAGAGATTATCTGAGATGCTGTCTGATTAAAAAAGAAGTCTGCAGTTGAACGGGAAAATGGTAATGAATTCAAAATAGTTTACATGTTAGTTTTGTTGAGAATGTTATTTTTTAAGAGCGGTTATCTATTTGTTCATCAAAGAAGCATGGTGGATGTTCTTTGGACAAGGAAGTTTGCTAATAGAGTTGAGACTCCTGATTTAAAGTGAATTTCACATCACGGTAAAGAATTTGCTTAAAGAAGTTATAGTGAGTAATGTTGAATGAATGTCTCTTGAACTAGGAACATAGGAACATAGGAAGTAGGAACAGGAGTAGGCCAAAAATGGCCCATCGAGCCTGCTCCACCATTCAATACGATCATGGCTGATCTAATTTATGACTATCTGAATTGATATAGTAGTTCCCCAGGTGATCAATTATAAATAACCAATATTAGTGGCTCAGTTTCAAAATGTGCATGAAGAAAAATTGGAGTGAAACACAGAAGTCTCCAGTTGCTGTGATTGTAGTAAAAATACAAAAATGCTGTAGGAACTCAGCAGGTCTCACAGTCCATAGGAGATAAAGATATATGACCAACATTTCAAGCCTGCCCCCTTCTTCAAGATGGGATAATCTCTCAGGGTAGTTAGACAGACAAATGTCAGATCCAGAATGTGATCTTGCTTGGGATGAACTGATTCAGTTACAAGGAGGGGCCAGATAATCTGAGTTGGTTTTCCTTCAAATAGAGAAGGCTAATAGAGATGTAAAAAATTATGAGAGCAAATGTAGAGTAGAAAGTAGGAAATATTTCCCATAGTAGATGTGTCTAAAGCTAGAGGATGTAGGTTTAGGGTGAAGAGCAATAGATTTGGAGTAAAGCCAGATGTTGGTTGAAATCTGGAATACACAGATGGTGGAGACAAATAATCTCTCAATATTTTAAATTTACCTGGTTTAGCACCTGAATTGCTGGGGCATAAAATGCTAGTGTCCAAATGCTGATGAATGGGATTAGTATATGATGGTCAGCATGGAAATGGTGGCCAGAGTGCCTGATTCAATGCTGTGAGGCTCGAGAGAAATGAATCCATAAAATTATGGAATGTATGTTATGGAGAGGAAAGAATGTTGACATAAAATGTTAAACAGGAAAGTCTGCAGACACTGTAGTGCAATGCCCAAAAAGTGCTGGAAAACTCAGCAGGTTATGCAGCATCTGTAGAAAGGAAGGGGTAGCCAACACTTTGGGCATGAGCCTTCACAAAATGTTAGTTACCCTTTGCATCCTTTGCTGCTGTGATTTGCTATCCTGTTGAGTCCACTCCCAGCTCCTTTGGTGCCCAATGTTGGTCTACAGCTCCCCAAGAGACTGCACTTTCTTGGGCTGGGCTGATGAGCAGTGGTGCTGCTTTTATGGGAATGAACCTCCGCAAGTCTTCTATATAATTAAAACCTGCTTCTGTCCCTGTTCTACAATTTCAACCTCTATGGAGCTGTCTGCAGGACAGCCAAGCAGTACAACCCACCAGAGGAGCGCAGCAAAACCCGTTTGCATACCCTGCACTCCCTCCCACCCCCCAGTTCATCCCGGGTCCACATCAGTGGCAGCATTGCCATTATGGCAGCTGCAACAGCGCTATTGTCCTGATTATGTGGCTGTTTGCAGAATAAAGAACACATTAAAATGTGTTACATTATTTATGCCAGAATATATGGTTTACACTGTAGATTATTGAGCAAATGAGGTTTTATCTACCGATCTTTGCTCATCTAGGATGCAGGGTTGAAATTGAGGCCGTTATAAGTATGTACAGCAAGGATCGATGACTGACCCGAAATAAAATAAACTTTACTTCACCCTGGTATTTTCTGTTACAATTTGGCTTCCGTCTTTCTTTTGCCTTAACCCATAAGCCTAATTGAAATGTCTGCTTGTGCAAGCAGTACTTCCACATCCATCGCAAGTTCTGCAGGATCTTCTGGCGTACCATCAGCACGTCCTCGACATCAAAAATCCATGTCAGCTTCTGGTCATCCAATTAAAGTCACTCTGCCTTCCATAGAAGATGGTAGTGAAGGTTATCGACCCAGGTAAATATTTACAAGATTCCAAACATAGAATGTGTCGGCAAAATAAGAAACTGAGTCAAGGATCCTGATTTTATTTTTGAAAAAAGAATCCTACCTGAAAATTTCTTTTGTCTTTTAGATGCAATGCAGTCTGCAAAGTATTCACTGTCCTTTTAGATTTGAGAATTGTAGTTTGCAGTGTTTTTGTCCAAATTGAAGTTGTAACACAGAAGAAAATCTTCCCTTGTAGTGTAATAAGAATATACAGTAATTGAAATTTGAGCCTATATACTGATTACTATTCATAGGTTTGTTTTTAAGCATCATATTTTTTCAGAAGTTGATAACTTAAGGTGGTATATTTATTTTGGCATCCTCAGATAACTAAATTTCTGATATCCCCTTTTCTCATTCTCTGTATCAGTAGAAGCAAATCTTGAATATTTTTAAAAAACCCAGAAATGTTTGAAAGAAGAGTTTTCCAGATTCTGTGGAATGAAAAAGAGTTAACATTTCAAGTTAATGATATTTCAAAATAATAAACTCTTATGTACAGATATGACCAATTGTAAATGATGTAGTTTGAAAAATTGATTTAAAAAAAAGAGACAAGTATATTCCTTGTATTTGGTTCTTGTATTGTATTATAGACGAGGCTTCACATGCACGAACGTTAAATGTGGAATAAAATTAATTCTCAATTTATCAAGTTCTTAGTGGTCTATTAAATTTCACCACAAAAGATATCCGTATAACATATTTAAGCCACTATATTTTCAAGCCAAACTACATCTTTCTTAGGCTTATAATAAAAATTGTAGAGAAAATGTATTGAATAAGAGAACATTTTTGAGCAAACTGGATACAATTAAAAATAGTTATTTAGAAACACATAGTTGATTACAACCTGTCCCATGTTTTCTTTCCAAATCCAGCACTGCAGCCCAAAGGGTACCTGCTGCTTCCCCTTCTGCACATAGCATTAGCACGACAACTCCAGATCGAACCCGGTTCCCACGAGGTAGCTCTAGCAGAAGTACTTTTCACGGTGGGCAATTAAGGGAACGCCATACTGCCACGTACAATGGACCACCAGCTTCACCAACACTGTCACATGACACCGGTGCCCTTTCGCATGCTCGAAGAGGAACTTCAACTGGTATAATCAGCAAGATCACATCCAAATTTGCTCGCAGGTCGGTTTTCAAATTTCTCTCAACTTTAACAATCCTTTTATCTTTTCAAATATAGGTAACAAAAAAATTGGAGTAACAACCAAAATACAACCCACCCCAACTAATTTGGAGGAAGATACCATTTTCTGGCAGCTGACATACACTTTGGTTCTAAACCAGAAACAGTCATTTGAGAAGCATGTGTAATTTTGCTCGCAGTAAGATGAATGAAGAGTTAATATTTATAAAAAAATGTATGTGAAGATATTCAACAGTAAAAATGTTAACTAGCTTTCCCTTATTTTTTAAATTGTATCAGTATCTCAATCACCAGTGGAAGATCCATCATCATACCTCGTCACTTCCTTCATATCATTCTATAATTTTCAAACCTTTAGTAGACAACTTTTCAAGGCTGTTATCATAATGGCAGATTGTCATCGTTTGTTTACAATGGACCTTACTAATACTTGTGCATATTTTCTCCAATTGAAGAATATACTGTAATTTAAATCCTTTTAACTTCTGTTAGTTTCAGAAGAGCTTTGACATTAAAATCATCTACAGCACAGAAACAGGCCCCTTCGGCCCTTGTGCCAACCCATTTTTTTGCCTTATCCCACTGACCTACACCCAGTCAATAGCCCTCCGTACCTCTCCCATCCATGTACCTCTCCAAATTCTTCTTAAATGTTAAAATTGAGCCCTCATTCACCACCTCAGCTGGCAGCTTGTTCGACACCATGCTCCCCCCCGTCATGTTCTCCTAAACTTTTCTCCTTTTACTCTTAACACATGTCCTTTGGGTGGTATCTCAGTTTACCTACATTTACTCTATCTATCCCCCTTATAATTTTAAATACTATCAAATCTCCCCTCATTCTTCTGCACTCCAGGGAATAACGTCCTAACCTGTTTAACCTTTCCCTGAAACTCAGTTTCTGAAGTCCAGGCAACGTCCTAGTAAATATTTCCTGCACTCTTTCAATCTTATTGATATCTTTCTTCCTGTAGTTAGGTGACCAAAATTGCACACAATACTGCAACTTTACCATAACCAGAAGAAATAGTTGCCAGCAGGGTCAGTTCTGTCATTTAAGAGGAGGTTAGATGAGTACATGGATGTGAGGGGGTTGGAGGGTTATGGGCATGGGAGTGGGTAAGTGGAACTAGTGGATTTTCTTGTAAATAGTTGTGGACTAGAAGGGCCAATATGGCGTGTTTCTTACTGTAAATTGTTCTATGGTTATAACATCCCACCTCCTAAACTCAATACTTTGATTTATAAAGGCCAATATGCCAAAAGCTCTCTTTACAACCCTATCCACCTGCGACACCACTTTCAGGGAATTATGTATCTGTATTTCCAGGTCCCTTTGTTCTACCACACTCCTCAGTGCCCTGCTTGATTCAGAGGTGCAAATAGGTGCAATTTGATCACATCACAAATTTGAGCTCTTCAATTATTTATTGTAAGAGGTATCTGTATATACAATTAAGCATTTATTGTGAACTTAGCCAACTTTTAGAAACTATGTGATGATGTGCAGACTTTTCTTCATTGTATTAAACTGCACAAATATTTTGTCCAATTAAATATTTATGTCTTTCTGTGACAGTAACAAACACAGGACTATTGGCATTTGGCTTTCAAGATTGCATCTTTTTAATGTGTTTTCTTCTTTGAAATCCTATTTTTATTATTAACATGCATGTAAAACAATGGATTCAGCTGAGGACAGACATATCCATGTGGGATTTGTGAAGGGAATTGAAATGGCTGTCCATCACCTTCTCAAGTAGAGTCCTTCATGCAGCAATCTCCCCCGGTAAAAAAAACCTTCCTGCGATCCACTCAAAACCCTCTGATTTAAAGAAAACAAATAAAGCTGATCCAGTCTCTCCACATATCTGAAACATCCCTTCTCAGGAAACCTCATGGTGAATCTCCTCTGCATCTTCTTCAGTACAATTAAATCCTTCCTATTGTGTGATGTCTAGAACTATGCACAATAGTCTAGCTTTAGTCAAACCAACTGTGACCCATCTAATAACAGGATTCCTGTTTGCCTTTCACATCATCTTCTATAGCTGTGATCTTTTGACTACACTAAGGTCCCTTTGATCTTTAATACTCTCTTAGTCTCTGCCATACATACATGTGTACGTCCTACCCTTACCAGATCTCCACTCCCTTCCTCAAAATCCATCAATTCACACTTAGCAGGATTTAATACCTTCTGTTCAGCTCCTGAATAATTTAGGTTTCAGATTTATTATCAGAGTACATACATGACATCATTCTTTTTTCCTGTGGGTGAGGCAGAATTACTAATTGGTAGTGCAAAAAAAACTGCCCTCAATGTACGTTTTTAAAAAAAAAGAAATGTAAACAAACTGCAATACAGAGAAGAAAAAAATCAATGAAGTGCAAAAGTCAGAGTCCTTAAATTAGTCACTGATTGAGTTTGTTCTTAAGGAGTCTGATGGTGGAGGAGCAGCAGCTGTACCTGAACCTGAACCTGAACCTGAAAGAGGCACCTATACCTCTTTCCTGATGGTAGCAGTGAGAACAGAGAGTGTGCTGGGATATGTGGATCCTTGATTGCTGCTGCTCTCCGACGGCAGCGTTCCCCGTAGATAGTCTCGATGGTGGGGACAGTTTTGCCTGTAATGTCCTGGACTGTGTCCACTACCTTTTGCAGGGTATTCACCCTATGTTAAAGTGAAGGTGGTTTTCCTTAATATCAAGTATATTGTATTTGTAATGACAAAGAGAAATTGTGTATTTTGATTTATAAACTAAAATTATTGGGCACAATGATTGCTTCTACAGCAGTATTTTGCACCTTCTTCCCAAATGCTTTGCGGGGAAGTACGAGCCTATGTTATCAGTCAGTGTTATCCTTCCATTTGCATTATGTTGCTTCACTTTGCTCTATTTTGTTATACAATCCGGTCACTCGTTTATTCTACAATAAATGTCAACTCTGCAAATGAATCAGTCATATGATCCATTCTTAGTTTATTTAACAAATCTTTCCTAAAGCCATTGCATTATGTGCATGATAATTACAGTATTTTATGACAGAATTAGGTTAAGAAAACGAGATTAAATAAATGTCCTTGCACAATTTCCTGTTCCCACTTACTGTTTATTCCTCCTCATTGTTTGAATTTTAACCTTGCTGCTGAGACCATCCTTTGAATATAACCACATTAATTGTGATTTAAAGTTTTCTGAAATGCTTTTGTTTATAGTGCACAATGTCATCATGCAATTAAATTGTTGCATTGCAGTGAAGTTTTGTTGCTTTTTATGCAAAAAGAGAAGGCAGTGTGCTCCAACAACACCTTGTAGATAATATACAAGAGTATTCATTGTCTATATTTCTCAATCGTGGTGTTTGTTTCCAAAAATGTTATTGGCAAGATATTTTCTTGCATTCTGAAATGCCTGAGGGAAATTACAAAGAATTACCTCAAAATTGTGTGTTGGTCATTGATTTTTAAACAATTCTTAAGTGGTATATATGGATTTTAGTAAGGCATTTGATAAGGTTCCCCCATAAGACACTCGTTCAGAAAATCCCAAGGAATGGGATCCATGGAACCTTGTCTGTGTGGATTCAGAATCAGCTTGCCTGTAGAATAGTAGTAGACTACTGAATAGTAGTAGACAGAAAGTACTCTGCCTGGAGGTCAGTGACTACTGGAGGGACCTGATCTGGGACCCTTGCTCTTTGTGATTTTTATGAATAACCTGGATGCAGAAGTAGAGGGATGGTCAGTAAGTTTGCAGGTGATATGAAGATTGGAGCTGTGGATAGCGCCAGTGCCCGACTAATTTGCGCCCTAGGTAAGGCCAAAAAAAAACATTTGCACACACACCCCCCCCCCCAAAAAAAATTGCCAACTTTGAGTTTCAAAAACAGGTGTTTTGTAGTAAAGATGAAAAACACAAAACTTGAAACCGCTACATTTATTTTAAATTGCAAGAATAAGTAATACATCAATCTTTTATTATCTTTCTCAAATACAAAAGAAAATATTTTGACACAAATCATTTTGAACTAAAGCGCAACAACCTTTTACTTCACCTTTAAGTTATACTCCTTCCAGTGTCCATTTTTTCCCACAAGAATGATGCGGTATGAAAATCCCCCTTTGGTCCATCAAGTTTGCTCTGACTTTCCTGTAGCCATTTTTACATATTATGCTATTCCCTTTTTTTTATTATCCCACATTTCTATCATTTTCACCCAGATTCTACCACTCACTTCCACTCTACAGCAATGACCAATAATCAACCTGGCCACATCTTTGAGATTCAAGAGGAAATTGAAGCATCCAGAGGAAGCTCACATGATCACAGAGAGAATGTGCAAACTGCACACAGACAGGGCCAGAGTTCAGGGCAGAAGCGGAATCACTGGAGTTGTGAGGTAGAAGCTCTATTAATTGTACCACCGTGAGACTTCAACTTCTTCTTTGGCTTGGCTTCGCGGACGAAGATTTATGGAGGGGGTAAAAAGTCCATGTCAGCTGCAGGCTCGTTTGTGGCTGACAAGTCCGATGCGGGACAGGCAGACACGATTGCAGCGGTTGCAGGGGAAAATTGGTTGGTTGGGGTTGGGTGTTGGGTTTTTCCTCCTTTGCCTTTTGTCAGTGAGGTGGGCTCTGCGGTCTTCTTCAAAGGAGGTTGCTGCCCGCCAAACTGTGAGGCGCCAAGATGCACGGTTTGAGGCGTTATCAGCCCACTGGCGGTGGTCAATGTGGCAGGCACCAAGAGATTTCTTTAGGCAGTCGTTGTACCTTTTCTTTGGTGCACCTCTGTCACGGTGGCCAGTGGAGAGCTCGCCATATAACACGATCTTGGGAAGGCGATGGTCCTCCATTCTGGAGACGTGACCCATCCAGCGCAGCTGGATCTTCAGCAGCGTGGACTCGATGCTGTCGACCTCTGCCATCTCGAGTACTTCGACGTTAGGGATGTAAGCGCTCCAATGGATGTTGAGGATGGAGCGGAGACAACGCTGGTGGAAGCGTTCTAGGAGCCGTAGGTGGTGCCGGTAGAGGACCCATGATTCGGAGCCGAACAGGAGTGTGGGTATGACAACGGCTCTGTATACGCTTATCTTTGTGAGGTTTTTCAGATGGTTGTTTTTCCAGACTCTTTTGTGTAGTCTTCCAAAGGCGCTATTTGCCTTGGCGAGTCTGTTGTCTATCTCATTGTCGATCCTTGCATCTGATGAAATGGTGCAGCCGAGATAGGTAAACTGGTTGACCGTTTTGAGTTTTGTGTGCCCGATGGAGATGTGGGGGGGCTGGTAGTCATGGTGGGGAGCTGGCTGATGGAGGACCTCAGTTTTTTTCAGGCTGACTTCCAGGCCAAACATTTTGGCAGTTTCCGCAATTACATGTCTCTTGAAGAACTGCCTAGAAGGAGAGTATCTCTATATTGCACAACAACAACTGTGAGAACTTGTAATACATTGATGGAGAACCCTGAGCAAAATGTAACTGTATAATTTCAGCATGGCTTTACACATGGAAATTCAAGAATGCTTTTCTGTTAGTATGCCTTTTGAATTTCTCATGTTTTATGAAACTTTGACAAATAGGACAAAAAAAAATCATTAATATAACAACAAAAATAGCATGGAGTAATTGCTGGAGTTGATTTCTTTTAAGAATTTATATATTTTTTATTTCTCATCTATGCAGAATTTATAATTCAGCTATTATAAACCAGCCTTAACAAGTTACCCTGGGCTATCTTGGTCTCGTATCTGCTTGGTTCCTCTTCTCATGAATTATGATCCTTTAAAAAGGGGCTAGTCATGGACTGACCAACTTTTCTTGATGAAGTGTTAATAAATTGCCAAAACCAATGTTAGAATAATTGCATAAACCAATGTTACAATAAATGTAAATGCCTCACTTATTCAAACAGCCAAATACATATTTAGACTTACATAAGACTCCCCTCAGCAGTTGGCCAAGAGCTCCCGATCCAGACTCAGAAACTTGGGAGTTGAGAGCTCCAATGTAGGCCGAAGAGAGGGTTCGGAGTTGGGCATCAGGAGCTCCAAGCTCCTGTGACCGGAGCTCACGATGCCAAACTCTGAACCCTCCCCTTGGCCTTCACCAGAGCCCCCAACGCCAAACTCCGAACCTTCCACTCAACAGTCAGCCTACAGGCTCACACTGGAACTCCTGACGCCAACTCTGAACCCATCCCTTGGCCTACCTGAACTGCAGTGCACAATTTGCTTTCTTCAACAGTGCCCCTCTGAGTCCTGCACCCTAGGCGACTGCCTAGTTTGTCTTATGGCAGCGCCGACCTTGGGTGTAGTGGATAATGATTGTTATGTCTCTGTGTTACTTGGGAGGCTTCAAATAACAAAAGAGAGTTTGTTCACTGATGTCTTCCACCATTTCAGTTAACTGTTCACATACTCACATATACATAGGCCCCACAGTGGTGCACTACAATTACAACAGTGAGAAGGGTGTATTCCTACGCAGTTACAAAATAGTTCACATTATCCTGACGATATGACATCCTTCCTTCTAAAGAAAAATAAATATTTCACGTTCTTTATCACTTTCTTTCCAGTGCAACTTAAGTAATTGAACTTGTACACTAATTTATTTACACAACTTTTTAAATAGTTCTTAACAATATTGCACTGGAGGCAGTATGTTGCTTCGCCATCTTGTGGATTTGGTTGCGACTGTTGGGCTCTGTGTTGCTGGTACATATGTAGTTGATGTAGCTTGTTGTGCTTCACCTGACAACAGCTGTGTTGATGTTTCAGTATTAGTGATTGTGGTCTCTTCATTTGATACCTCACTTGATACTAGTGTTGCAGGCTTTGCTGGTATTAAAGCTTTCTGCTTCGTCACATCTTGTGTCAGCCGGATGTGAATTCTGTTCCTCCTCAGCTGATTGCCAAAGTCTGTCTTGACAATGTATGATCTTGGTGACTCAGCTTCTCTGATGACCTTTGCTGAGGTCCATGTTTTCAACATCAGCTCTTAAATAGGCACATGCTAACCGCTGAAGATTTCTGGCAATATTTGTTATAATGCTGGCATCCTTCTTCTTGCGTGTCTCCCAGTCTTCTTCTGGTTTCCTCCTGGTCTTCTGGAGGGTGTATTTTGCTTGGCAGAGTAGTTTTACATCTCCTTCCATTTAGAAGTTCTGCCGGGAACTTCATGTCAGCCTTTAAAAGTGTTGCTCATAATGATGGAAGAGCTAGGTCTGGGTCTTCTTTTGTTTTGCAACATTTAACTAGTGTGTGTTTTACAGTTTGCACTTGTCTTTCAATGAACCCATGACCTTTGGGGTACTATGGGGATGATGTAGTGATAACAAACCCATACTCTGAAGCCAGCTTTCTGAATCCTTGTGACGTGAACTGTGTTCCATTGTCACATATTACTTGCTCGCATATTCCTTGTTCAGCAAGGAGCACTCCCATTTCTGATGTGATAGTTGACACTCTCAGGTCTTTCACCCTTTAGAAGAATGGAAACTTAGAGTAGTTACAGGCTATTATTAAATACTACTCTTGATTTTAGGTGAACAAGGCTGCTCCCACTGTGTGCCATGGCCTGGCAGGTACTTCTGTGGAAATTATTTCCTCTTTTTGTTGCGTATGTGTCTGTTGATTCTTTTGGATATCCTCTTCGTCTGGATCTCATAATTGACAAAGACCAACTGCAACTTCCAGCAGCTATCCAGACCTAGAATTGCTGGTCCATCTGCATCTACCACATATAATGTACAGAGGATATTCTTTCCCTTATGGCAGCCATTGATCTTAGCTCTCCCTAGTTACTTGATCATGGGTATGTGACATTTGCTGTTTCCAAAGCACCGTCTTTTGGATACCCTTTTATTATGGTCTCTGGGAAAATCTAGCGATAGAGTCTGAATGGAAGGACGTTGCTTTGTGATCCAGTATCCAGCTTCACCTTTAGGTTAAATATCGAAGGCTTGTTCTGATTTGTCCTCTGTATTTGGATCCTTGTGTGAAACTCGCTTCATTCTTTCATCTTTCCCACATCTCATGAATCCATATGGATTCTATGACCAGTACCTGGGTGTCAGAGTCTTCATTGTTGTTTCCTTTTATCTGGGGTATCGTCTGCTTGTCTTCTTTCTTAACTGGTGTTACTGTTTTCTTCATACCAGACTTGGACATCTTCGTTCAGTAGTTTGTTACAAGCTCTACATTCAGAAACTTGTCTGGGACATTTGTTTCGGTCATCAAAGGGGTATTGTCTGCCGCATTTCCTGCAGGTCTTGGGGGTTTGTACTTTTCTGATTGTGTTCTTTGCAGCATCAAGCCTTCCTTCTTTTTGCTGTGGGCGGGTCTGAATAGATAGGGATTTCATTTGCGTCCTTGTGGCCTCAAAGGCTCTGGCTGTGTCTATAGCCTCGGTCAGCTTCAAGCTATCCTTTCCTATTAAAGACTTTTGCACTTCAGGATGGGCACTCTCCCATATTAGTTGATCAACAAATCTTTCCTCTATATCCTTAAATCTGTATTTTGCAGCAACAATTTCATCAGTCTTGTGCATTCAGCCTTGAAATTCATAGCGTTTAATTTTATGGTTAGCCCTGGGTTCAAGGTGAGAAGCAAACTTTGCAAATATCCGCTCTGGATCATTTTTATCCACCTTTGTAAGCTCTGTATGTGTAATAATTAAATAAGTCAAGGCCTCGTTCCCCTGTCCACAGAAGAATATAACTGACCTCTTCTGGCGTTGCATTTTTAAAATAGCTTTTGAATGCTAAATTGCACTTCTGAAACTTTTTAAATGAATTAGCATTGTCTTCAGCTTCCCAGTCCATCACTGGGTGAACTGCTGTTGCTCCAGCCATTTCTTCAGTCATGTTTTTTTTCTCTTCCCCTTCGTATTTCCGTGACTTTCAATCAATTGTATGGCTGTATTCTTGTTCTCTTATATTGCTGCCACCATGTTATGTCTCTGTATTACTTGGGAGGCTTCTTAAATAATTTAGAGATCCAAGATTCAAATTTAAAAAAAAAGAGACTTTACTTACTGATGTCTTCACTATCTCAGGAAACTATTCACACACTCTCAGTGAGAAGGGTGATTTCTTACGTGGTTACAAAATAGTTCACATTATCCTGATTAGTGGTTAAGTGACAGTGTTTAAGGCTCTCATAGGTTACAACAGGATTATGACAGGATGCAGAGTTGGGCGGAAAAGTATCAGAAAAGTTCAGTCTGGATAAGTGTGAGGTGATGCCTTTTGGCTGGTCAAACTTAAACACAGAGTACATGATTAATGGTAGGATACTTAACAGAGTGGAAGAACAAAGGGACCTTGGAGTCCAAACCCAGAGATCTTTCAAGGTCAGCACACAGGTTTATTTTGTGTTTTCTTAAGAAATGTTGGGAGTAATTTATGTAATATATAAATTATTAGAAGATAGAGTATGATATTGAGTTTTGATGAGTGCTTTTGGACTAAGTTTTTTTAGTTTTTAAAATTATTTTATTTGTTTTCATATTCATTTTTTTTGTTTAATGTTGGGGAGAAGGGGGGATTAAAACATAATGCAATGTATAAATGATTACTAACTGATGTATTTACTTTTTAGGTTGAATATATCTTTATATAGCATAGTGTTACAAAGAATATTTTGGAAATATTTTTGTATGTGTCGGAATAATTGCAGAAAGTGATCTTTTTTATTCGGTTATTTGCTTTCTTTGTATATTGGTGGGTGGGGTGGGAGGAATTAAAATACAATGCAATGTATAAACGTTTAATAATTGATGTGACTATTTTAAATGTTACTTGCATTGTAGATGAAAACTCTAAACTAAAATAATAGAAAAAAAGAAGGCCTATGGTATGCTGGGCTTCATTAATCAGCAAATTGTGAGGCAGTTCAGGGATCGTGAGGCAGTGTTGCAGCTCTGTAAATCTCTGGTGAGACCACACTAAGAATGTTGTTTTCAGTTCTAGTCACCTCATTACAGGAAAGATGTGGAAGCATTGGAGAGGGTGCAGAGGAAATTTACAAGGATGTTGCCTGGATTGGAAAATGTGTCTTATGAGGCAAGGTTAGCAGACAGATGGCTTTTCTCTTTAGAGCGAAGAAGGATGAGAGGTGACTTAATAGAGGTCAACAAGATTATGAGAGGTATAGATAGGGTGGCCTGTCAGCACTTTTTTCCCCCAGGGCAAACACCAAGAGGACATCTATACGAAGTGAAGGGAGCAAAGTTTAGGGGTGACATTAGGGGTAAGTTTTTTTTCACACAGTGAGTTGTGTGTGCCTGTAATGCTTGCCAGGGGTTGATGATGGAAGCTGGAACAATAGGGCCATTTAAGAGACGTGTTCTTTGAGGAAATTCAGATCTCTCTTTTCACTCACTAAGACTCAGCAATCTACTTGACAGAAGGAATAGCGAGGTTCCTCAGCAGAAATGTTTTTAAATTCTGTTTATAATAAATTATGCTTCTCGTGATAATATAGTCATTGCCACACTGATTTTAAACCACAAAAAAAATGTTTAGTTATCTGGTCAAATTACTATATGAATGCTATATTGAAATACTGCAGATATAATTTTGACTGCAGATGGATTTCGTCCCTGCACTTGCTTTGAGCCTGCTTAAATAGTAAAAGATTTGTAACTCAAAGTCCTAAATGAAGAATCTATATTCAAAGTTGACTACATTTAAAGCTATATAATTTTGGACTGTTGATTGTTTGTTTTTGTGTTTTATAATTCTGTATTATTGTTTTGCTTCATGTAAATGGGATCTGGATCCACAACTTTGTTGTCAGGTCTCTAATTTGTTATCTTGTTTCCTCTATTTACATTGAACCTTAATTCTCATTTGCTTTTGAGGGGCCCAAGTGATGGTGAAGGCAGTGGCAGAGCTGAGACTGCAAGGTGAGATCCCACTGCGATTATTGTCATGTGTAATAATTATTTTTGTTGCTGAAATTATATGGTGAAGGTCACCATTATTTGCCAAAATAATTAAATTTGACACTGCAGCATCAAGAGATTTTAGGGCAGGTCCAAGCGGACAATGAAAAGGTAGGTTTAAGGAGCATTTTTTCAACTAGGAAAGAAGGAAGGAAATTTCAGAGCTTGGACTGCGGCAGGTTAAAGTGAAGCCACCAGGTGGAGTGACGGAATGTTAGGGATGCGCAGGAGATCAGGACTGAGGAAGCACAGATTTTGGCAGAGTTAGAAGAGTTTACAGAGAGGAGGATGAAAAGTTCATTGAAAACAATGTTAAGAATTTTAAGACCGATGCATAGCTTTACCAAGAACAAGTGTAAGTAGGCAAGGACAAGTGAGTGGGATAGATGGATTTGATGCATTAATAGACAGGAGAATTTTAGATGACTTTACACTTGCATCGGATTTGGGAGGTCAGCTACTAGAGTGTCAGAATAGTTCGGTCAAGAAGTTTTAAAGGCATAAAGGAAGGTTTAAATGGCAGCTGAAGTAGGGGCGGAGTTCTTCTTTCTTTCTTTGGCTTGGCTTCGCGGACGAAGATTAATGGAGGGGTAATGTCCACGTCAGCTGCAGGCTCGTTGTGGCTGACAAGTCTGATGCGGGACAGGCAGACACGGTTGCAGGAGAAAATTGGTGGGTTGGGGTTGGGTGTTGGGTTCTTCCTCCTTTGCCTTTTGTCAGTGAGGTGGGCTCTGCGGTCTTCTTCAAAGGAGGTTGCTGCCGGCCGAACTGTGAGGCGCCAAGATGCACGGTTTGAGGCGATATCAGCCCACTGGCGGTGGTCAATGGGGCAGGCACCAAGATATTTCTTTAGGCAGTCCTTGTACCTCTTCTTTGGTGCACCTCTGTCTCGGTGGCCAGTGGAGAGCTCGCCATATAACACGATCTTGGGAAGGCGATGGTCCTCCATTCTGGAGACGTGACCTACCCAGCGCAGTTGGATCTTCAGCAGCGTGGATTCGATGCTGTCGGCCTCTGCCATCTCGAGTACTTCGATGTTGGGGATGAAGTCGCACCAATGAATGTTGAGGATGGAGCGGAGACAATGCTGGTGGAAGCGTTCTAGGAGCCGTAGGTGATGCGGTAGAGGACCCTGTTCGGAGCCGAACAGGAGTGTGGGTATGACAACGACTCTGTATACGCTAATCTTTGTGAGGTTTTTCAGTTGGTTGTTTTTCCAGTCTCTTTTGTGTAGTCTTCCAAAGGCGCTATTTGCCTTGGCGAGTCTGTTGTCTATCTCGTTGTTGATCCTTGCATCCGATGAAATACCATTAAAATACCATTTAAAAAATATAACATTATGTTGTATTAATGTAGTCATGTATTTGTGATCACATTTGAAGAAATTAATTAGCACATCTGTGATTATCAGTACTTAATTGAAAATATATTCTGCTTATCGAACAGTAGATGTTGATAGTCAGACAGTAGATGTTGATAGTCAGAGATGTTGCAATGATCAAGTGAGATAACAGTGAACAGCTTGCATCTTTGACATACTGTAGGAGCTGATGAATGATAGCGCAAAAGAGCAGCATGTAAAATATCACTGGAAGTGGTGGGGGAAGCCATAGGTAGATCATTAGGAATACTAAAGGTAAAAGACTGGGGATCTCAGAAAAGGTGTAGTTCATCTTAGAGCACAAGTTCTTGCAGAAAATTTAATAAATGCTAGAGTCTCTTCTGAATATGAGATAATTTACAGGAATTACCATGTTATATTTTACATCACCCTCATCATAAATTCATTAGGTCTTGAATGAATTTTAGACATACAATAGGCATTCTCTCATGAATATATAATATCAGGTGGAATACAATAGATTTTTTTTATTACTTTAACCTTTTATAATGACATTTTATCTTTGGCCTCTGGAGAAAATTTAATCGAAGCAATTATTGCAGAAGTGCATGAATCAGTCATAATTCTCATTATCAACAAATCTCACTGGAAAGAATACAGTTCAGATACAAAATTTTCCTTCCTGGCTAAAGGATTTTGATTAATGATTCTCACTGCTGGAATCTAAAAATGTTAACTTCCACTTCCTAGTGAAGGTGTACAGGAACATTTGATGATTTAAATTTTTTCATCTGCCCTAGATAACTGGAGGATGAAGATATTAATATATAAAATATGATTTGTGTCATTCCACAATTTTGATCAATTGTTTTAGTTCCATTGAGATGATGCCATAATTATTGAATATCCAACAATTTAAGGCGAGGCAGAGATGATGTGTTCCAATTTGCCACATATATTGCCAAACAATTTGCATCCAGTCCAAATTATTTTGAAACTAGGAAAACATTTGCCTACTCATTTGAAGTTTATTATCATTAATGAAAAGTAATCTCACTGTAATATAACAGATTATTTATGTCATAGTAGCCTAATTATTTGATTCGCACCTCTGACAAGTCGGCTAATAGGGAAAATCCATAAAGGACACATTAAACCTGTGGAGTTTCATTATTTTAAAAATATTTCACCAATCTTGTGTCAGACTTTCCATCTGCATTACTGTTGAGAGTTCTTCTCAAGGCAAAGCTGAGATGAAAAGAAAATGGATTTGGGATACCTTATAAAAATAATTTGAAATATGATAGTAATTACAGCATGGTTTGGAGGGCGAAGGTATTGTGTGAATCCCAAAGTTACACAAAAGTTTCCATCCAACATATGGTGGAAATTAACTGGTAAAGATGGATAGATCTTTAATTATCATTTAATTATCATTACACTGGGCAATCATGCAGGTGGGAGTAGCCAAACAAGTGGATATTTGTCTTTTTCATTTCAGCAATTCCTATTTGAAGGCAAATCACTATGAAACCATTATTGATATTCCTGATTTTGACAATTAAAATATTTCATGATTCAGGAATATTCATAACTTTCCCAAAAATATTTAAGCAGGATCGACTGAAAGTGTCTGATCTTAGAAGCTAAGCAGGCTCAGGACTAGTCAGTCCTTGGAGGGGAGACCACCTTGGAACACTGGGTTTCTGTGAGGGGCACTGGGCAAGGGGCTGTCTGCCTTTACCTTTACATTAAAAACAATAGTCTTGTTTTGGGTGCTTCATCTGTCATGCATATTAAATGTTATAAAGATAGAAGTCTCTAACATTATCCTTTGCATCATGTAATGACAGCACTAAAATTAGTAGTATTTTAATACAGGGTCATTGCTAGAGGCTCACATGCAAAGCTTCAATGGAACTCATTGTTTCTATTAATTGGTTTTTAGTATCTACAGTATGTGGAATGCCAAACTAATTTGTATCATGTTCTTAATCATTTGAGGGAAAGCTATCCTAAGGCAAATCTAGCCTTGTCTTTATGAATCTGCTCTTAGAGCAAAGGCCAGTAAAAGTAATATTGCATTTTAAAATAAATAATGAATAAAACATTAATACCTAGTGTCTGAGCTCAAATATTAATTGCTCAATATTCTATAATGCAGCACCAATTAATATCTGCATATATCCAGAACATTTTAATGATGACAGAAAATATTCTACTAGGCTGAAGAATCCAGAACATTTTAATGATGACAGAAAATATTCTGCTAGGCCGAAGAATTCCATTGTGTTTTAGCTGAGTTATTTTCAAATTAAACCTTCAGGTTTCAGCTACAAATTGCAAATAGTTTATCTTACAATGCGGTGATTGTAAATATATTTTGTAGTGTCAAAGTAGCTTTTGAGAGTTGCAATATGTTCAGAACAATGTAAATGTATTTTGTAAATATGATTAAAAACCATAATTCTAAAATCAGGCCAATAATCTGTATCCATTGTGCACCTAAACAGCGAAGATATGTCTCTATTTTCAGGAGTATGTTAGGAGAATCAAAAGACAAAGAAAGAGATGACAACAAAGATGCAAAACCAAGGTCTTTGAGGTTCACATGGAGCATGAAAACCACCAGTTCAATGGATCCTAACGATATGATGCGAGAGATCCGAAAAGTGCTGGACGCTAATAACTGTGATTATGAGCAACGAGAAAGGTTCCTTTTGTTCTGTGTACATGGTGATGCACGACAGGACAACTTAGTTCAATGGGAAATGGAGGTCTGCAAGTTGCCACGTTTATCTCTAAATGGTGTTCGTTTTAAACGAATATCAGGAACGTCAATAGCATTCAAGAACATTGCATCCAAAATTGCAAATGAGCTGAAGTTATGAAGAAAAACTATATTATGAGATCAGGGAAGTTTCTTGTATGAGATACAGTTCACTCTTGAATGTACTGGTATTAATGCTAATGTGTGTGAGTTTGGCCACTTCCTCCCTCATACCAATAAACGGTTAGAAATTTCCGTCGCAATAAGGTTATATATATATATATATTTATATATATATAGAAATTGTGATTATAAATTGTAAAACCTGAATCCATATAGCTTATTGTGAATTAGCTTTAACTAATTGTGATCTTATTTCAACATGTACAGGTAAGTATATTGAGCATTGTCACAGCTTATGTTCATATAGTTGTACAATAAAGAGTAATACCTAACATCTACAGGTATTGTATAGTTGTGTCCTGATTTATGTACAGAAATGCGCAGTTAAATATTTCATGTGTTTTTGGGCTTGAAGTTCATTAGCACAAACTACCTTTTTGGGTGTTGGGTAAATAAAGATTTTTGACTTCATGCTTGCCACCTTGACCTAAACAGGAAGCCATTGTGATTGTTTAAATTTGTTACCTGGGTGCCATTATGGTTCCCTTCATATTAAATTGTCTTTAATAGCACAAAACGGCTTTTGGAAAAGTTGTCTCAGGAATTACCATTCATCTTTAATGATGATGGTCCTTTTCCTTTCTTTTTGTGCTCTACTGGACTTCAAATACCTACACTTCACGTTTTCAAATCTTGTGTAAAATAATTAAGCACATTATTAAATGGTATGATTTCCTGACCCTACTGTAATCTCGTATTGAATAGTTTACCAGATTTCCTGTATTTATTTCAGGACAGTATACCTGTAATGTGCATTGTAATTATTAGGCCTTCACCAATTAAAGGATTTTTTTTTTTTTCCTTTGTAACTAGTGATGTACAATGTAAAACCACTAGTACTGGTACATTTAATACTTGTTTTGTACCAAATTAACCATGTGGGTTAATTGTGCAATTGTATTTTATGTTGTAATTATTGTAATATTAGCTTTTGACCCTGTCTGCACTCTTGTGACCATTTGAAAAAGTAATCACACTGTCAATATTAATGTTATAATTAGATTTGCGCTCTGATTATCAGAAGGTAAACTAAATCTTTGTACGGTTGCATAAACATGCAGCAACATTAGGTTAAAGCTTTGGATTGTAAATATTCTGTAATGTAGCATTTTTTGCCTGTGGCGGTTGTGTTTCAGAATGACATTGATCTCACTGCCTTAGAACTGCTTGGGCAGTTGTATTTGCCCCTCCTCTTTATGTTGTGAGAGGAGCTCAGTGCGAGGTATATGGGTACGTTTTCACTGGTGCACAACATTAAAAGAAATTTGAAGTGACTTGAACACGGCTGAAGTTTTATTCCATTTTTTTTCCATGGGAATTTTTCTTCAGATCATTGGATGTCAAAGTAAAAAGGGCTTTCATTCTTTTGTTTACATTGATTTTAACTTGCCTTTTCAAATCTTATACTATGTAAAATATGACATATAAAGAAATTATTCTTGCAAAGAAACTTAACTATTACATTATTTATACAGGCCGTTTTATCCAATTCGATTGGTAAACACATTTCATCCTTGAGTAATGTGGCCTTTGGGACCAAATAATTATAGTATAGGTACCCCCAGACTGTAATTGGGACTACTGGATCACTCGTATCTCGAAATGGACACAAGTCGGAATTTTACCCATGCATGTGGAGAACTGAAGTCTTAAAGCAACCTTTCAATCAAATGTTGTAGGTGACAAACTATGAGAGCGATATGGGGCATGTAAGAGGCAAAATGTATGTGTGTACTTTGTTCGTCGGTGTCCATAGGCTAGGTGTGACCATCTTGATTCCTGTGTGCGTGCATGGGCCACGTGCACCGGTTGGCACATGTGCAGTGGGTTCACATATTGGAGTTCAGTTGGCACGTGCGTGAGCATCAAGGGCGCAAATTCAGTATCGTCAGGGCGCTCAACTCTCGCGCATGCGCCTACCGAACTCCAATATGCAAACCCACTGCACAGACGCCAACCAAAGGCTCGCGCATGCACACCATAATCAAGATGGCAGTGCACAGCCCGTGGACCCAGGGACGCTGACTGGCAAAGTAAGTACGAACATTTTGGCTCTTTCATGTCCTGTTATAGTTTGTCAAATACAACATAAACTGCATACATTTTATATTTTTTTTAAAAATTCGATCATATGTGCAGATGGGCATAAGTTGCAAGTCAGGGAGTACCTGTATACAGTTGAGTTTTGCAGCTTGCAGTGGGGAACACCAACTATCATGAAACAGTAAGATTAGGAGAAATCATAGATGTTTCATTTATTTTTTATTATACAACGAATATCATTTTGGCAAGTGAAAAATGTATGTATTTTGCATATATTGATGTATGAAATCATTTAATTAAAAAGACTGACTCCTTAATATTAGTGATGCTGAACAATAGATGTGCTTTGATAATTCTATTGCTCATAGAAAGTTTTTAAAACTGATGATTAGAAAGATCATCAAATGATAATGTTAGATATTTTTCTCTCCCAATAGTCACTTGTTGAGTATTTCCATCTTTCTCTAGTTTTTCAACATTGGTTATGGTTTTAATTGAAATTGCTTTGTTGAACTGTCCAAGACTCAACCATATTTTTCACCACCTTGATATCCTTGAACTGAACTTCTGGTCCTGTCTATTTCCAATCTCTATACTGTTCTCCATCTCTGTTCTTCTTCCCAGGACATGGTTAAATTAAGTTTATTGTCATATACATTAGTACAATGTACATATGCAGTGAAAGCTTTGCTGCAACTTCTCAGGTTCATAAAACACACAACCCAAAAGGAGACACAACAAAGGGAGTTTTCTTTTCCTACAGTAAGGAAATTTACTCTAAATATCAATTTTAGTTGTCTCCAAATGGAACCATTTGGATTAGCTGATGATAGTGTAGAGGATTGTAGGGAGATGAAAAGAAGTACTTTAAATAGAATGTATTGATGAACCAGAGCCCATGTTGCAGACAACTGGATGGCTAGACAATGGATATACACAAGTAGACTTGGCTGCTGTGTGAGTAGGTAATTGTGGACAGACGATGGGTGTAGGGTAAACATAGGAAGTTACTAGAGGGACATGTACAATGCAGTGGTGCAGTCATTAATGTTGCTGCACAGACAGAGATGCAGTTTAAACCTGACATTCTCTGTGTCACAGCATGGGTTTTCTCTAGTTTCCTTTGGTCGCAACCAAATATGTGCTGGTTGGTAGGTTCGTAGCCTTTGTTCAAGTGGGTGGCAGAAAAATAGGGGTTGAATCAATGTGGATAAAAGAGGAAAAGTAAGATGAGTCTCGATGACTGCTTTGATGGTCAGTGCAGAGGTGCCAGGACTTGTTTCTGATATGTAGGATAGCTGTGGGTAGAAATCAGATTACTAGTGGGTGATACTGAGAATTCTAATGGGTAGTCAAGACAGTATTGAAGTGATTATTGTGTATTAAAATGCATCGAAAAACTTTGCTTTGCATGCTACTGAAACAAGTCAACCTGTGCTTATATACAGTAGATAGTACAAAATAAAACAAAAGTGGAGAATATCATGTTACAGGGAAAAAACGTTCTATTAAAATAGAGCAAAGGGATCCTATTTTTATTAATGAGAGCCCCATATAAGAGTCTGATAATAGCAGGAAAGGAACTATCCTTGAATCTTGATGTGCATTTTCAATGTTGTGCATCTTCTGCCCATTGAGGTTAGGTGGGGGTACAAGAGAATGTGACTGGGGTTGGTGGGTCTTTTAATACATTGGCCATTTTCCAAAGAAAGCAAAAGATGTAGACCAAGTCAATGGGTGATCCATGGTTTGTGTAAAAACACAATGCTGGAGAAGCTCAGCATGTCAATTTATGGAGCAAAGGTAAAAATAGATAACTGACATTTCAGGCTTAAGCCCTTCATCAAGGTATGGAAAATTTGGCAGACATCCGAACAAAAGACTGGGGGGAAAGAGGTGGTCGCAAAGGCAGGTGATAGGTGGAGAATAAAGGGAGGGGACAGCAGCAATCAAGGTTAGGAGGGAAGACTAGTTGAATAGAGGAAGAGGAGAACTGGAAAGGGGAAGAGGAGAGCAGGTTAGCAAAACTAGATAAGTTGATGTTAATGCCATCTGGCTGGAGAGTGCCCAGATGAAAAATCAGATGGTGTTCCTCCAACTTGCGGGTGGTCTTGGTGGGACAGTACATAAGGCTGTGGACAGACAAGTTGAGTGTGGGAGTGTGACACAGAACTGAAATGGTTACTGGAATGTCTTTATCTCTGGTGTGGATGGAGAGAAGGTGCTAGGCGAAGCGATCTCCCAATCTTCTCCAAGTCTCTCCAATGTAGAGAGAGCCACACTAGATGCAGTAAATCAATTCTGCGGATATACAAGTGAAGTGTTGCTTCACTTGAAAGGCCATATTGGGTCTCTGGACTGTGGTGAGTCTCCCCCCCCCCTCCCTTTCTATTCACCTAGCTTGTCTCCCCCCTTAATCACTATTGTCCCCTCCCTCCCTTCTACACCTATCACCTCCTGCCTTTGTGACCATCCCCCATCCCCACTCTTGTGTTTGGACACTTGCCGACAATGTTTACATACCTTGATGAAGGGTTCAAGCCCGAAATGTCTGTTATGTATTTTTAACTTCACTATGTAAATGACGCAGCTTATCCTATTGAATTTCTCCAGCATTGTTTTTACTTCAATCATGGTATCTACAAATTTTCATGTTTTACTTATGGCTGGTTTCTGTGATGGGCTAAGCTGTGCTCTCATCTTTGCAATTTCATGTGGGTTTGGGCAAATCAGTTCCTGACTCAAGTTGTGATGCATCTGGACAGGAGATATTTTCTATTCTGCATCTATAAAAATCAGCAAGAAATATTGGGGGCATGTCAATTTCCTTGGGCTTATGAGGTTAAGTGTTTGTGAGCTTCTTTGGCCATTGTGTCAAAGTGATGGGATTGCTCAGCCCATTGGATGGACCAGCAGAAGATGGTAAATGAAGCTCAGAAAATTGCACAAACCTTGCCCTCCTGCTCTATACTTCCTGCTACCTTGAAAAGGCAGTAAACATACTTCTGGACCTATTCAATCCTAGCCACACATTCTTCTCATTCCTCCTGTTGAGGAGAAGGTTCAAGAGTGTGATATTTTTCCCCAACAGGTTCAAAGACTTTATCTCTCTGGAGGATCCAGTCTCCAAAATGAACTTCACAATAGTGATTTCATGTCACCCTTGCCGGGTACTAATTGATCTTTCACTGTAACATTACACATTGTGATACACTCTTGTTCTACTTTGTATTGCTGTGTGCATGTCAGAGTTGACTTGTCTGACTGTTCCCAAACAAACCCTTCTCATTGTATCAGATATGACAATAAAGTTGAACTTGATATTGCATTGGGGTTGTGTTGTTAGGCTACAATCTTTGGTAGGGCCAGCTGTTTCATAAATGAGGCTAGTGAAAATAAACTGGACAATGAGAATGAAGCTGCTTTGGAGTGTTGTACTGTTGAGTTGAGTGGGCAATAATTGGGCAGTTGGGGGACATGGAAAGGAAGATGAGGTGGTACGTGAAGAGATGAATTTTTGGGTAGTGTTGGTGGCACTCAGAAGGACAAGCAGCATCAGTGGGAGAAAAATAATTGTCAATGTCATGGGTTCCAAACTGAAATGTGAAATTATTTTTTTCCCCTCTGGCCATACTGTTTGACCACTGAGTTCCTCCAGCAGATTATTTGTAGTTCCAGATTCCTGTGCAGTCTCCTGTGTGAGGTGAAACACGAATGTCTGCATATGCTGAGACTGTAGTAAAAACACACAGAAATACTGGAGGAACTCAGTCAGAGTCGCAGCATCCATAGGAGGTAAAGATATATACTGATGTTTCAGACTTGAACCCTTTTTCAAGGTACCAGCAAAAAGTAGGCAGGTGTCTCAATAAAGTCTGAGAGAGGTGGAAGAATGGGAGGGGGAGGGGTCCTGACCAACAAACAAAAGGTGTTAATTGGATATCATGAGAAAAGATGAGAATTGATTTTAGGTCTGTGAAAGGAATCAGAGAGAAAAGGGGAGAGAGAACAAGAGGAAAGGAGTCAGGGTGAAGTAGATTGGGGGTAGGGGGTGCATTTTAACAGAAACTGGAGAAGTTAATGTTAATGCCATCCAAATGGAAGATGCCCAGATGGAAGATGAGATTTGTTCCTCCAATTTTTGCCATCTGGGTGGTCTCAGTCTGGCAATGCATGAGACCATGGACAGACATGTCAGCAAGGGAATGCGATGGGGAATTGAAATGGGCGTGCCACTGGGAGATGTACGCTATTAGTAGCGGACAGAGCCAAAGTGCTCAACAAAGCACTCAGTCTCTCTGATATAGAGGAATCTCCTGTGTTAACAAGAGGTGGCATTGGCCAGAAACCCTGTGAAAGATGACCTAGTTGTGGGACTCATAGAGTGAGTGGGCAGGCTTCAAGCACTTGGTTTTTTTTAAATAAAAGGATGGAGAGAATACAGGTAATTATAGGCCAATTTCCCAGACCTAGTGGTGGGGAAAACATTGCAGTCAGTTTTTCAAAATGTCATTGCTGCACATTTGGGGAGGAGTGACATGATTGGATCAAATCAGCATGGATTTACAAAAGGGAAATCACGTCTTGTAGATTTTTTTCTGAGGGTGTAAGAATGGACTATGGTGAACCAGTCAAGACTTTCATGTCCTGCACAACGGAAAATTACGCGTTATAGGAGGTAACGCTGATGTTAGAAAAATGGTTGGTAGGTAGGAAGTTGAGAGGTAATAAATAGATCCTTTTCAGGCTGGCAGGCAGTTATTAGTGTACCATAATGTTCAGTGCTGGAACACTTGCTATTTCGAGTATAGATTAATGATCTAGATAAAGGAATTGCATGTAATATTCTAAATTTGCAGATGACCCTGAGCTGGGGGACAGTGTGAGCTGCGAGGAAGATTCCAGGAGACTTGCAGGGTGATTTGAACAGGAGGAGAATGGACAAATATGTGGCAAATAGAGTATAATGTAGATAGCGATAAGGCAATAATAGGAAAATTGATGATCACCATATGGTGTGAAATTAGGATAAAGGGCGAGGGAGTGGGATATTTAAATGTGGTATTGGACAACTATTCAAGAGTAAAAGGGAAAAATGGTGGAAGAGTACTAAAATTGAATTGTACAATGCTTAATGAGGTTTGAATTTTGTTTTAAGATGGTGGTTTATGTGACTAATATGATGATAGATGTGAAGTTAGTTGATATTTGGTGAAGGTTTATCTCTATAGAGAAAGTTTTTTTTCATCTTTTTTTTCATGCTACAATTTTTTTTAAGAATTGATTTTTGTTTAAGAATTTTTGATAATGTTACTAACTTTACTAATTTTTTATATTAATTAACCCCGTTTGTTAAATATATGCATTTAAGTTTGATTTAAATATGTTTTTTAAGTCTGATATCTTAGTATTAATTACTTTTCTTTTTGTTAGTATTTTAATTGGTTATGTTTTTGTTTTTTTTGTAAGTGGGTTTTTTTCTCACATATATTATTAACTTTATTAATTCTTCACTCTTTATTTTGGGGGAAGGGGGGGTTGGACTAATTTGAGTTGGGTTATTAATGTGTAATAATTATTGGGGAGGGTATAGTTTATTTAGATTACTGATACTGTATTGTAATTTTATTATTTTATTCTTAATTTTTTTAAATGTAATAATATGTTATTCATGTTATAAAATTTTAAATAAAGTTTTAAAAAAAAGGAGGGAGTGAGAGCTGGGTCATTGAAGGTTGGAAATACGTGTCCACCGAGTCTCGGGAAAGGAGCCCAACGCGGATCGTTCACTGCGAGGTCCCTCCGGCTTCTGGAGGGTCCGGATTCCCCCCCCCCCCCCCCCCCTTGCCTGTTTGACACCGGATCCCCCCCCCCCCCCTTGCCTGTTTGACACCGGATCCCCCCCCCCCCCCCCCCCCCCCTTGCCTGTTTGACACCGGATCCCCCCCCCCCCCCCCTTGCCTGTTTGACACCGGATCTCCCCCCCCCCCCCCCTTGCCTGTTTGACACCGGATCAAGCGGAGCAAATGACCAATCAAAGGCGAGGCCAATGGGAGAGTTTGTTACTCCGGCGACAAATGCCAACCAATAGAGAGTACGACCATCGGAACATGCTCGACGCTCGAGCCAATCAGGTTCGAGATTATGAAGAGGTGGTGCCTAGGTTTGCGGCGCGCCTGGAGCGTGTGAGAGGAGGGTGAGTGATGGGATTCTCTTAGCTCAGGGGAAGCGTCTGCGGGAGATATTGCGGTGAAGTCGTTCCCATGACATATTTGGAGAAAGTAAGTAACCCGCATTATTATATCTAGTTTCTTCCCTCAGTTGTAAACTGCTGAAAGTGTGGGTGGACGGTGAGAATAAACGGCGGAAGGGCCGGAGAAAACGGTGCCAAGAGAAGGAGGTGGCCGACTAACCCGCGGGTCGTTTCCTTGTTTAAGAGAGAAATGTGTAGTGCTGCAGAGAAGGTGCTTGAGACTGGGTCCCAGGTTTGTGGTTTGGGGGAAGGCTGGGCACATACTTTAACTGTGAGGAGGTGACACAAATCAAGGGTTTATTTCCTGAGCCTCACTGGTTAGCATAAGATTTGAGTGAGGGTTGCAGGGTGTTTGGAGGATTGATGACGTTCTTGTGTCATAACAATGTTGTTCAGAAATTAATTTGGAAGCCAATTGCAAAACTGACCATCCTTTTACAAGTGACCTATTTTCCACGGATAGCAGTTAATCCCATGACAATGTTGATATTAAAAGTTTGTGATTAATAAACCTATTAAAGGACTTTCAGAATGGAGGCTTCAACAGAGATCACCCCATTGAATTGGATTACTTGGTATTGGATTGAAGTCCCTTTTCAGACCAATGCTTACTGCCTATCTATGGTCTCATTCCACCATCAGAGTTCTTATCAGCATAATCCTTCTATATACAGTTGCCAAAGTGCTTGTATTGATGTATTAGAGTTTATATGAATATTACCTATGTTATTCACTATCTCTAAATTATAATTTAGAGTATCTTCCAAGATACAAACTCAAAAATTCAGTACAAATGTTCTTTTGTAGCTTGATTTTTTTCTCTCTCATGGCATGAAGAAACATGATTTTTAGTTTTTTGCACTACCACCACAATGGAAAACAAGTTGCAGTGAACGTTCCAAAAATCTGAAAGTTGAGGTTTAATCTCCCATTTTCTAAAAAGCTGAGGGCCCAGAAATGCTCTGTGTGTGCTACACCAATACATCCTCTCAGTTGAGTGCAAAAGTTTCCATTGTATTGAAAAAGTGGCATATTGTTAAGAGTGTCCTGATGAAAATGAATTATTCCACAGTACCTTCCATAATGTTTGGGTGAAAGACATTTTTTTTCCTTTATTTGCCCATGCTCCACAGTTCAAAATTTGTAATCAAACAATTCATGTCCCATTAAAGTGCATGTGCCAGATTTTATTCAAGGGTATTTGTATACATTTTGTTTTGATCATGTAGAAATTAGAGCACTTTTACACATAGTCTCCTCATTTGAGGGCACCATAATGCTTGGGGCATAGCAATGTTAGGTATACTAAAGTAAGCCATGTTTAGTACTTTCTTGCTTATTCCTTGCAGGCAATGATTGCTTGAAGTCTGTAATTCATAGACATCATGAGTATTTTCTCTGATGTTCTGCCAGGCCTCGACTGCAGGCACTTCAGCTCCTGCTTGTGTTGGGGGCTTGACACCTTAAGTTTTCTCTTCAGCATTTGGAAGGCATGCTCAATTGGATTTAGATCGGGTGACTGACTTGGCGTTCAAGAATTTTCCAATTTTTAATCTTTCATGCTTTAGCATTATGTTTGTGATCATTGTCTTGCTGTAGGATGAAGTTCCGATCAATGAGTTTGGAGGTAAAACACAGAACTCTGTTGTCACTGTGGTAAAGTGGGGGGTGGGGGGTGGGGGAGGGGGGGGGGCGAAAAAACACAAATGCTGGAGAAATTGAGCAAGTCAAACAGTGCCTTTATGTAGCAAAGGTAAAGATGGATCGTTTCAGGCTTGTATGTGTGTTTTTTTTTCAATGAGCTTGGAGGCATTTGCTCAAACTTGAGTAGTGTATTCTTCAACACTCCTGAATTTATTTTGCTACTGCCATCAGCAGTTATATCATCAATGAAGATAAGTGTGCCAGTATCTGTGGAAGCCATACATGCCCAGGCCATAACAACCACACCACCACCTTTCACAGTTGAAGTGATGTGCTTTGGACCTTTACCCCTTCACACTTTGCTTTTGCCATCACTCTGATACATGATAATCTTGGACTCATCTGTGCACAAGAGCTTTTTACAGAATTTTACAGGCTCTTGATACTTTTTGGCTAACTGTAATCTGGCCACCTTGTTGTGGCTAATTAGTGGTTTGCATCTTGCAGTGTAGCCTCTGTATTTCTGCTCATGAAATTTTCTGCAGAAATGAATCATTAGCGCATCCACATCTGCCTCCTAAAGAGTTTTTTTTCTGATCTGTTGGATGACCTTTGGGGGATATTTCATATGATGAGAATTCTTCTCTCATCAGCAATGGAGAACTTCCTTGGCCTACCAGTCCCTTTGCAATTACCGAGCTCACCAGTTCTTTCTTCTCAATAATGTGCCAAATAATTCATTTTGGTCATTCTAAGGTTTGGATGATGTTTCTTACTGGTTTTTTTTTAGCCTTATAATGGCTACTTTGACTTCCATTGACACAACTGGTTCTCGTGTTGAAATGGCAACCACAGACTCCAAACATGATCAAAAGTTTAGAAGCAAGCCTTGCTCTCTTGTACCTGCACCAATGAAGCAATTAAACATGAGTACTCACAAACACCTGTGAAGCCAAATATCCCAATCATTATGGTGCCATGAAATAGGGGAGATATGTATTTAAAAAGTGCTGTAATTTCTTCATGGTCAAACCAAAATGTATTCAAATAACCTTCAATAAAATATGGAATGTTCACTTTAATCACAGGTGAATTGAACAATTTATGAGGCTTCTGCTCCCTACCATACTCCTGGCCAATGTACGGTCCTTGGAGAACAAACTTGAAGAACTCCAAGCCAGACTTCAACATCAGAGAGACATCAGGGTGTGCTGTGTGATGTGCTTTACAGAAATATGGGTAAAGATGGATATTCTGTGCACAGAGCTGCAGCCCAAGGGCTACACCCTTCATTGTGCTGACCAAACATCAGCATCTGGAAAAACCAGACAAGGTGGTGTTTGTGTCATCATCAACTCATTGTGGTGCATAGACTTGACAGTCATGTCCCAGTCCTGCTCCCCCGACCTGGAACATCTGGCGATCAAGTGTTGCCCATTCTACCTACCAAGGGAGTTCACTGCCATCATCCTGGTCGCAGTGTACATTCTTTCCCAGGCTAATATTAGGCTGGCACTAGAGGGATAGCACTGTGATAAATAGTCAAGAGACGGCACATCCGGATGCCTTCCCCATCAATCAGGCCAATTTGATGGTCTCTGACAAACTACCACCAACACATCACATGCGAGACCAGGGAAACCAACACACTCGACCACTGATACACCACCATGAAAAATGCATACAGAACCATACAATGACCTCACTTCAGTAACTCTGATCACCTGGCTATACTTCTGCTCCATGCATACAAGCAGAGACTGAAGACCACAGCACCAATGGTGAAGACAGCACAAGTATAATCAAGGGGGAGCAGAGGAGCATCTGCAGAACTGCTTTGAATTGATGGACTGCAACATATTCAAGAACTCATCCATAGACTTGAATGAATGAGCAACAGGTGTCACCGACTTCATCAAGACTTCCATGGATGAGTGTGTGCCCACGTGCAATGTCTGCTGTTCTCCAACCAGATGCCTTAGATGAATAGAGAGTTTGCAACCTGCTGAAGGCAAAAGCAAGGGCATTTAAGGCCAGGGGTTGAGATCTTTTCAAGAAATTCAGGTACCGCCTACAGAAGGCCACCTCTGAAGCAAAGTGGCAATTCCGGAGGAAGCTAGAGACAGATACACGCCAGCTGTGACAGGGAGTGCAGCCTACAAAGCAAGGGCAAATACTATAGATGGCTGTGATGTTTCACACCTTCTATGCTGCTTTTGAGAAGAAAAACCAAACAGTGCCTACTAAAATCCCTGAAAAGGCTGAAGTCCCTTTCATATCTGTCTCTGAGGGCAATAACAGAACATCATTCCAGAGGGTGAACCCTCACAAGGTGTCAGGCCCTGACGGCGTACCTGGCAGGGTACTGAAAATCTGTGCCAACTAGCTAGCCAGAGTGTTCACAGACATTTTCAACCTCTCATTGCTGCAGTCGGAGGTTCCCACCTGCTTCCAAAGGCCATCAATTATCCCGGTACTCAAGAAGAGTAGTGTGAGCTGCCTCAATGACTACTACCCAGTAGCACTAACTTCTACTGTGATTAAATGCTTTGAGAGGCTGGTCAGGGCCAGAATTAACATGTACCAAAAACAAAATGGACCCACTGCAATTCGCCTAGAGTCACAATCACTCCACAGCAGATGCGATATTGCTAGCTCGCCACTTGGCGCTGGATAACCTGAAAACCATTTCATGTATATGGCTGCTCATCATAGACTACAGCTTGGCCTTCAGTACCGTTATTCCCTCCGTGATGGTCAAGAAGCTACAAACTCTAGGCCTCTATACCCCACTCTTCCACAGGATCCTTGACTTTCTCATTGGAAGACCACAGTCAGTACGAATTGGAAACAACGTCTCCCACTGCTCCTCTCTTTATACACAATGACTATGTGGCCAGGCATAATTCCAATGCCATTTGCAAGTCTGCCAATAACACCACAGTTGTCAGCAGAATCACAAATGGAAATGAGGGAGATGGATCAGCTCGTTGAATGATGTAACATCAACAACCTTGTGCTCAACATCAGCAAAACCAAGGAGAAGATTGTGGACTTCAGGAGGAAGTCAGGGGAACACAACCCAGTCCTCATTGAGGGCTCAATGGTGGAGGGAGTCAAGAACTTTAAATTTCTGTGTGTCATCATCTTTGAGGAACCTCCATGTTGATGCCATCTCAAAGGCGGCTTGCCAGCAGCTATACTTTATGAGGTGTCTGATGAGATTACCGAAGACTTTCATAAACTTCTATAGGTGTGTCATGGAAAGCATTCTGGCTAGTTGCATCACTGCCTGGTATGGAAACGCCAACTCTCAGGACAAGAATAAACTCTGAAGGGTTGTTAACTCAGCCTGTTACATCACAGGCACCAAACTTCACTCCTTTGAGGACATCAACATGACTCTGGGGATAGGGGCTCCTTTTTTTTATATAAAGGCACAAAGATCCCCACCACCGAAGCCATGTCCTCTTCACTCTGCTACCATCTGGGGAAGAATGCAGGAGCCTAAAGATGAGCACTCAATGGCACAAGGACAACTTCTTCCCTAATGCCATTAAATTCCTGAATAATCAATGAACCAATGACGCTGCCTTTTGTACATTTTTATTTTTATAGTAATGTTGTAAGATGGTTATATGAATATTTGCCCTATGATAATGCTGCAAAACACTGAATTTCATGACTTGTTTGTGACAATACATTCTGAATCTGAATTTAAAACTGGAGCATGGGGCAATTAAAGGAAAAATGTGTCTTTTTCCCAAATATTATTGAGGGCACTATATATAGATAGATAAGTATGTTATTTTTTGTACTCCCATGTGTTAAATTATTTGATTTTGTTTTTAGTTATATTTGAAATATTGCTGTTTTTACTATTTCTTTCAAGGTAAAATTCTGGCAAAATGTTTCTTACAACATTTTTGCTTAGAAAAGGAATTCCAGGCAAACAATGGATAGGAAAATACAGACGTCCCAGACAAATTACCTGGCAAATGAAACGTAATGTAATTCAAAGGCTGGAGATTGAAAAAGAGACTGAATACTGGCTCAGTCGCCCTTGGATGACTCTGGAACAAGAACGGGGCCATGCAGCACAACGCAGAGCTGAGCAGTGGGAAGCTTTCAAGGCTGCCAAAGCTGCAACGTTTCCTGCATCAAAGTACATTGAAGATCATCTAAACCACCTAAATGTAACCAAAAAATGGGGAGATTGAAGTTTTTTTCATGTGACTGGATCATTGAAAACTTAACAAATGGACCTACTGGTTATGTATAATTTCTGGTGTTTAAATGCCTATTTTGTTCAGAGAAATAAAATAATTTTATGATTTCATTATCATATTTGTACTTTTATTTCATTGGTCCTGATGAAATTGTTTATTAGCAAACATGAAAATTAAATAATCTTGAACTTGTCTTTTAATGTCCTGCTTTTGTTTCCTACTGTTAGAATGATTTTTAAGACTAACACTTTACATTATAAACACATCGTAGCTTTCAGATTGCATTGTAGACCATTTTTGAAGGATAATTTTCAAGCTCTTTGAAAAGAACGAGGAGGAAGTGAATTTAAAGTCTATTATCTTTTTTCTGCTTGCCACTATGATGGGATTTTTTTAAAAAATTTCATGGAAATTTGTAGCTTAATATACCTTGACAAAATGTGTGTAATTTTATGCACTTGTGTGATGAAAGAATTGACCTTTTTAGCTCGACATGATGTTTGTAGTGTGGAAAATGTAAGTTTTTAAACTCACAACATTCTATGTTTAGTCTACAAATATTTTTATTACAAGATCATCTTAACATATCTGAAGTCTTTTGTATCGCACCATTTTTATAAGGCATGATTTACTTTAAACAAACACTAATCCAAAGCAGTGTTCCAAAACTCATTCCCACAATTACACAAATCTTTTGATTAACTTAAATTCACCTAAATTTACTGGGCATGTCAAGGCCATTCATCTACTTTTGTGCAGGAATAAGGTCATTAATGGATTTTCCTTGTTCCATCTTTTTATCCATGTTCATCAACAGTTTAATGCCATCGATTACAAGCTGCGAAAGTTGAACCTCAGAGAAACCAATTCTATCTGCGTTCGAAATTTCATAGACATCACTTTCAATGGAAGGAAAGGCAGCACCTAGAAAAAGAGGAGCATATTGGTTATATTAATAAATGTACCTACAATTTCACAGATTACAATTAACTAATTAATGGATTCATTAAATATGTAAGAGAATTAAAATATTGGACTGTAATTTGCTATCAAAAGAAGACTGAGCTGCTGTTTGTTTGCAAATGCTGTAGCATCTACAGATGAGGGGCAAGTGTGGAATTACTACATCCCAGTTGTTTGCTGTTAAAACGTTGTGATACCTATTTTAAATTTGTCCCTTCCATTTTATGTTTCTCAGTTTATCCTTGTGCTGTTAAGTTTTGATTTTTTTTTTTAATTAGTTCATTTATTTTTAAAGGAAAATTCATTATTTTTGTGCAGAGTGGAAATCTGTAATTAAAAATAGAAAAGGTTGGCAACAGTTTACAGTATCTGACAATGGATCCTGGACCATAAGCATAAGTGCAGAATTAGGCCAATTGGCCCATTCAAATCATGGCTGGTCTTTTCGGCTCCATTTTCCTTCCTCTTTCTTCCCCCCCCCCCCCACAAACAGCAATAAACTTTGCCCTTACTAATCAAGGACCTATAACATCCACTTTCAATCAGCCCCATGACTGCCTCCATAACCAGCTATGACAATCCCCAGATTCACCACCCTCTGTCTAAAGTATCTCCATTCTAAAGGGACGTCCTTTTATCATGAAGCTGTGCCCTCTGGTACTGGATTCTATGTCCCCCTCATAGTGAGTACAGACCCGAGTCATCATATATTTGTATGCTAACCCTCTAATGCTTGCAAACCTCTGGACTCTCTCCCAATGCCAGCATATCTTCCCTTGGATATGGCGCCCAAAACTGCTCACGGTATTCCAAATTGTATCTGACCAATGCCTTAAAAATCATTCAAATAACATTTTCTTTTATATTCTAGTCTTTGTAAAATAAGTGCTAAAACTGCATTTGCCTTAATTAAAATGCTTTATTAAGTTGTTTGGACAGTTTACTAAGGTCCTGGGTTTCTTTGTTTTGTATTCAGCTTGCTTTATCAGTAAGTTATTACCCTCTTGCAGCCAATATGTGCTTAACAATTGCTGACCAAAAAATGGATTTAACTGTGTTAATAAAGAGACCAGAGACTAAACGGTGGGAAAGATGTGGAGAACTATACTGGTTTAATTAATATGTACATAGAGCCTGCCAGCTCGTTGAATAGTGTAATGACAACCAAGGAGATAATTGTGGACTTCAGAAGGAAGTCGGGGAAACACAATCCAGTCTTCATTGAGGGCTCAGTAGTACAGAGGGTCAAGAACTTCAAATTCCTGGCTGTCAACATCTCTGAGGATCTGTCCTTGAGCCTCCACAATGATACAATCACAAAGAAGGCTTGCCAGCAGCTACATTTTGTGTGGTGTCTGAGGAGATTCTATATGTCACTGAAAACCTCTACAGGTGTACCGTGGAGAGCATTCTGGCTAGTTGCATCACTGCCTGGCATGGAGGTGCCAACTCTCAGGACAAGAATAAACTCCAGAGGGTTGTTAACTTGGCCTGTGATATTACAGGCACCAGACTTCACTCTACTGAGGACATCTATATAAAGGCAGTATCTTAAAAAGGCAGCCTCTATACTCAAAGACCCCATCACCCAGGCTTCACTTGACTACCATGGTGGGGGGGGGGGGGGGAGTAAAAAGGTACAGTAGCCTAAAGATGAGCACTCAGTGGCACAAGGACAGCTTCTTCCCCGCTGCCATCAGATTCCTGAATAATCTGAGCCAAAGTTACTGCCTTACTTTTCATGCCCTATTATTTTAATTTTTTTTATAATATGAATGTTTACACCATGACGCTGCTGCAAAACCCTGAATTTCATGACTTGTTCATGACAATAAATTCTGATTCTGACCCCAAATCTTTGATTGGTGGCCAGGATGTAGGTTTAAAAAAAAGACAAAGAATGAATACTTAAGAAATCCATGAAAACATTCAGTGGTAGCAAAAAGAAATCTCAAATGAAGCAAAACCTAAAAAAAATCAGAAAAACTATTTGGTCCATTCCATCAAACATTGCAAGGAATGTATGGCATGGTGAATTGACATTATTTTGAATGGTTAATTAATGATCTACATATCGAGTTTGGGGAGATGATAGTGTAGTACAGTATTTTTTCATTTTTAAAATTTTTTTATGTATGAGTTTTTACTTTTTTTTCATGAGATTTTTTGTGTTGTGTATTTGCCATGAAGAGGAATAACCTTGTGTGTGATAGGTGGTTTTAGAGAATGAAGACTAATTTAAATTTTGCTGCTCTTAATGTTCAAGGGCTCAATAATCTGATCAAGAGAAAAAGGGTATTGGCATATATTAAAAAGTTGAAGGTTGATGTTGCTTTTTTTGCAAGAAACACATTTAACTGAGAAGGAATATCATAAATTGAAAAGAGACTGGATTGGTCAAGTAATGGCTTCTTTGTTTAATTCTAAAGCAAGAGGTGCAGCTATTTTGATTAACAAAAAAAAAATTTTTTAAATTGGAATCGGTTACTGAGTCAGTTGGTAGACTTAGTTAGTTGTAATTAAAAAAAAACTGAATTATGGACTTTATATATTTATTCTCCCAATATAGATGAGAAATTTATGTTGGATTCTTTTCTTAGTTTGAATCAAGCATTTGAAAAAATTATCTTTGGAGGTGATTTTTAATTGTTGTTTAGACGCATTGTTAGATAAATCTCCAAAAACAGTAATTGGGACAAAAATGGCAAGACAATTAATGACATTAATGAAAGATAAGAATTTAGTTGATATTTGGAGGAAATTGAATCCTAAAGAGAGAGATTTCATTTTGTTCATTTCGATATGATTCTTATTCCAGAATAGATTTGTTTTTATCAGCACTTTGCAAGGTCGTGTATTATCAGCTGAATATAAGAGTAGAACTTTGTATGATCATTTATTGTTATTAAGAGCATGTAGAGGCTCAGAGAGGATTTATCCTACATTTAGACAGAGATTTAATTCTTTGTTGTTAAAAAATGTAGAATTTTATAATTTTATAAGAGATCAAATAGAGCTATTTTTGAAAATAAATATGGGCTCAGTTAATAGTAAATTTGTTTTATGGGATGCTGTAAAAGCATATTTGAAGGGACAAATTATTAGTTTTACTACTAAAATTAAAATTGTCTAGGTAACAATAAAGTATGTCCAAAATTATCCAATAAAGCTTTAATTTGATAAATTCTTAAAGTTAAGAAACATGTAGCTGAAGTAAATAAATTGGAGAAGGAGATAAATTGTATAAAAAGATTTACATCAGAATTCAATGGAGGTTAAGAAAACACATTAGATTAAAATGAAATTGTGGTATAATTCACTACAAACAAAAGTTTGAGAAGTTATTTCAGAGAACTAAACAAAGATGTTATGAATTGGGGAAAAGAGCTCATAAGGTCTTAGCTTGGCAATTACCTTTTACGTTGAATAGATCAACTAGGCAAGGATGTCTTTTGTCACCAGCTCTTTTTGCATTAGTTATTGAACCTTTGGTTCAGATGATTAGGCAAGATCATAGTATAAAAGTGAAATCTGATTAATTTAAAATTAATTTGTTTGCTGATGATGTTTTGATATACGTAACAGAACCTCCGAATTCTTTGAAGCAGTTACATGACAGACTGGAACATTATGGTGAAATATCAGGCTATAAAATTAATTGGGGGTAAAAAAAAAAGTAAGATTATGCCATTAGCGGCAATGGATTATTTTCTTTGTAAACATTTTGTTAAATTTAAATGGTCAGATTAAATTAAGTATTTAGGTGTTAAGGTGGATAGTAATTATAGTCATTGATATGACTTAAATTATTTACTGTTACTTTCTAAATAGGAAGAGTTGATTGCATTAAAATTAACATTTTTTCCTAGGATTCAGAATTTATTTCAATCTATTCCTTGTAAGATTCCCTCAAAAAATTTTAAGGATTTGAACTCCATGGTGAGAAAATGTTTATGGAAGAATAAAATGGCTAGGGTATCTTTACAAAAATTAACTTGGAAATATGAATTAGGAAGTTTACAACTTCTGAATTTTCAAAATTATTATGATGTAGCACAGTTGAAATTTATTAATAGAATGTTTTTGGGAAAGTCATTGGATTATAGATGGAATTCTAAGTTATTGAGTAATTATAATTTACCTATTTTGAAACACTTAATGGAACACTTAATTAGTATAAAATAAATGAAGTTATAGGTACTCAAGGGAAGATTTCAGGCAAAACTCATTTGTATCAAAATAAGCTTTTTCCCTTTAAACTTGATCAACTTTTAAAGTTTGGGGTCAGAAGGTATTAAATTGGTTCAAGATTGTTATGAGGCAGATTATTTTATTTCTTCAAAGAATGAAAGAGAAATATGATACATCTACTCTTTCTTATTATCAAATTAAAGCTTTATTGGATAACTTTATGGTTACCTAGACAATCTAAATTTGGTACTATGACAAAGTTAGTTAACGTTAGGTAATAGGTTGGTAACTTATAAATTTATAAATTAATTATATTTAACTCCTGACATTTGAAACAATATAAATTGAGTGCTTCGGATTTGTGTTTTCGATATAATAAGCAGAAGGGTACATTTTTGCATTCAATTTGGGCATGTGATAAGATTAAAGGTTTTTGGGCTAAATTAAGAGACTGCAGGAAATCTTGAAAATATATTTTTCTCGAGACCCAAAGATTTTTTTAATTGGGGACCTTACTGAAATGGCTTTATTACATAAAGTAGATAAATTTCAAATTGCATTTTTGAGATTGGCTTTAGCTGTAGCAAGGAAATGTATAGCTGTTTCATGCAAAGATCTGATGGAGTTTATCTTACAAATGAGGCATTCAGAAATGAAGTCATGGATTCCAATAGCGAAGATAATTTAAGAGATCAATATTATAGATTTAAAAAGATTTGGAGCCCATACTTGGATTATTTTAATTTGAGAATCTGAAACTGGTTGTGTGTGGCTGGATTTCCACATTGAGTACTAAATAGATGATTGAAGTTGTTCTCCTTATCTCTTTACTTTCTCTTTTTTTAATGGGGAATAGGGCGTAGATTTAGGTTAAGGGGAGGGGTGGGAGGTTAGGTTGTAGATTTTTAATTTTAGATTCTATAGTTTTTTTTTCTATGTAACCATGTAAATTGCTTTTAGATCATTTGTTAATTTTAATTCTGTAATTATTATTACTTTGTTTTCTAATAAATAAAATATTTTTTAAAAAAAGACAATCTAAATTTGAAATTTTACTTACAAAGGGTGGTAAGAAGGGATTTGTATCTGAGATGTATCCTTTATTACAGAATAAAATGCCTAAACTAGATTTGTATAAATCTAGATTGAAATGGGAAAAAGATTTAGGAAAACTTACTCATCAAGATTGGATGAATTTATGTAAGGATAGTATAACTAAAATTATAAATGTCAGGTATTGGTTAATTCATTATAACTTTATTCATCAATTATACTTAACTCTGGAAAAATTAAGATATAATTTCTTCAGATTTATGTTTTAGATGTCAGAAGGAAGTAGGTTCTTTTTTTACATTCTACTTGGTTATGTGAAACAGTGAAACCTTTTTAGAATAGATAAAGGAATTTTTAGAAGTTATATTGAAAGTGAAATTTTCATTAGATCCTTTCGTGTTTTTGTTGGGTAACATTAAGAAGTTGAGTTTAGAATTAAGATTAAATAGATTTCAAATTGCATTTTTGAGATTAGCATTAGCCACAAAATGTTTAGCAATTATTTGGAAAAATGAGACTGATTTGAGAACACAAAGATGGCATATGGAATTGAGTTCTTGTATTCTGTTGGAGAATAACATATAATCTATGTGATCATTTTTTTCATCGTAAAAGTTGGAGCCCTAATTTGGATGATATGGGTTTGAGTTTTTGAACACCCCCCCCCCCCCCCAGTTTCACAGTGGTGGTGTTTCTCTAATCCATGGTAATTGATGAATTTTGTTGTTATGGTTAATCTCCTCTTTTCTTTTCCTTTCTTTCTTGTGGGGGATAGGGTGGGTGGGTTGGGGGACTGGGCGGGGGGAGTCGTAGTGGGTTAGTTTGTATTAAAATATACCATGTATTTTTTCTTTATATATATTTTTGAATATGTGTATCATGTTTTTAATAAATAAAATATAAAAAAATGAGATTGGGGATCTTCCAAGAAATGCATTTCCCTGCTGTTTTTATTTAAGTTAGGGGTTCGTATGCAGTGAGATATAATTATTTTTTTAAAAATGAGATACAGAATGTTAATCACACATACAATTTGCAGTACAAAATATTCCAACTTAGTGCCACTCGCTATTAGTTTTCCTTCAAGTAGTTACTTGGTTAGTAATTTTATATGGATAGTTTAACTTAAAATACAGTACCAGTGATTTTATTTTCTAGACGTAGCCTCTGCAAGATCTCCTCAAACTTGTCATGCTTACTGATGTACTTCAGCCTAATGTAGACACTTGCCCGTAAGCCCGTGCCAAGTTCAGAAGGACATGTCAACACGTAACCTAGATGATCCTTCCAGATGAAAGGGTGCTTTTTCTGGTGGTATATTTCTTCAAGCTAAATAAACAAACATAGTTATTTCTCTAGATTCTAAAAATGTATGATGCAATGATAATAATCAGCAAATAATTACAATATTCAAAAGTCGTTTGGACAGATGTATGGATAGACAAGGTTGAGAGTGATTATGGACCAATTTCAAGTAAATGGGACCAGCCAGGAATGCCAAATTTGTTGGCATGGACAAGTTAGGCCAAAGGGCCTGTTTGTGTTATCTCTGAATTTAAATACAGAAAAAGATGGTTCTTGTGTGAAGATCCCATAACAGCTTCTCCATTGACAAACTATTTTCAAAGTATAATTAATGACAATCGAAATGTTCAACTTTATAAGCATGTTGGTCTCATGTCAAGACTTCTGAGGTTTTTAATTATGATAAAGTTATTTGGCTTGAAACATCGACCATTCTTTTCCTCCCACTGATGCTGCTTGAGTTCTTGCAGCAGATTGTGTTCAGCTTCAGATCATGTTTATCTTTTGATTCCAGCATCTGCAGTCTCCTATGTGGCTTAAAATGTTCTCTTTTGTTGTTTCTTTTTGATCTTATTGGCTTCTAGGGTTCATGGTTTTAGCCATAAGAAGGAAGCGAGCCCAACTGGGAAATTCCAGGTGTTTGCTTGTTTAATTTGATCATAAGAAGTGAAGTCAATGTATTTTCATTTTTCCTCCCTTTCTGATTTCTATTTTAGTTTCCATTTTTTGGTTCTTAAATTTTGCATGCATCTCAGTAGCCTGGATATAAAGCAGCAAAACTTCTCATGACCATGACCATGGTGTAAACAACATCTAATTCAGAGCTTCCCAAACTTAAACTCGTGGAATCCTTTTGGAGAGTACTTGGAAATTTCAGAACCCCAATCGTCATTTGCAGTTTAAAAGATCTGGTACACATACAAGCATGTAAATAAATAAATACATATAAAGCACATACAAGCATAGAAAAAAAAGTAACTCACCAGTAGCAGATTAACTTCCACCCAAGCCCTCGGCTGAGCTTTAGTAAGGCCCCCACTGACCTTGCCCCACCACAGGCCCACGCCACCCCCCTGCCACAGCCCCTCGCTCCCTGCTTAGGAAATGAACGAGTGAGAAGGGGAGGGAGTGAGAGGTGGGGAGGCAGTTTAAATTTTAAAAATATGGCCACCACGCCAAAAGAAATCATGTCTCATTGGTTGAAAATGGCTGATGTCAGGCCTCAAGGCGCCATTTTGTTTTGTTAGCATCAAGTCAGCTGTTTAGAAACATGGGTTAAAGAGTAATTTAAAATAAATATAAACAGTTTTTTTTTTACAAGCTTTAGTAATTAGTACCCATTTCTTCTGTGGAACCCTGTGCCTTTCCATGGACCCCCCCCCCCCCCCACCCCCATTTTGGGAAAAGCTGATCTAATTGACTTTCTCTTCCAGAGTTTGTTTGACAATATCCTAATGTTTCTGCCAAAAGACTAGAAAATTTCTGTGTGAGTTCACATTTTTATTCCTGACAACACATGTGCATGCACACAAAAAAGGTAGAATCATGAGGTGGCCATTTAGACCCTCATCCATACCTCAGCATTTAAAAAGAAAATGACTGATCTTTTACCTTGGTACCACTTCCCTGATCTAATCCTATATCTTCCCGCAATACCTTTTAATGTGTAAACTCCATCAATCTTAATCTTCAATATACTCACAATCAAGACTCCATTCCACTTGTGCATAGAAAAAAATGTAAGATTAAATTTCTTCTCATTTATTGTATGAATGGCATCTTATTTTGAGACTACCACCCTAATCAGGAGAAGCTTTAGAAAGTGACAGACCAACACAGATGTTAATATTGTCATTTTTCGGCTGCTGGGACCTCCGGGATACTGACCTCCGGGATACTCTGTGTGGAGTTTGCATGTTATCCCTGCGAGTGTGATGGTTGTGACTGAATGCTCAGATTTCTTCTTGTATTCCAAAGCTAATTTTCACAACTTACAGACTTTTGCATTCTAAATTAGATTACATTTCTTTCTTCTAATCCTTGCTTAATTTTTCCTTGCAAATGTGTTACATTCACTCAATCATAAGTATATCTTTCAAAGAAGATAGCGTATTCAAATCTACTTTGTAATAAAGGGCCACGTACCAAAAGCCACTGTCTAGAGTCCTTCTGTTACTGGGGATTGAGGGCTGACACCAAAGGGAAGCTCCTCAAACAAAAAGAGGGGGAGTAATGATTAGGTGCCACAGACGTGGTAATGGTGTAAATATAAATGAATGTATCTATGAATAATGATGGAAATTTATGGATGTGTAACTAATGGAGGGAAGAGAAACATTGCACTATTTTCCTTTTGTAAATAATTTATTGTGGATAGTTTTGAGTTTTTTTTTTAAAAGTGCCATTGCTAATTGAGTCAAGTCTGCCATGGGGCAGGTGACCCATCCAGACCAAACCTGCATGGTTCCGGCAGAAAAATCTGACAGCCTCATGCTGCTTAGAGATACCATCTCCAATGTGCAAGTCAGTGGAGTGAATACCTACCTGGTCAGTTTAGACTAGAAGGCTTTCAACTGGATATTGCACACATTCATATGGACATGCTCTCCAAAATGGGTCTTGGGAAGGAAACCTGAAATTGGATTAAAGTGCTCAATGTGGACATCCATAAGCGCAGTCCCAATCAAAGGGTGGGAAATGGATAGCTTCCCCATCAACTCTGGAGTAAGGCAGGGTTGCCCACTCTCCCCAGTTTTATTTGTGTGTCTTATGCTGAATCCATCTGGAAGGATGAGGTTGAAAGAGGAGTGATGTTGCCAGGAAGTGGAGGCACTCAAGTCAAGGCCTCCCTGTACGTGGATGACATCACCATCTTCTATTCGGTCACATGATCAGTCCACACACTGATCAGCATCTGCGGCATTTTGAGTCTGCCTGGGTGCCAGGGTAAACCGGAAGAATATTGAGGCAATGCCCTTCAGTAAGTTGTCTGACTGGCCCAATCATAGCCAGATCTAACTATCTGAAGGTGTTGGGGGATCTGGTTTGGAAGGGCCAAGGCATGCATTAAGAATGAGTCGAATATGATTGCAAAGGTTCACCAGAAATTTGGCCTGTGGGCGTGGAACTCCCTCTTAATAACAGGGAAGAACCTGGTTATCAGGAACAAGGTGCTCGAAGATATGCTGTATGGTGCGCAGGTGTGGCACATTTCCCTCCCCCTCCCCCCCCCCCCCCCCCCGGCTGCCTTGGCAGTCACTGGAGCACTTTTTCAGTTCATGTGGAGGTCCAAGATAGAAAAGGGCCAAAGGATCACCATGTACAAGTTGTCAGACAAGGGGGTGGCAAGGGCATACTTAACATGGACCTCAACCTGATGACCACCTTCATGTGTTGCTGCATCAGTCTGTTTGTGGACCAAAAGTATGAGGGCACAAACTGCCGCTATGTGCTGAGCATTGGCATTGTTGGGGGGGGTGCAGGCACCCCTGAGCACATTTTTCAGAAGTGGCACCTTTTCTCCTTGTCGTTGATGATTGGTTCGTGTCTGTTCAGGGCTGTGTGTGTTCTTGAAAAGTGTCAAAAAACTCAACACCTCACCATTTTTTTTAGCAGCTTTTCAGCGTTAATAACAATAATAAACGATGTAGTTTAACCAGACCCACTGGTAGTATCAGCTCCAGCCACAGGCAAGGCCATCCTCAGGACCCATTGAAGCAGCTTCAGCCTGCCTGATCACACTTGAAAGCATGGAACTAACAACAAATCTTTAGCAAATGAAATCAAAGTAATAATGAGCTTTCTTAAAGTGCATTCCATCATTAAGATTTGATATCAATTCCAGCCCGACATTTCATTGAAGTGCAAAGCCAACCATAACTGAGCTGTTTGATGAAGGACCCCAGCAGAACTTTTTGAAAACATCTTGAAGAGCAGCTGCGAGATGGACACCAGCATTAAATCAGACGGTGTCTCGAGTTCTATTGGAAATGGTCTATGGTATCCAATTGGAGATTGAGGTTCTCAGCACCAATGCTGCTCATCCTGCTGTCCTGTGGAGGCCACTGTGAAGGCAATCAAGGGGCTGCCAGCCCGCAGCATCAAGGACTTGGTTACTATCAAACCCATCAGTGGGGGTGTTAAGTAAAGTGTACCTGCCTCAGAAAAAACACCCCGAAAATAAGGTATATGCAGTCAAACCAAATACTGGAATCGCTGAAATACAATAGGTGAAGATTTACTGTAATCAAGATTAGAGCCACGTTATGCCTTTTGGTGTTGCTGAAGATCAAACTGCACTGGGTAGGTCACGTCTCCAGAATGGAGGACCATCGCCTTCCCAAGATCGTGTTATATGGCGAGCTCTCCACTGGCCACCGAGACAGAGGTGCACCAAAGAAGAGGTACAAGGACTGCCTAAAGAAATCTCTTGGTGCCTGCCACATTGACCACCGCCAGTGGGCTGATCTCGCCTCAAACCACGCATCTTGGCGCCTCACAGTTCGGCGGGCAGCAACCTCCTTTGAAGAAGACCGCAGAGCCCACCTCACTGACAAAAGACAAAGGAGGAAAAGCCCAACACCCAACTAACCAATTTTCCCTTGCAGCCGCTGCAACCGTGTCTGCCTGTCCCGCATCGGACTTGTCAGCCACAAACGAGCCTGCAGCTGACGTGGACTTTACCCCTCCATAAATCTTCGTCTGCGAAGCCAAGCCAAAGAGAGAAAGAAGAGAAGACAGAGAGAAAGATACATACGGCTGCTTTTCATTGACTACAGATCAGTCTTCAACTGGATCCGTGTCTTTCTCATTGGAAGATCACAGTTTGAATTGGAAACATCTCCTCCTCACTGATCATCAATGTGGGCGCACCTCCAAGGATGTGTGCTTAGCCCAGTCCTTTACTTATTCTACTCTCACGACTGTGTGGCCAGGCACAATTCCAATGCCATCTGCAAGTTTGCCGATGATGCCACAGTTGTCGGCAGAATCACAAACGGCAATGAGGAAGTGTACAGGAATAAAGTCTATTTTTCATTAAAAAGCATTTGACAGAGGAGACAATGTCCTGATATGGAAGATTAGGGTGAATGTTGCGGGCAGGGAATATAACTCTTAAAGGGTCGAAGTCAGGACATTTCTGATCAGAAAGGGTGGTGATGAAGAGCACATCAAGCCTCGATATCAATAATATGCAGAGTCGATTTTTTTTTAATTTAAAAAAAAACGGGTGTACAAGGGTGTATTTCCTAGTGGTTTCATGTGGTTCTGGGTTTTCTTGAATCTTTGTTATGATCCTCATGCAGTCATGGTCATTTCCCTTACCCTGGTCCCTCCAAATATACTGATGAGGATTTGGAAAGTCCTCTATTGACCGGAAATAACTATAAGGTGCTTTTTTTGTGTTCCCTTCATTGTATTTCTGGGGAATTTCACCTGATGCTTAGATAAGTTACTAATATAATTAAATTGGGATTAATATATCAAATGTATATTACTAAAAAAAAATTACCTTCCTAACTGTTTGGTGCATCTGTACATTAATCTGCAAACCTTTATATACAAGGATGCACAGGTCCCTGTGAACACTAGCACCTTTCAATCTCTCACTATTTAAATACATTTTTTTCCCTTTCCTTTATCAAAGTGAATAACATCACATTTTCCATGTTATGTCATTGTCCATTAAGTAACTGGTTCACATCCCTAAAGACCCTTTGCATCCTCCTCACTACCTAGCTTTGCATCATCAGTAAATCTAGGTACATTTAACGTGGCCCCGTCATCTTTTCGTCCTATTAATTTAACCAACACTTTTTTTTCAGTGATATAATTTTTTTCAGCTCCTTGCTCATTCTGGATGTGTTCTCAATAATTTCCCAGAGATTCACTGTATATTCTTCCAAAAAGGCAAACAAAATATTCATTTGATTTATTTTCCATTATGCATGCATCAGTCAATAAAGGACCCACTTTAACTTGTGCTAAATATTTGTTCTTAAATGTGTCAATAGCAGCTTTCCCTTTCCTTATCAATTTCTCAGTTCTCATTTGCTGACTTCTAAATATGTTCCAATGCTCAGTCTTGCTGCTCGTTTTGGAAATATTACATCTGTTACATTACAAAGATCCATAATTAGGATGCTCTTTATCGACTACAGTTAGGTGTTCAACACCTTCATTTCCTCAAAATTGATCAGCAAACTCTAAAACCAGTGACCTAATACCTAAGAGTAATTGGATCCTGGGTTTCCTCACCTCCAAACCCCAATCAGTGAGGATTGATAAGAACATCACAATCTCCATCAGTACCAGAATACTTGTCTACATGGACCCCTACTCCATGTGCTTTAAATCTACGACTGTATGGCTCAGTATGACAGCAACACCAAATACAAATTCGCTCACAATACCATGGTGGTGAGTTGTATAAAAAGGGGTAATGAGTCAGCATAGAGGAAAGAGATGGAAAACTTGATAAAATGATGCACTGACAACAACCTCACACTCAATGTCGCCAAAACCAAGGAGCTGATTGTTAACTTCAGGAAGGGAAAACTAGAGGTGTACGATCCAGTGATAATTGATGGAACTGAGGTGGAGAGGATGAACAAATTTAAATTCCTGGGAGTCACTAACTTGGAAGAACTTCCCCCTGGACCCAACATACGAATGCCAACGTGAATAAAGTAGATCAATGCCTCTACTTCCTCAGGAATTTTCAGAGGTTTGGTAGGACATTGAAAACTTTGGCAAACTTCCACAGACGTGTAGTGGAAAGTGTGCTGACCGGCTGTATCACGGCTTGGGATGGAAGCAACAAGTTCTCTGAGTGGAAAGCTTTGCCGATGGCGATGGGCGCAGCCCAGTACGTCACAGACAAAGCCCTCCCTGCCATTAACAAAATCTACAAAGAATGCTGCCATTGGAGAGCAGCAGCAATCATCAAGGATCCACAGCACCCAGAACATGCTCTGTTCTCGTTGCTGCCATCAGGAAAGAGGTATAGGTGCCACATGACGTACCACCAGCAGGTTCGGGAACACCATCAGACTCCTAAACAACAAACTCTATCGGGAAAGGTTTTAAGAACCTCTTACTTTGCATATTATTTATGACTGAATAATTGTTATTTGGTATTGCATATTGTTTCCATTTCTTTCTTTGTTTACATTTCTCTCTTATATATGTTTCTTTTCTTGAATACAGTTTTTTTTTTGCAATACCAATAAGTAGAAATTCTGCCTGCCCTGCAGGAAAAAGAATCTCAGAGTTGTATGCGATACCATGTATGTAAATAATATGTAAATAAATCTAAACATTGGGTAGCTAGAGTTTGACAATTTGTAGGCATTAAAAAGAATTTGTTGTAAGCTATGTATTAATTATTTAAAATTGATAAAAAACATAATGGATAATACTTCAGTTAAATGTGTGAATGAAAGTATGACTTACCTTTTTAAGACCCAAACAATACTGTGTGAAAGCTTGTTTCAGATTTCCTCCCTGTTGCATAGAAGTAAAACGAAGATGGTCTTCTTTATTGACCCAGACAATCAAATTCTTCCTATCAGTGTGCCTACAAAATATAAATTTATCATTTGTGCCTTGAGAGTTAAATGGGATTCAATGAACAATGCAAGGTGGCTATTTAGGGTCAGTGCATTGCTGGATGTGAATATTTCAAACAACCATCCAAGTGCCATTCCTAGCTTTCTGTGCAAAATATCAAGAAATTAGTACACTTAGAAGGCTCAGTCTCTTCTCATTTCTACTCGTGCAAGATCTTTGTTTTGTCTACCTTGAAAATGTTTTATTACATCAACAGAGCGTCATTACCAATACAACATCATTACATAGAAATTGCTCTTTATTGGATGGATAAGATGTGAGTTGTTAGAACAGACTGAGAAACCACAAAAACCAACAACTCATTACTTTGCAATAAACCCATTGTTAATCTGATACATCGAATTACCGGTCGTGATTTATTAGATCATGCTTCTCTTTATCAGGATCCAAGTTATCACACAATGACATCAATTTATTATTCTCAGTTTTAAAATACCATTTCTAATGACACCAACAAAATAAATAACAGGGTCATGTAGTCATACAGCGCCGAGCAATTTTTGTTGATGGTGAATCTGTTTGCCTTACGGATTACAAAATTTTGGCAAAAGTGTTAGCCAATAGACTAGGGGAATATCTACCTAAATTGATAAATTCAGACTAGGTGGGGTTCGTTTATAAAAAAAAAAGATGCTCTAGATAATTTGAGTCGACTATTTTATGTAATGCATTTGGTTAAGTCTAAAGAAAATCCATTGTATTGTGAGATGCAGAAAAGTCATTTGATTGACTAGAGAGGCCATTCTTATTCAAAGTACTAAAAACATTTGGAATGGGCTGAACATTTATTGATTGGATTAAAAACTCTTTATCATAAACCACAAGCCAAAATTATAACCCATGGCCAAATGTCGGCAATTAGTAACTATTAACTTTGAGTAGATCCAGTAGACAGGGTTCCCACAGTGTCCAAGCATCTTTGTCTTGCCGATTGAACCATTAGCAGAAATGATAAGGAGAGATCCAAATATAAAGGAATTCGGAGTTGACAAGGATGAGCATAAAATCAATTTATTTTCAGATGATGTGCTACTATACTTATCAGACCTGGTTGAGTCTTTGGCCAAACTACAGACCACACTGGAAAAATATGGGAGAGTCTCAGATTACAAAATAAATTTGGAAAAAAGTGAAATTATCCCATTGACAAATTTTGACTATGAAAGATATCAAAAAGGAAGCCGGTTTAACTGGAAAATTAATGGAATTAAATATTTTGGAATAATGGTGGATAATAACTTACAAAATCTGTACAACCCTAACTATCTCCCACTGCTTGAAAAGATAGAGGAGGATTTACAAAGATGGAAAGACCTGCCTGTTAACTGATAGAGTTAACTGTGTGAAAATGAAAGTGATGCCAAGGCTGCAACACCTCTTTCCATCGTTGCCAATTTATTTGCCTAAGAATTTTTTAAAAGATACTAAATGGTCATTTAAGACAATTGTTTTGGAATAATAACATGCCTAGGGTCGCCATGGAGAAACTGATGTGGGAATATAAATTGGGAGGATTAGGATATTATTTAGCAGACCAGATGAAGTTCCTCTTGTCCTTTTTCAAAGAAGAGAACTCTCCCTCATAGATCCAAATGGGGCTACATACAATGAGCAGGTGCAGTGAAGGATTTCATTTATAAATGAAATGTCAAATTTAAAAATAAACAGTTAACCCCATTCTAAAACATATGATTAAAATCTGGCATTAAATTAATCAGAGTATTGGAAAAAACTGGGAATATCACCAAAAGCACTGTTGTGCCAGAATGGACTATTGTCCATGAACTTGGGCAATAGAATTTTAAATATTTGGCATGAGAAAGGAATTAAACATATTGAAGATTGCTTTAAAGAAAGGCTTCTCATGTTCTTTGAACAACTAAAACAGAAATACAATCCGTCAAATGAAAGCTTCCACTGCTTTCTTCAGTGGAGGTCCTTCTTGCGAGAGATGGGGTCCCACAATGACCCTGCCTTCAAGTGATGAAGTGGAGGGGATGCTCCAACTGTGAAATATGCCTAAATTCACAACTAGAATTTATTCTGCTCTCCAAGGTGGAAGTGTTAAGCCAGGCCTACAAGGGTCGAGGGAGAGGTGGGAGTTGGATGTAGGTGTTACAATACCAGAGGAATGCTGGTCTGACTGGTGTTTGGACAGTATTATATCAATGATTAATGTGAGTTATGGACTGCTCCAATGTTATTTTCTACATCAATCAAAGTACTAGAAAAATTTGGAATGAGCTGAATATTTATTGATTGGATTAAAAACTTTATTATAAACCACAAACCAAAATTATAACCCATGGCCAAATGTCAACATTTGACACACATGAGGCTGATAAACATGATGAGAGCCCATGAAATTACAGGAAGGATACTCACATGACTGGAGCATTGACTGGATGGGAGGAAACAGAGAGTAGGAATAAAGGGATCCTTTTCTGGTTGGCTACCAGTTATCAGTGATGAAATATCTGACATGTGCTTTAGGTATAGCATCAAAATTGGAACCTTCCTACATTCTACATGGTCATGTGTGAAGCTAAGACCATTCTGGCATGATATCGCTAAAACACTAACAAGAGTAACAGGAGTGACCTTCACATACAATCCATAGCTTTACCTCTGGGCAACTTTATGGATATTAGCAATAAATTGACTAAATTTCAAATCTGTTTTGTTAAGGTAGCCCTGGCTTTGGCCAAGAAATATTTAGCAATCACTTGGAAGTAGTATTGCTCAATAGGCCAGGGAGATGCATCGTTGTATACCCATGGAGAAAATTGCTTATAATTTAAAAAATAAATATGACACTTTCATTAAGATATGGCAACCATATTTAAATTACATAAGGGTCTAATTGTAAACTTCAATATATGTGATATCCCAGAAAAAGAATTTTGAAAATAAAACTAGTTCTCATGGTGCGTAAAGTTATATTCTTATATTTGTGGGTGGGGGGGGGGGGGTAGGGAAAAGGGAAATTTTTTTGTTAACATTTAATGTATAATGTATAAAAGTTTAAAGGCTGTATGAATATATTGATAGAAAAAATGGAAAAATAAAGGTTTTTTAAAAATCTTAGAGAAGACACCTAAGAAGGTGATTACCTAGAATGCAAGTCTCTGCAGCGGATAGTAAAGACTGCTGATGGGATAATTTGGGTCTCTCACCCTGCCATGATAGACATTTATAACGGCTGCTGTTTGTGGAAAGCCATAAACATCATGAACGACTCCACACACTCTCCTGCAACGTGTTCTCCCTCCTGCCGTCTGGGAAGAGGTATCAAAGCATTCAAGCCCTCATGACCAGATTATGAAATAATCTTTTCCCCTAAGTTGTGAGGCTTCTTAACTCTGGGGATGCAATGCTAGCATATGTAACATGATATTTACAAGTGATATGTTATTTATAAAAAAGTTTCTGATGCAATTTAGCCATGTAAATAACCAGCTCCATGGTCAGGAGAAATGCCATCTCATTTTCACTGTACACTGCAATGGTTATGGTATGAATGACAAAAAAACGTGACTTGAGTTGACTTGGAAAAGATGAAATATGAAAGGAGGTTGGCAAGTAACATCAGAGAGGATACCAACATTTTTTTTTTAATATATAAAGAGTAACCAAAGGAGACATTGGACCAATGGAAAATGATGCTGGAGAAATTGTAATATGAAACAAGGAGATGGGTTCTGAAGGAGGCAACTGTAGAGATTGTGGAGACATTGGTAATAATCTTCCAGGATCAATGGAGCCTGGCATGGCACTGGAGGATCACAACTGTCACCATTTGTTTAAAAAGGGAGCAAGGCAGCAGAAAGGAAATTATAGACCTATTAACTTAGTATCAGTGGTTGGGAAGCTGTTGGAGTCCATTGTCAAGGATGAGCTTACAGAATACCTGGAGATGCATGAAAAGGTAGGCCCAAGTCAGCACGGTTTTCTTAAAGGAAAATCATGCTTAACAAATCTATTGAAATTTTTTGAAGAGCTCACAAGTAGGAAAGACATGGGTGCTACAGTGCATGTTATGTATTTGGACTTCAAAAGGCCTTTGACAAGGTGTCACACATAAGGCTGATACATGATGAGAGCCCATAAAATTACAGGAAGGATACTCACATGACTGGAGCATTGACTGGATGGGAAGAAACAGAGGGTAGGAATAAAGGGATCCTATTCTGATTGGCTACCAGTTACCAGTGATGTTCCACAGGGTTTGGTGTTGGGGCCGCTTCTCTTTACATTGTATATAATTGATATGCATTGTGGAATAGATGGCTTTGTGTCTGAATTTGCAGATTATACCGAAATAGGTGGTACGGGAAGTGATGCTGAGGGTACTGAAAGGCTGCTGAGAGATTTGGATAGATGAGGAGAATGGGCCGAGAGGTGGCAGATGAAAGATAATGTTGGAAAGTGTACAGTCTTGCACTTTGGTGGAAGAAATAGATGGGCCGACTATTATTAGATGGGGAGAAAATTCAAAATTCTGAAGTACAAAGTGACTTGGGAGTCCTCACGCAGGATACTCTAAAAGTTGACATCCAGGTTGAATCGGTGGTGAAAAAGGCAATTGTAAAATTGGCATTCATTTCTCGGGGGATAGCATTACAAGAATAGGGATGTAATGTTGAGACTCTACAAAGTTGAGACCTCACTTGGAGTACAGTGTACAGTTTTGGGCACTGTATTTGAGAAAAGATGTGCTGGTGTTGGAGAGGGTTCAGAGAAGATTTACCAGAATGATTCGAGGAATGAAAGGATTAGTATACGAGGAACAATTTTCAGCTGTTGGACTGTGTACGTTGAAGTACAGAAGGATGAGGGGAGACCTCTGAGGCATTTTGAATGCTGAAAGGCCTGGACAGAGTAGATGTGACAAGTAAGGCATCAATTTAAAACTGAAATGAAGAAAAGCTTCTTCAGTCAGAGTGTCATGAGTCTGTGGAACATTGCCAAAGGTGGCTGTGGAAGCTAGGTCATTGGGTGTATTTAAGGCAAATATTTGATTAGTCAGTGATTCAAGGGTTATGGGGTAAAGGCTGGGGACTGGGGCTGAGTGGATAGATGGATCAGCTTGTGCTTAGAATGGCGGAGCAGACTCGATGGACCAGTAGGCCTACTTCTGCTCCTATATCTTGATGACTTTTTGGACACCATTTGGACACTACAGATGGTTGCGCATGCCATTTGGCATCTCCACTGCTTCTGAGGAGTATCAACGGAGATAGATTGAGGTAGTCCAAGACTTGCCAGGTGTTGAGGATCTCTTGGTGTACGGATGTGGAGGTACAATGGATGTAGCTATTGCCAATCATGACAGAACCTCAATGGACTGCTAGAGAGAGCATGTCGGATTAATCTGAAGCTGAATAAGAACAAGATGCAGCTCAGTAAGATTGAAGTGAAGTACAAAGGTCATGTACTTACTGATGAAGCTCTTTGTCTAGATCCTGAGAAGGACCAAGCTGTACTAGAGATGGAATGACCGTCAGATATCAAGGCCATTCAGCACTTCATCGGCTTTGTGAACTCTTTTGCGAAGTTCTTGCCTAATTTGTCACCAGAGTGTGAACCACTGAGAAAGCTGATGAAGAAGAATGTGAAATGGTTTGGGGGCACAGAACAAGAGTCAGCCTACAACCACATCAAGTACCTGGTCACTACAGCACCAGTGCTGAACTACTATGATGGAAATGATGAAGTGACACTGCAGTGTGATGTCAGTGAAACAGGCTTCGGAGCAACTCTTATGGAACACAGTTACATTTAACTCAATGGCATTAACAGACACAGAGAGAAATGCCCAGATAGAAAAGGAATGTCTGGCAATCGCTTTTGCATGTGAACACTTCAACCAGTACTTGTTTGGCAAAGAGATCACTGTGGAAACAGATCACAAACTGCTGCAAACCATCTTCATAAAACCTCTCCTAGCAGCACCCAAACGCCTGCAAAGGATGATGCTAAAGTATCAGTTCAACCTGGATGTGAAGTACAAACAAGGAAAGCTCATGTACATAGCAGATGTGTTATTGACATCAGCTCTTCCACTGAAGAAAGCAGAAGATGGCACAGATTATGAGATCTTCACCATGAGTCAGCATAGCAAAACAGTGAGAGAAATCGAGGAAAGAAATCCAGCTTCGATGCTCAAGCTGACTGGCAAGAAACCAGCAAATGAAAGAAATGACTGAAAGAGATTAAACACTGCAAGTACTCAAAGTTGTGGTGATGAGAGGTTGGCCAGAAACAGTCAACCAGACACCAGTCACCATATGCAAGTATTGGGTGTACATGGATGAGGTTACAACCCATGATGGCATACTCTTCAAAGGTATGAAAGTCATAGTCCCTAAGCGGATGGGAAGAGAGATGGTGCAACGTCCCCATCTCTTATGGGGTGCCGCAGGGATCAGTGTTAGGCCCACAACTGTTCATCATTTACATTGATGACTTGGAGGAGGGGACAAAATGTGGTGTAGCCAAGTTTGCGGATGACACCAAATTGAGTGGAAGAGCAAATTGTAATGAGGATGTGGAGAGTCTGCAGAGGGATATAGTTAAGCTGGATGAGTGGGCAAAGGTCTGGCAGATGGAGTACAATGTTAGTAAGTGTGAGGTTATCCACTTTGGCAAGAAAATTAAAAGAGCTGAATATTATTTAAAGGGTGAAAAACTACAGCATAATGTTGTGCAGAGGGACTTGGGAGTGCTTGTGCATGAATCGCAAAAAGTTAGGTTGCAGGTGCAGCAGGTTATTAAGAAGGCAAATGGAATGTTGGTCTTCATCGCTAGAGGAATTGAATTCAGGAGTAGGGAGGTAATGTTGCAACTGTATAAGGTACTGGTGAGACCACACCTGGAGTACTGTGTCCAGTTCTGGTCTCCATATTTGAGGAAAGATATACTGGCTTTGGAGATGGTCCAGAGGAGGTTTACTAGGTTGATCCCTGGGATGAAGGGGTTGACTTATGATGAAAGATTAAATCATCTAGGATTGTACTCGCTCGAGTTCAGAAGAATGAGAGGAGATCTTATAGAAACATATAGGATTATGAAGGGTATGGATAGGATAAATGTAGGAAGGTTTTTTGAGCTGGCCGGGGAAACTAAAATGAGAGGACACAGTCTCAAGATTCGGGTGAGTAGATTTAGGACAGAGATGAGGAAAAATAGTTTTTCCCAGAGAGTAGTGAATGTTTGGAATTCTCTAACCAGGGAAGTGGTTGAGGCTGCCTCATTAAACATATTTAAAATTCGGTTAGATAAATTTTTACATGATAGAGGAATTAGGGGATATGGGGAGAAGTCATATGGAGTTAGGTCATAAATTAGATCAGCCATGATCGTATTGAATGGCGGAGCAGGCTCGATGGGCCATTTTTGGCCTACTCCTGTTCCTACTCCCTATGTTCCTATGTTCCATGAAAGCCACCAAGGAGTTGAGTCAAGTCTGAGGAAGGCTAGAGATGTCATATTGTGGCCCAACATAAGTCATGAGATAAGAGATAACATCAGTGGAGTGCTTGCAATGAGTTTCAAGCCCGGAAGCAAAGGAACCCCTCCAGATTCATGCAATCCCAGACAGACGATGGATGAAAGTAGGAACAAACCTATTCATCACAGTTGATTACTACTCAGAATTCTGGGAAGTAGATTAGATGGAGTTGACTACAAGTGCAGACAAGATTATGTGTCTCAAGTCACATATCAGCCATGATGGTATCCCAGATGAATTAGTGAGTGATAACAGACCACAATTCACCGGTGATGAGTTCCAGTGCTTCATGGATGAGTGGAAAATATAACACACATCATCCCCTCATCATCTACAATCCAACGACAAGGCAGAGTCAGCTGTGAAGATTGAACACATTTCCTCTTGATTGCTTTGGGAGTCAGGAACAGATGTGCACATGGCAATCCTCAAATGGAGAAATACTCCAACAGAAGGAATGCGCAGCTGTTGCAATGCAGAGATGAATGTCAAGCCAAACATGGACTACATTACCAACAGCAAAACTCCTGAAGCCAAAAGTTGTGAAGGGAGTGCAGAGGAAGAAGGGAGAGAAAAATAGAAAGAAAAAATCTCAGTACGACAGGTCAACAAAGCAACTACGAGAACTGAAAGTGGGAGAAGCTGTCAGAGTGCAGGTCTTCAAAGGTCATGGTAAAGGACATCCTACACGGCAGCTTGGGGTGTGTTTGAAAAAAAGTGTCACCTCGGTTGTCTTTGGTAAAAGTCAACAGGCAACTGTAACGCTGAAATCAAAAGCACATCAGATCAACACATGAAGCAGCCCCAAAGGACCTAGACAGAACAGATAGTTGATGGAGATGTGCCTACACTGGCAACTCCAGCAACATCAGCAACTCCAGCATCAGTGTCGACAACTGCTGCCACACAGAGTCAATACTCACGTTGTCGTCGCAACTCAACATGTGATCAGAAACCACATCAGCATCACCAACATGTTCAACAGCAACAACCACCACAGGGTGGAGCAAGGGACCAGCGAGCACCAGCACCACCACGACCACTTCCAACATGCACGAGAACTATTAAACCACCAGTGTGATACAAGGATTTTGTAAAATACTGAGAATTGACATTTTTCAACAGAAAAATTACTGTAACAATAATAACAACTAAACAGTGAAATTATTAGTTTCTTATGGACTCTGAAGATTCAAAGACTTGAAAAAAAGTAATGATAATATTAATGATGTATAATTGGAAAAGATGCAAGTCAATTAGCAAATTGCTTTTGGTTTCAAATAAAATGTTGGGATTAGGCTCACCATACACTGTAATGAGATGCACGAGATGTCAATCTGATGTGCTTTCAATATGATAATAAAGGCTTGTCATGATTACACTGCACGAAACACAATTAATCATAGGTATAATGAATTGTTCTGCTTGCTGGACTTCGATGTGCTACTGCAACTTAGAGCATCCTTTTAAAATTGATGGGTAAGTTCACTTATAATTGGTATTTGATGACAATGTGTCAGAGAAATTTGATAAATGACTCGATAAGAGGGGGCACAGCCCATATGCCATCAAAGTTTGTAATCCCAGTTGATTGAAGTGCTATTTGGCAAATTAATTGGATTTAAAAACGCATTTACCAGACACCCCGTGCATCTGGCCAGTCTCTGGCCATTCCAGAGGAGAGCATCTTTGATGTAATAAGATTATCAGTAAGGATTCCAGCATTGGTCAGATCACAATATTCTTCCTTACTCAAGTTCTTCAGTAAGTGATAAGTGCCCTTAAATTCATCATCCATTGCTTGGAAGGCTATGATGGAAACAGACATAATGGTAATGAGTTTATTGTCATACACACTGTACAATGTACATATGCCTACATTTTTTACTTGCTGCAGGCAAACAGCTGATATAAAGAAAAATAATAACAGTAAACTAACTGAATTAAATTAAAATAGACAATAAATACATAAGATAATTATTGGCGTAATCCTACTGCAAAAAAATGACTTGCCATGACAGTCCATGATTAGTGCACCAAGGGGAGGGTCAGGAATCTGATAACTATTGGAAAGAAGCAGTTAAAGGTGCTGGTTTTCAACCTTCTGTACCTTCTCCCTGAATGTGAAGAGGTTGTGACCAGGGTCATAGGGGTCCCTTATGATGTTGACTGCCTTCTTGAGACAGCAGTTTGCATAGATGCCTGCAATGGAATTGGTGGAGGCGGTGGTGGGGGGGGGGTTCAGAGCCTATGATGCACTCAGCTACCTTCCACAGCCTGCTGCATTCCTGGGCACTTGTATTGAAAACGAGCCTGTGATGTAGCCACTCAATATACTTTCTACGGTGCACTTGTAGAAGTTTGAGAGTGTATCTGGCAACATGCCACATCTCCTCAGTACTTACTAAGGAGTTTGTATCGAGAGGCGCTGATTTGCCATCTTCACGGTGCTCCAGGAAATGTTTCCCAGAAACTTGAAGGTTCTGACTCTGCATCCCCTTCCCATTAATGCAGAAGGCTGCATGGTCCCTCAGCCACCCCTCCTTTCCTGTCATAGTCAGGGTAGCAATTACTGGAGAATAGGTTTATGCTTTTATATTCCATTCAGTAATCAACCCTTCTTTTTTGTAATATAATGAATTATTTAGAGAACATTAAAAATTGGTCAAATGATGGCAGTTAGAAAAAAAATATTAAGTCACGGGAAGATATAATCTGGTCAGTTGGTCAGATAAAGGGCAGTTCATAAACAAGGAAATTAATGCATTTGGGGAAGTGCGAGGGGAGAGGTATACAGAAACAAAGAGACAGTATACATCCATAGATCTTGAGAAGCAGCAAGCAGGACAATAAAGTGATTAAAGAAAACACATACAAACCTTTTTTTAAAATCTGCCATGGCATAGAATTAAACAGCAAGAAGGTTATGCAAGAACTGTATATAACTTTAGCATGTGTCCTGTTTAGGTAACCACAAAATAGGGAAAATATCATTACGCTTGAAAAGGCACAGAGGGATTAATGATGTATTGACAGACCTGGCATATTGTTGCAATGAGAAAAGGGTAGATTCGCTCAGGATATGACACTAACCCTAACCCTAATGCAGACGCTGGAATCAGAAGCAAAATACAATCTACAGGAGAAACTCTACTGGTCAGGCAGTAACTGTGGGAGGAAAAAAAGCTTGACGACATTTCAGATCAAGACAAGCTTGGGTTAATGTTTGAAGAAGAGTCCGAGACAAGACTTGCAGTGTGCAAGATTAAGGAGGGGCTACATGGAGTAAATCGGTAGGATTCGTTTTCCTGACCAGGGTTTAAATTAAGGAACAAAGATTTAAATTAATTTTTAGAAGGATTAAGACTTTTTTTGTATTCAGTACAAGGCAAGTCTGGAATCTACTATGTTCGAATGCTGTTTATTGACTTCAGCTTGGCATTCAATACAATCATACCACAGTACCTGATAAGGAAGGTTATTTTTAAATATTTTATTTAAAAAAATTTCATCCATGCAATTATATACTTTACATAAGCAAAATTTGATTAAATTTAAAATTACAATGATTACATGATGGCTTAACCCCCAACCCTTACCTTCATGTCCCTCACCCTTACCTTCATGTCCCTCCCCCTTACACCTCTTCCCACTAAAAAAAACCCCATATAATTATATATTTATATGAAAAAATGTCAAGGAAAAAGAAGAAACAGATAATATTATTCTGGATTGCACAAAAGATCAGCTCACACATTGGGATCTTACAGTATTTATATAGCCATTTTAGAGAAGAGATTAAGAGGCCGGAAGTACATTTTTACATATTTATCCCTAAACTTTGCATATATGGGCTCCAAATTTGTAAAAACAAATAGAGTATTTATTTCTTAAATTATATGTGATTTTCTCCAAAGGTACACAACTCTAAATTTCTGAGTCTCGTCTTTCCAAATGTGCATCTGATTTTCAGGTCACTGCAATACACTTCCTTGCCACCACTAATGCTATTTTAATAAATTTCACTTCATTAAAATGATTATTTTATTTTAATTTGTTCCTAAAGCTTTCCTAAATTCACCCAGAATGTTCTAACTTTAGAACATGACAAAGTAGGAGGAGTCACGTGATGGAGTAGTGGCCGGACGGTGAACTCCAGCCCTCTCCAGAAAAGTCGGGAAAAACAAGAGAAAACACAAAGGCACAGAAATAAAAGTTACAGAAAAGTGAGTATAAAGGTGGAAAGAAGATGGCGACAAAAAAAGAAAAATCGAAAGCAACGGTAAGAAGAGAGGAAGAGAAGACAAAGGAGGAAAAAGGTGAAGGCCTTACCTGTCCGAAGAGGCCCGCTGCGGAGAGAGAAACCCGCTCCCTCAGGTCGGTAAATAATGGACTACAAAAATGGCTCGCAGAGCCGAGTAAAAGTGCGCAACCGCGCATGCGCGAAGTATCGCGCATGCGCGATGCGAATGAAAAAAAACACACCGACGGGAGGGGGGACCAGCTGGGGAGTCGATCTCCACAGCCGGCAACGACAGCTGCAGAACACCTGCAGCAGAAGAGACCACAGAAGACAATAGAAACAAGAAAGAAGAGGAGGAAAGGGCAACAAAGAAACAACAGATGGTCAACCCAGAGGAAGAAGAAGAAGAAGAGTATGGTGAAATAGAAGAAGAAAAGAAAGGCAAGGTAAAGGATATACTTGCTCTTATTAAAGGATACATGGAGTCATTTAAAGAATGGCAAACACAGGAATTTAAGGATTTAAGAAAAAGAATAAACAACACAGAAGAGAAAATAAATAAAATGGAGATGACCTTAACAGAAATGGGAAAAAAAATGGACAAGATGGAAGAGCGGGCAGTAGCAGCAGAAATGGAGGTAGAAGACTTAAAAAAGAAATTGGAGAAATCTAATAAAAAAACTAAAGAGACACAAGAACTACTAGCTCAAAAAATAGATACAATGGAAAACCATAACAGAAGAAATAACATAAAGATAGTGGGCCTTAAGGAAGATGAAGAAGGCAAGAATATGAGGGAGTTTATAAAAGAGTGGATCCCTAAGACCCTAGGATGTCCAGAACTACAGCAAGAATTGGAAATAGAAAGGGCACATAGAGTATTGGCCTCTAAACCACAACCACAACAAAAACCAAGATCTATTGTAAAATTCCTAAGATATACTACAAGAGAAAAGGTACTGGAGAAGACAATGGAAAAAGTAAGAGAGGGCAACAAACCACTGGAGTATAAAGGGCAAAAAAATCTTCATTTATCCAGATATAAGTTTTGAACTCCTAAAGAAGAGAAAAGAGTTCAATACAGCAAAGGCGATTTTATGGAAGAAAGGGTATAAATTTATACTAAAGCATCCAGCGGTATTGAAAATATTTATTCCAGGACAACAAAACAGACTATTCTCGGATCCAGAAGAAGCACGAAAATTTGCAGAACAATTACAAAATTAGACTGAGGGAGGAAGACGGGTAATGAGAGTTAAAATGATCACGATTGATATGTATGTGGGTAAAGACAAAAATAGACTGAGGGATGAAGACGGGTAATGAGAGTAAAAATGATCACGATTGATATGTATGCGGGTAAAGAGGTATAAGAGTGAATAGAGACAATGAGCATACATGAATGTATCTGTACTTAGAGGAAAATATAGATAGTATAGACAAGAATTAATAAGGGAAGGTAATGGAATAGAGAGAATAAGGAGGGAATTAAAAGAGTGACCTTTGTGACATATGAAAAGTGAAATCTTTTCTGGGGGAGGCGGGGTGGGGGGAAATAGCGGTCACTGCAAAATCAGTTGACGCTTGCGAGTGGATTCGCAAATCCAAATGGAGAGGGGAGATGTGGTTGTCCGACAAGGGATAAAGGACAACTCAGGAGGTGAAGGGGAGATTGGGGATAAATAAGATAGAAATAGGAGAATAAGGAAAATGTTGGATGTTGTAGGAATGTTGTCTTATAAAGAGTTGAAAATAAGAAAACAGAAATGGAAAAGGAGGAAAGGTAATGATGGAAAAACGGAAAGAGAAGATAAACAAAATATAAAAGGGCTACGCTGAACTATATGTCTTTAAATATTAATGGAATACATAACCAAATTAAAAGGAAGAAACTACCAAATTTAAATGAATAAATGTATTCCATTAGAAAAAATAACATATTGGTTAAGAAATAATATTGAAATATTCGAACAAGTATAGGAGCCTTACATTAAATACAATAGCGAAAACCTACCGGGGACAAACATTACCTAAGTTGATGGAAGGAGAAGGAAAGAAAAGAATGGACTCAGTAGAATTTCTGGTGTAATTTTGTTGAATGACAACATTGTCTGACTGGCTTAATGCAACCTAGATTGTATACCTAAAATGGATGAGAGGGGGGGGTGGTTTGGGAGGAAAGGGGGGGGGGGAGAAAAAGTCACTGTATATGTGTGAAAAAGAAATAGTGTATATCATGGCTAATGTGATTTATGGTGTAAAAAATAAAAAAATTAAAAAAAAAACATGACAAAGTAGAATGTTAAAAGATTCCTACTTCTTCACCACATCAAAAACATTTATTTGATAAGTCCAATTTTGTTTTATGCATTTTTTGTAGTGTTAAATATAATTGATGTAAATAATTATATTAAACAAAACTATACCTAACATGTATAATATTTGTCATATAGTCGTGACAAAGATCTGCCCATCTTTTTTCGTCAATTATAATGTTTAAGTCTGTCTCCCATTTCTGTCTAGATTTATGAACTCCCTGTTTAATAGTACCTGCTTGTAATAAAAGATACATTGCCGAAATACATTTCTTAATATAACCTCTCCTTATAAGAACTTCTAGCTCACTACAAGCCAGTAAGTACATTGTTGAACCTAATTGTTCCCTCCAATATCCTCTCAATTGAAGATAGCAAAAAGGTGCATACCGAATTATTCCATATTTATTTTTTAATTGTTGAAATGACATCAACTGACCTTGTTCATATAAATCTCCTACATTTTCAATACCATTATAATACCAAATATTTAAAAATTGGTTGTCTTTAGTAAAAGGTATGATTAGTTTGAATCAAAGGTGTCTTGGGTGATACACTTCCTTTTGTTCCAATTTCATTATTTATCTTGCTCCAGATAGTAATCAAATGTTTAAGCAAAGGTGTTTCTTTCACACCATTTATTAACTTTGAATTCCATTTATAAATAAATTCCTCTGCTAATTTATCCATCTCTATTTTGAGCCATGCCGGTTTTCCTGATCCCTCAAACAAAAAAGTAAGAAATTTAAATTGAGCCATGATAATAATTCTTAAAGTTAGGAAGTTGCAAACCTCCAAAATCATGTTAATCTTTCTATAGATACTCTCAACATTTTACCTTTCCAAAGAAATGTTCTTAAATGTTTATTTAATTTTTGAAAATTTTTTGGAGGTAACAATATTAGTAAAGTTTAAAAAAGATACTGTATTCGCCAAAAAAATTAATCTTAATACAATTTACCCTCCCTATTAATGTTATTGACAAGGACATCCATTTTTTAAAAAATCCTCTTTAAGTAATGGTAAATAATTCAGTTTATTGTGACAGATTATGTTATATTTTATATTATGTATATATATGTGTTTTGGGAAGAGAGATTTTAGGGTCTTGTGTCACAAACAGATATAAACATTTCAAAACAGGTCTCATTTTAAAATGTAAGAGTTATGCATAAGGTGGTGCCTACAAGTTTGCAAAGACAATAGAATCCTGTGCTGAAGATTTTCACAACGAGGTACAAATGGAAGAGCCCATCTCAGGAAACTGATAAAATTTCTCATGAATTGATTTTGGGAGAAAACAATCTGTTTTTGTAGCAGTTTGCTATTCCAGGAAGGACATGTGGTTTTTGCAAGCAGAGAGAGAGAGGGGGGGGGGGGGGAGGGGAGAGAGAAAACTGACTTTTGGGCAGTGGATTTTGGAAGCTTGTTTGAAAACTCATTTTGAAGACAGGTTGTGAGTTCTGAATTCAGCCTATTCAAAGCCCTTGTGGTCCATACACGAGGAGATGGCTGGCTGTATAATGTTTCACCTGAGATCAGGGAAACAGAAAAGAAACTCTGTGATGACCTGAAAGAAAGAGGTTATCATCTGGAAAACCCCGATGGGGCATGTTTCTTCGGCAAGACACGAGAGTGGCTGATTGAAAAGAAACCGTTTGTGTGTATCAACTAGCATCAAATCTTTCTCTAAAAAGCAACAAGAACCTTCCTGAGCAGTAACTATTTATCTTTCATGCACCAAAGCCTGGTGAAGATTCATAAATGTTAAATTCTGTGAACAGTATAAGAATTGTCTGATACTGGTGAACTTGTAGGAGTGAGAAGTGAGTTTGGACAGTAAATCAAATACCTTTTCTGAACGTACACGCACATTACATACACATGCACTTAGAATTAGAAGGGGGTTAGGTTACATTCAGTTGTTAATAGTAATAAGTTAAAGTTTGATCCTGTTTTTATGTGTTAAGAAAATTAAAAGTAACTTTATTTAAGTAACCATTTGTCTTGGTGAATTTCTATTGCTGCTGGATTTTGGGGTCCATAATATTATATAAATTATTTACATTCTTATCTGTCCAGATTCCTAAATATTTAATTGCCTCTTTTGGCCATTTAAATTGAGAATTTATTTGACAAAAAGCATAATCTTCTTGTATAAGGGGGCATAACTTCACTTTTATCCAAATTTACTTTATAACCTGAAATCTTACCATATTCTTCCAAATATAAATGTAATTTGTGTAAGGAAGTCTCTGTTTATGTTAGAAAAATCAAAACATCATCTGCAAATAGACTAATTTTGTACTCCTCCTGACCAACCTTAAATCTCCTAATTTCTAAATCACTCCTAATTACCTCTGCTGGTGGTTCTATAGCTAAAATAAACAAAGCTGGGGATAAGGGACAACCTTGTCTACTAGATCTCACCAAAAGAAATGGATCAGACATTTGTCCATTAGTTACAACTTTCACTCTAGGATTATTAAATAATGCCTTATCTAATTTATAAAGGTTTATCCAAATCTAAATTTTTCTAATACAATGGTTTTCAAATGGTCCCCCTAAACTCACATGGCATAGGGATTGCTTAAGGTAGTATGCGAGTTGTGGAGGGGGGGGTTGCAGTTTGAAAACCACTGGTCTAATACTTTAAACAAAAAAATCCCATTCCAATCTATCAAATGCTTTTTCTGCATCTAGTGCCACTGCTACACTTAGATCTTTCCTATTTTGTGCTGCATGTATAATACTAATTAATCTGGCCGTGTTGTCCGCCAACTGTCTCATTTTAACAAATCCTATCTGATCTATGTTTATTAATTTAGGCAATAATTTAATATTCACAACATTTTAGCCAATATTTTATAATCTGCATTCAATAATGAGATTGGTCTTTAAGAAGAAAGATTTAAAGGATTTCTATCTTTTTTTGTTATCACAATAATTATTGCTTTTAAAAATGAATCTGGAAGAGTGTGAGTTCTTGATGCTTGATCTAACATTTCCATAAAACTAGGTATCACTACATCTTTAAAACCATCTTCCCCCAGGGATCTGTTACTTTGTAATGAACTTATTGCTTCCTTTACCACTAATTGTGTAAATTGTGCACTCAATTCTGTTTGTTCTGTGACAGATTATGTTATGTTTGTGCTGTATATAGATATGATTTTGTGAGATTAATTGGGGTAGGATTTTTAGTGTAGGTCACATACAAACACTTTAAAATAGATCTTATTTAAAATACTGGAACTCTGCTCATGCTAGTCAGGTCGGCACCAAGAGCCTTTGCAAAAGCTTTATAGAGTGCCCAAGAGACATCACTAATTGATTTTTGTTTACAAAAAGGCAACAGATAAAAGAACTCATTGGAGCCACAGGCTGTCTGTTCTGCCTGGTCAAAGCCCTTGTGGTTCATGCAAGAGGAGATGACTGGTTGCCTAATGTTTCACTTGAAATAAGGGAAACAAAAAGGAACTCTGTGGTGACCTGAAAGAAAGAGGTAATCATCTGGAGAGCCCTGATGGGGCAAGTTTCTTCAGCAACCCACTGATGTTGTTGATTAAAAGGTTTCTGTTTGTGTCCAGGAACAACAAATCTCTCTCTGAAAAGTGACAAGAACCTTTCTGAGCAGTAACCATTTACCTTTCAAGCACCAAAGCCTGGTGAACTTCATAAATGTTACATTCTGTGCATGGTATAAGAATTGCCTGCAACCAGTGAACTTGGAGGAATGAGAAATGAGATTGGTCTGTGAATCAAAGAACTTTTCTAAACTTACACATACATTACACACATACATGTGTGCTTAGAATTAGAAGGGGATTAAGTTAGATTAGTGATAAGATAAAAGTTTGATCCTGTTTTCGCATTTAAAGATAATTAAAAGCAGCTTCTGTTTAAGTAATCATTTGTCTTGGTGAATATCTATTGCTGCTGGGTTTTGGGGTCCTCTGGGCTCATAACAGTTCTTCCAGGTTTAATGTAAGTAAATTTATCCTCAATAAATATCTATTTTATTATCATCTTTTAAAGACTCTAAACTATATAATTTAAAATAAACATTTTTAAAAGTTTTGTTCATTACTTGAGGTTTATAACTAATGACATACGAATCCTTTTTAACTGCATTAATTGTCCTTGAGGCCTATTCAGATTTCGATTGCCTTGTGCTCATTCACCTAATTCATAATATTTCTGTTTAGTTCTTGTGATCATTTTTTTATGTTCTATAAGTTTGTAATGTATTGTATTGAATTTTTTTTATTAATTAATTGCCTACACTTATCTTCAGAACTTCACTCCTGAAGACCTTTTTCCAATAAATTTATTTCTTGCTCCAACTGATCTACTTCTTTCATATAATCCTTCTTAATTTTAGTAGTAAAACATAATTTGTCCTCTCAGATAAGCTTTTAAGGCATCCCATTATTATGAATTTATCATTCACCAAATTCAAATTTGTGTCACAAAATAACTTTTTAATAGTATTAAATTCAGTCTCCATCTATATACCAATTTTTCTTTATCTGGCATTATAATAATCATTAACAAAGATGAATGGTCAGATAATATTCTCATTTTATATTCAGCATCTAATATCCTGCCTTGTATTTGTTCAGATATTAAAAATAGGTCAATTATAGAATAAAAGTCAAGTCTATTTGAATAAAAAGAGTAATCTTTCTTTAGGATGAATTTTCCTCCAGGCATATATTAAATTTTCTTCTTTGGCTTGGCTTCGCGGACGAAGATTTATGGAGGGGGTAAAGGTCCACGCTTTTGCTGCTCTAGTTATTACTGCTCATATCTAAAATTAGGTCTAAACTAATGTTAAAGACTCCTCCTATCAAAATATTATCATGGACAATTGTTAAATTCAAAAAGTCTTGAATAAATCTCTCATCATCTACATTGGGTGCATAAAGATTAAGAAGCATCCATAATTCTGAAATATTTGACAATATTTCACATATCTTCCAGCAGGATTTATCACTACATTTTGTATTTTAATTGGAATATTCTTTTTTACCAAAATTGCCAAACTTCTTGCTTTGGGGGTCAAAAGAAGAAACTACTATATGTCCAATCCAATCTCTTTTTAACTTCAAATTTTCTTTTTCAGTTAGATGAGTTTTCCTGAGAAGCGCCGTCGTCCCAATGTGCTTCAAAGCTGCCATCATTGTGCCCATGCTGAAGAAGTCATCTGTGTCCTGCCTCAATAACTACTGCCTTGTCACACTCACATCATGAAGTGCTTTGAGAGGCTCGTCATGGGGCACATCAAGCTTCTGTTGCCCCAGTCACTGGACCCCCTGAAGTTCACAAACAGATTCAACCGCTGTACGGATGATGTCATTGCCCTATATCTAGAGATACATTTTATGGGATCCAATGAAATGGTGCATCTATTTGAAAGAAAACAACCCTGGCTTATCTGATCTTTTCTAATTGCTACAATTTGCCAGTTGTTTAACTATTTTCTTAAAACAATTATCAAGACAATTATCTGATATTTTCTTTGTGGGAAACACCTTTAAATTTGAATGGTGTAACGATTTCATTTTTATTAAAATCCTTTCATTTAAATTTTAAATTAAATTTAAATTTACACATACAGCATAGTAACAAGCCATTTCAGCCCATTTCTGCCCAATTTACACCCAATTAACCTACAGGCCCCCTATGTTTCAGACAGTGGGAGGAAACTGGAGCCCTGGAGAAAACCCATGCAGACACGGGGAGAACGTACAAACTCCTTACAGACAGCACGGGATTTGATCCCCAGTTTAGAATTCAATCAAGAAACAGCCAATATAAGATACACAATTCTCCATTCCGCATCTATAGAATTATCCCAAGCAAAGTTTGTAGCTGTTTTTCATTCCTTTATTCACTGATTGCTGTTCAAGATCAAAGATGTTCCCATTGCTGGCCCTCATCCATTTAATCCAGGCTCTAGAGCAGGGGTGGCCAACATTTTAATCTTTAGTTTACACATACAGCAGGGTAACAGGCCATTTTGGCCTGTTACCGGTGTTGTAGGATAATCGGGCAGCACGGACTCGTGGGCTGAATTGGCCTGTTTCCGTGCTGTATGATTAAATTTAAAATTAAAAGGTTGGCCACCCCTGCTCTAGAGCGTGACTGGCATCTCCTTAGTTGCAACAGCAAAGATGAGACTGTGATATAGGAGGGGAATGCTTCCTGCTGCTATTCAGCTGCCAGAGTATGTGTTGTACTCTGCAGGGAACTGGCAGCTTCCCAGCTTGCTCTCTTTATAAGAAATACATACTCAGAATTCTCCTAAAGTAAATCACAAAAAAAAACTACAGGGACTCAGACAAAAATATCAACCATCATTTGGAAGCCTAAAATATTCAATTGTGAAAAATAAACTTTGGTAAAAGAGTGATGTTGAGAGGTGTGGAAGAACAAAATGTGATCTAATTGAAAGATGCAAAATTCTTGTGTGACTGAACAGGTTAGATGCAGGGATGGATTATTCATGTAACTGTTTAGCAAGCCATCAATTTAATACCAACGTATTGTGTGTTTGTGGTTAAACTCACAAATATTGACGAAAACAGCCAGGAAATCCAGGAGCTTCTGACAAAGAAGCGAGCTGCCCACCAGGCTCACCTTACAAGGCCGTCCTGGCCAGATAAGAAACAAGTCTTCCGTCGCGCATGCAGCCATCTTCAGCGCAAACTCCGGGAGATCCAAAATGAGTGGTGGACTAGCCTCGCCAAACGAACCCAGCTCAGCGCGGACATTGGCGACTTCAGGGGTTTTTACGAGGCTCTAAAGGCTGTGCACGGCCCCTCACCCCAAGTCCAAAGCCCGCTGTGCAGCTCAGATGGCAAAGTCCTCCTCAGCGACAAGATCTCCATCCTCAACCGATGGTCAGAACACTTCCAATCTCTTTTCAGTGACAACCGCTCAGTCCAAGATTCCGCCCTGCTCCAGCTCCCTCAACAGCCCCTAAGGCTAGAGCTGGATGAGGTCCTCACCCGGGAAGAGACATATAAGGCAATTGAACAACTGAAAAGTGGCAAAGCAGCAGGTATGGATGGAATCCCCCCCAGAGGTCTGGAAGGCTGGCGGCAAAACTCTGCATGCCAAACTGCATGAGTTTTTCAAGCTTTGCTGGGACCAAGGAAAACTGCCTCAGGACCTTTGTGATGCCATCATCATCACCCTGTACAAAAACAAAGGCGAGAAGTCAGACTGCTCAAACTACAGGGGAATCACGCTGCTCTCCATTGCAGGCAAAATCTTCGCTAGGATTCTCCTAAATAGAATAATACCTAGTGTCACCAAGAATGTTCTCCCAGAATCACAGTGCGGCTTTCGCGCAAACAGAGGAACGACTGACATGGTCTTTGCCCTCAGACAGCTCCAAGAAAAGTGCAGAGAACAAAACAGGACTCTACATCACTTTTGTTGACCTCACCAAAGCCTTCGACACCGTGAGTAGGAAAGGGCTTTGGCAAATACTAGAGCGCCTCGGATGCCTCCCAAAGTTCCTCAACATGGTTATCCAACTGCACGAAAACCAACAGGTCAGATACAGCCATGAGCTCTCTGAACCCTTCTCCATTAACAATGGCGTGAAGCAAGGCTGCATTCTCGAACCAACCCTCTTTTCAATCTTCTTCAGCATGATGCTGAACCAAGCCATGAAAGACCTCAACAATGAAGACGCTGTTGACATCCGGTACCGCACGGATGGCAGTCTCTTCAATCTGAGGCGCCTGCAAGCTCACACCAAGACACAAGAGAAACTTGTCCGTGAACTACTCTTTGCAGACGATGCCGCTTTAGTTGCCCATTCAGAGCCAGCTCTTCAGCGCTTGACGTCCTGTTTTGCGGAAACTGCCAAAATGTTTGGCCTGGAAGTCAGCCTGAAGAAAACGGAGGTCCTCCATCAGCCAGCTCCCCACCATGACTACCAGCCCCCCCACATCTCCATCGGGCACACAAAACTCAAAACGGTCAACCAGTTTACCTATCTCGCCTGCACCATTTCATCAGATGCAAGGATCGACAATGAGATAGACAACAGACTCGCCAAGGCAAATAGCGCCTTTGGAAGACTACACAAAAGAGTCTGGAAAAACAACCAACTGAAAAACCTCACAAAGATAAGCGTATACAGAGCCGTTGTCATACCCACACTCCTGTTCGGCTCCGAATCATGGGTCCTCTACCGGCATCACCTACGGCTCCTAGAACGCTTCCACCAGCGTTGTCTCCGCTGCATCCTCAACATTCATTGGAGCGACTTCATCCCTAACATCGAAGTACTCGAGATGGCAGAGGCCGACAGCATCGAGTCCACGCTGCTGAAGATCCAGCTGGGCTGGGTGGGTCACGTCTCCAGAATGGAGGACCATCGCCTTCCCAAGATCGTGTTATATGGCGAGCTCTCCACTGGCCACCGTGACAGAGGTGCACCAAAGAAGAGGTACAAGGACTGCCTAAAGAAATCTCTTGGTGCCTGCCACATTGACCACCGCCAGTGGGCTGATATCGCCTCAAACCGTACATCTTGGCGCTTCACAGTTCGGCGGGCAGCAACCTCCTTTGAAGAAGACCGCAGAGCCCACCTCACTGACAAAAGACCAAGGAGGAAAAACCCATCACCCAACCCCAACCCACCAATTTTCCCCTGCAACCGCTGCAACCGTGTCTGCCTGTCCCGCATCGGACTTGTCAGCCACAAACGAACCTGCAGCTGACTTGGACATTTACCCCTCCATAAATCTTCGACCGCGAAGCCAAGCCAAAGAAGGAAAGATTGCAAACAGTGGTACGATAAAAGGCTGCACCACAAACAATTTTAGAGCGATAATAGATCTAATTGGTGGGAATAAGTAAATACCACATACTGTCAATGCGTGTAGAAGTTCAACTCATGTAAAAGTCAACCCCCTATTTTTGCCCAAAAATCTCAAATTTGCAATATATCTAGAGCTCCCAATGCCTCGCATGTGGACTCACACCTCAGCCCCAGGGGCTCGCCCATCAAAGCTCACAATGCCTTGAATGCGGACTCTCAACTCATCCCTGGCCACCCGCCAATGGGAACTCCCAACGCCTCTGACAACGTAGATACTTACTGCAGCCCCAATCTCCCCCGTGGTAGGACGTGTGTTTTGATGTGCAGACTCTACATTATTCATAGTGTTCTTGTTCTTTATTCATTTAGGGATTGTTTGGACATCTGCTACTGATACAGTATTTTGGATTCTAGTGTGAATTTCAGCCCCTCAAAAGTAGTACAGTATTCCTTAAAACCTTTGTCCAGGAGAGATGGCTGAAAAAGATGATTATCTATAATGGGACTAGCCAGAGAAAAACTATTAAACCCCCCCAAAAAAATCTAAATTGAGCCCATATTCTCAACCTATTTCTCATTAATGGATTATGTGTCAATTTAGAAAAGGAAATTGGTTAAAAAAAAATTCTAAAATTGCCAATATAGATGTTTTCTTGGAAAGCTTCGGTTCCATTTCTACCCAAGAGATGCGAATCATTAATTTATCCAAATATAATAATAAAAGCAAATTATGTATATTAATCCCAATCTTTTGAAGATTGGCTTTATTGATATGTGGTTGTTTTCCCTGTCATATGTAAGTAGAAATAACAAAATCTAATGAGCTTAAAAAAAAGGATTAGGAATAAAAATTGGTAAAGCTTGAAAAAGATAACAGAAATTTTGGCAAGATATTCATTTTAATCAAATTAATATGACCCATCATTGTAATAGATAAGGGTGAGCATCCCAATGTTAGTAGGTTTCAAGGAATGGTATAGATTCAAGGAATGGTATAGATTCAAGGAATGGTATAGATGATAGTAGGTTTCAAGGAATGGTATAGATTATGTATCCAAAGTTAAAAGGATCTTTTTATTCAAGATAACTTTTCCTCTTTTGAACAATTATCAGCCAAATTAATCTTACTAACAGACATTTTTTTTAGATATTTACAAGTTAGACATTTTGTTCAGTCCAAGCGTTCTGATTTTCCTTGAATCTCAAATACTAATATTCTTGATTCATTTTTTACCTTTTTTTTCATGGTGGATTAATATCACATATTTATAATGATTTATTAGATTTAAGATCAGCCTTAATGGTGAGGATTAAGAATGATTGGGAACAAGATTCGCATATAATATTTTCAGATGAAGATTGGTACTCTACTCTCAGATGGATTAATGATTCTTCATTCTGTGCAAGAATTCTACACGCATTACTTACGATTATTTAAAGTGGTACATAGAACTCATATGTCCATACTTAAATAATCTCATTTTTATACAAATATTGATCCGCTATGTGAGAAGTGTAAAATTTTTGAAGCTTCACTGATCCATGTTTTGGGAGGGCCCAAATTTAGAAAGATTTTCCAAACTTTATCACCTATTTTTAAGATCAAAATAGAACCATGTCCATTAATTGCTTTGTTTGGTTTTTCACTTGAGCCAGAACTGCAACCCAGGAGGAAGTTTTAGCCTTTACCACACTGATAGCCAGACGATCACCTACTCATACATAGTGGTAATGTTATGTAATGTCCTATTTAAGCTTGAAAAAAATTAGATACTGTGGTGATGCATATGTTTGCAATGGTGAACCAGTAGCTGTGGTAAGGATGGTGTCACAGGACTGTCTCTTCTGGACCAGATCAGAAGGTCATGTACTTGATTGTGTCATCAGGATACATGCTCCAGAATGTTAGGAGTGGGACCAAGAACGAGCTTAAAGGCTGCAGTGCAGAATTCAAAATAAACCAGTTGTGATACTCGAGCTCACAGCCTGTTGTCTCAGTCTCTTTGCTGCGCTCACTCACATCATGCTACAATACATTAAAGATAGAAAGTTTCAATTTGTAAAGATGTGGGGCCCATTCATAGAATCCTATCATGAGTGGAAGAATTAAGAATTTTGAATGTTCTGGAAATTCTCTGTCTGACGCCTGGAGGTCCACAATTTCCCTTTTCTTTTACAAAGGACTGACTAGAGGGATGGGGTAGATTACATTTAGTTTTTAGGTTTATTTTTGTTCATTTTTTTTTCTTTTTATCGATTTTTATTTGGATTAATTTGGCAAATGTGGGTGTCAACATGGTTATCATAGATTAATTCATAAATTGTTTCTCATGTGGATTAAGGAACTGTCTAATGTAGTTCTACCATTTTTTTTTGTACTTGTAATGAGATGACACATGAGTATTCCTTAAAATGTTGTGTGTAAGTTTATATGTTAAACTCAATAAAAAATATTTAAAAAGAAAAAAAGTACAGTATTCATGTAATAGTTGAACCCATAAATTTAAAATTAAAAAGTAAGTGAGGCCAGGTTTGGAGTATTGTGATCAGTTCTGGTCTCCAAATTATAGGAAGAATATAGATAAGGCAGAGAGGGTGCAGAGAAGATTTACAAGGATGTTGCCTGGCTTACAACATCCAAAGTACAGAGAAAGATTAAGGAGACTGGGATTTTATTCATTGGAACGTAGATGGTTGAGAGGGGATTTGATAAAGGTATTTAAAATTATGAAGGGAATAGATAGACTAGACGTGAGTAGACTCTTTCCCCTGAGGGCAGGGGAAGTTGAAACAAGACGGCAAAACTTTAGAAAAAATGTTAGAGGATGCTTCTTCACTCAGAGAGTAGTCGCAGAATGGAATGATTTTCCAGAGGAGATAGTTGTGGCAGGGTTGTTTCTGTCATTTAAGAGAAGGTTGGATGTGTACATGGATATGAGGGGGTTGGAGGGTTATTGGCAGAGAGTGGAAGGGGGAGCTAGTGGAGTTGTTCAAGTGAACCAGCACGGACTCTAGGGCCAATATGGCCTGATTCCATGCTGTAAACTGTTATGTTATATATGTTAAAATGTGACTTTTACAGAAGTATATGCAGTATCTATACTTAGATTAGACATACTGATGAATAATATAATCACTTAGAAGGAATGCATCACTTAGAAGGAATGATGTTCAATTCCTAACTATAAGGTCATTAACTTTATTCTGACTTCCAATAAACATATTGGGTCAAGTTTGCTATTGTATTTTATAGAATAAATATTTTATAGAAATATTTTATAGAAAAGATATGACTGAACAATTTGAGTAGAGCTACTGTTAGAGCAGAATGAGCAATTTTGGGCTCCGTCCTATTTGATATTGACGTCATAGAAAAGGGCACACTTCAGAATAATATCTGATACAAGACTTGTGAAATTGGGGAGTTATTGTTAAATGACTTGATTAAAATGCTTGGAATTTTGAGGGAATGGGTCAGAGTAGATGAAGTAAATGACCAAAAGATTTTGAATGAGATTTAGGACAATAACAGGAAAAACATGTTTTTGCACACAGAAGTACAAGGCCATACTGAAGTCGCTGATAAAACCAGAGACCACATAGCAACACATTTGATAGATGAGTGTAAATGGATACAGGAAAGGAATTGGCATGTGGAATTAGGTTTACTGCTTATGCTGGAGTTGAACCTGAACATGGGCTGTTCACAAAAGTGGGTTGCAACCATGATCCAATTTTAATTGGGAAAAGAGGAATGACTGAGAGAGAATGAAAGAGCAAAGAGTAAAGGAGACAAGCTGTTTTGAATGGGAAACATGCAAGAAGCTGGATGGGGCTGATTGCTTGCAGACACTTTCCATCAATATTCCCATTTCATCGATGCTCAGTAAATCATAACCCTGTAAATCATATTGTATATGATGTATTAACTGATGAGAGTTAGACAGGAACAGCCCATGGGAGGCTCAGAAATAAAAGGAATTGTGATGTGATCTGAATGATGTGTGAAAGATAGGGTGAGCAGAAAGACCTTTGCTAGTTATTGTAGAGTGAGATGTGGTCACGGCTTAGGGAAAGATCTCTGTGAAAAATATGATAGGAAGGAATCCAAAATTCAAAAAACTTCAATGATGGTATTTTTTGGGAATTTGGATATACAACACAGCAAGTAACAGCCTATGCCACCCAATTGACCTACAACCAAATTGCGCTAACTGCTACATGCCATACTGTCCTGGGAATGCGGCCTATTTCAGCTCGAAGATGAATTAGCAGGGAAGTTTAAGGTATGTAAACGCTGATATCTTTTTACACCTTGTCTTGAAGATAACATGTCCCAGAGCAGTTCATGGTCAATGTGTGACTTTTGAACAACAATTATCTTATGTAGGTAAGCACAGCCGGTAAATAGTACATGGCAAGCTGTTGGTTAGGAGAAAAAAAATTCTCTGTGCCATGGAACACCTTACATCCAATTGAATAGAAACTTCGTTTGACCATTACATGGCATAACAAAAGATGAAAACTTACACCAGAACTAGTTGCTGTTGGCAATATCTTTGTCACAGATAAATAGGATTTATACAGGTGGAGTACGATGAAATCAGATGATTTAAAACTGTATTGAATTAATTCTGATAACGATCTATATTTACATGGATTCCACTTACTAACACATCATTTGGCTACAAGTATGATAAATTAATTTTATGGGGGCTAAAATCACCAGACAAATCCAACTAAGTATCATCATGAAGTTATTTTCTGATTGATGGTGGGTTGAATTAGTAATACATAGTGAAGATTCCAATCCAAAATTGTAACTGGCAAATCTTTCCAAAAGCACTGTAGCTGATGACTTTGGAGTGTAATCATTATCTTAAACTGTATGCTTACATGTAACATGGGCAGGCACGTTGATGCACTAATGACAGAGAATATTTCAGCAACTCCCCTCTTATCCTTCAAATGACAACTGATTGAAAATAGCACCAAAAAAACCGCAGGTTATTTTCAACCGACAGATCAACAAAGAATTCTTGTCCTTTCGTCTGGGTTGACGTGTGTTAACAGCTGAAATGTTTCCCCTCAGTTGCCCACTAGATGGTGAAAGAATTCTTTCAATGTATACAATGGTTTCGGTTTATTATTTTCAGGAAGTATATAAGAATTTGTTGACTTTTTAAAATGAATTCTGTGTTTGGCTGTCACAGCGTTGAATAATCAGAAAATAAAATTACCTGCTATTGCGAGCTTTTCCAATGCACGTCTCTCTCCTCGGCTGCAATGTGGAGGGAAACTGAAATCTTCAACATTGCGTCCTGTGCTCATTCGACAAGCCAGCACATACTGTTCATCTAGATCAGCTCCACCCTGCCCGGGGGAAAGAGTGAGCATCTTAATAACCAAATCTTGCATTGATTTAGACTGAACGGAGACCAGGATATATCCTACTAATGTTGAGTTCCTTCAGATTCTCAGATTCTAAGATTCCAGCATCTCATGAACTCAGCATCAGTAGGATAAAAAGAATACTCAGCGTTTTGAGCCAAAATGTTGACCGTTCTTTTTCTCCCAGCGGCAAGGGGTTCCTTGCATTCAAGGGTGCAATAATTCGTTTGTATCTGAACATATGTGCGAAGTAACGCCATGGTGGGATGTAGAGAGAGGGTGGGATCTGTGCAAGTTTGTCCTGGTGCTTGATATTTAGGTACAACCCTCAGACATGCTAATAAAGTGTCACCCACAGTTTTCTCTGTGCTCTGCATGAATAATAACACCAACTAAAAGCAGTCTGCATTAATTGGCATAGAGCCTGCGCATCTTAAGGGCAGGTCAGCACCCAATCTATTGCCTTATTTTGTTGTGAGATTATTGGGAAAATGGATGACCACACAATACTGAAACATTCTCCCACTTTCACTAACTCATTCTAGAAATACAATCAGAAAGCCAATCAAACAGAACAAAGATAGATGTGCAGGGTCTATGCCTGCACTTAATCTCCCACTTCTTTTGCCACAAATGTCATTGGCTAAAGACTCCACTATTATAATCACTTGTACTTCAACATTACATAATCACATAACTCTCTCTCTCTCTCACACACACACACACACACACACACACACACACACACACACACACACACACACACACACACACACACACACACACACACACACACACACACAAGATTTGTCATCAAACTGCGAAGTACTCACTGACATCCCTCTATTGCAAAAAAAAATACAGACTAAAGCTGTAAGGGCAGTATGAGATCCGCAGGTGAAGAACAGGGTTTTGGCATTGGTGCCTTGTCTACACAGTCCACAGCTTGTAGAAGAACAAAGATCGATAAGGAGGACAGTCTGCCAAGATTGAGCATTCCGCAAATCCACTGCCTTCTCGTTATCTCTTCTGCCTCATTACATCTCCTTTTTTAAACAGTCCCTCCAACTGTCAATCTGTCCATGTTGCCTTCCTCATCTCAGAAATTCCAAACATACCACCTGCTAAACCCCATACCAAGGAGGAGGAAGAAGACAGTACGTCAATGGATCTCATTCCATCAGCTCCTGGCATTTTAGATATTAGAGAGTAGTTTAGAAGCATGGTTAGTACATGATGCTCACTGGAGCCATGCTTACGGAAAGGGCAGCTTCTGCGCCAGGAGTCTTCACTGCAAAAGGTTCAATACAAGAGCAAGATGCCTTGCCACAATGATACTGAATTTTGGCGAGGTCACACTTTAGTTGGATGCTCTCTTTGTTTTCTTATCAAGAAAATTTTTACTTACATGGAGGGAAGATCTGCAAAGGTTCACCAGACATTCCTGGGAATATATCATTTGAGGGAGTAAAAACACAATGCTGGAGAAACTCAGCAGGTCAAAGTGTCCTTTATATATAGCAAAGATTACAAATGCATAATTGATATTTCAGGCTTGATCCTTTCATCAAGGTATGGAAAATGTCACAGGTGTCCGAATAAAAGGGTAAGGGTGAGGTGTGGTCGCAAAGGCAGGAGGTAATAGGTGGAGAAGGGAGGAAGGGCACAGCAGCAAGCAAGGGGAGTAGGGATGGCTAGGTGAATAGAGAGGGAAGGGAAAGGAGGGGGGGAAAGGAGAACAAGTTAGCAGAAACCAGAAAAGTATATGTTAATGCCATCTGATTGGAGAGTGCCTAGATGGAAATTGGGTGTTGTTCCTCCAATTTATGGATGGTCTTGGTGGAATAGTACATGAGGCCATGGACAGATATGCAAGTATGGTATTGTTACGCAGAACTGAAATGGTTGGCCACTGGGAGGTCTCTGTCATTGATGTGAATAGAGCAAAGTGATCTCCCAGTCTACACCCAGTCTCTCTGATATAGAGAAGGCAACAAAGGGAGTACTGGATGCAATAAATCAATTCTGTGGATACACTAGTTAAGTGTTGCTTCATTGAAAGGCCTGTTTGGAGCCCCACACTGTGGTGAGGAAGGAGGTGTGGGTGCGTGAAGCACCTCTTCAGCCACAGGGGAAGGTGCAGGGGAGCAATAGATGGGGAGGAATATGTGCACTAGGGAGTCAAGAGGGAGCAGTCCCTACAGAAGGAGAAGGCGAGGGGAGGAGAGGGGAATATGTGTCTGGTGGTGGGATCCTGTTGTAAGTGGCGGAAATTCCAGAAAATAATGTATTGGATGCAGAGGCTGGTGAGGTGGTAGATGAGGACAAGGGGAATCCTGTGTTTGTTGCATCTTGGGAGAGAGGGGGCCAGGGCAGATATGGGAAATGGAGGAGATGCAGGTGAGGGCTGAGTTGATGGTGATGGAGGGGACGCCATGTTTGTGGAAGAAGCCAGACATTTCAGAAGATCTGGACTGGAAAAGACATCTTGGAAAATTGAGAGAAGGGAATATAATCCTTGCAGGGGACAAGATGTGGGGAAATGTAGTTGAGGTAATTGTGGGAGTTCGTGGGTTTGTAATACAAGTCGATGGAAAGTTTGTCTTCCAAGATGGAAACAGAGAGATCCAGTGTTATCAAAGGTGGACCACATGAGTGAGATTGGGATGGAAATTGGCCAGGAAGTGAATGAAGTTGACAAGCTCATTGCAGGGACATGAGGCAGCCCTGATGTAGTCATCAATATAATGGAGGAAGAGTTGAGGGTCCTTGCCTGTGTAGGCTTGCAGCATGATTGCTTCACAAAGCCCACAGCCACGCTTAGCTGGGACCCATGCAGGTACCCATGGCTACTCTTTTGATATGGAGGAAGTTAGATCATTTGAGGGAGTTGACTATTCGGTATTGACTAGAGCTTAGAAGAATGAAAGGGGATTTCATTGAATCTGATAAAACCTGATGTTGGAGGGGGTGAGGTTACCTTCATAAGGATCTCTTTCAGAATTTCAAAATGAGATAAGGAGAAATGTCTTCACTACATACGTGATGAATCATTGGGATTCTCTACACAGAAATACCTGCAGGCCAATTTCCCGAGTACATTCGAGAAGATTTCCAGACACAAAAGAAAGCAAGAGATATGGAGATAAGTAAGAGATGGTAGGTTCCTATTAATTCCAAGGATAGTTAGGCGGAGGTGTTAAACAGTCACCTTGGCAGTGTGGCCCACATAGTGTGAGTGATAAAAGTTGTGTTGTACATTTTAATGAAACAAAGTGTCCGAAGACACTTCACAGGGTGGTGGTCAAAAGTAGGAAGAAGTTTGATCAGGTGATGTTGATGGTAACAAAAAATTATTAAGGAGGCATTTGAAGATGACAGATTAGGCAAGACAAAAGATTTAGGGAGGAATGATGCAGCACGAGAACAAGGTTGCAATAAAACATATTGTCATGACCTTGTGGCTACCAACTGTTGGTTCTTAGGCTCTGGCAGAGAAAGAACATTGGCAATCTGTATGCTGATAATAGCATAGTTAACATTGATCATGTGTCCTAAACTCTGTAACAGGAACAGTATATACTCCCACAACTCTGCAAGTCAGAGAGAATGAGCCAGATATTCTGAATCAATGTCCTGGTGCATCTCAGTTGACTAGATCTGAATAAATTGCCTTGTTGTTGACAGATCAGCTCCAGTGTTGATTTTCGAATTACTCATACTGCTCTTATTAACTCTTTAATTAAAAATTAGAAAATAATCATCTGATTACAATTGAGAAAGTTATCAATTGAGATGATGGCATATTTATGATTCATTGCTCCTGTGCCAATGAGGTAGCTGGAGTTGGGAGCCGGTCAATGAAGGGAGAAATATATATCATTCACTAAAGTTGGAGATGTGTCTATACAGTACATGCTTGGGTTTATTAATTTGGAAAATTGCAAGTACTTATGATAACTACAAGATTCAAAGAGAAGAGAATCATGAATATAAAAGATTGTTCATTCACTGTGAAAAATGCCTGTATAGTGGACTGAATAGCTTATTAACAATCTACATTCATTTGTCATCTAATGAAAGATCATGCAGAGATATCAATGTTGGTATGATTAATCTACCTTCAAGTTTTCTGGATTCATGTCACTCTTATGCTTTTCACTTGTCCGGTAACCAGTGTGATAGAGTTCAATAAGAGGATCAAAAAACTGCATGAAGACAGAATACGACTCTGCATCTCCAGCCACACAGCCTGCAATTCTGACACAAGAATGGTCTATATTGGCAAGAAAACAAATACCTATGTCAATTATATCTTCAGAACACTTTAATAAATAACACAAACATTCTTTCTCAAATTCAGTGGTTGGCATTATTCACAAGAAATCATCCGAGAGCAATATTACCAGACCAAAAGGATCACTTATTCCAAATATCTCCATCAAATATGAAGAACCACTAGTCCTTTGCAGGAGTGTACTCAAACATTTAACGAAGAAAATTCTAGGAAGTCAGAATGGGCAAAAATTGAAGGGTGAAAGTCTTACTTTAAAGTCGCAAGTAAAATACTTACAAAAGATTCAGTTTATGATGTTGAAACATGCAGAAATATTATTTTACTGAATGAAAACAGAATTATTTAAATAAAAATGTCACTTACCAGAATTATCTACACCAGGTTGAATAACATTATCCAGTGTGAAGCCACTTTGGGTTACCCGGTCCCTCAGTCTTTTGTACATTTTGATTGTAAGAACATTTGCCATGTAGGTCTGATTCTTGCCCAAATTTGGAAATTCTTCTTCAGCTGACATTTTTTTAAGGTTAATTGCAGGATCACGTGGAGCTAATTGCTAAAATTATGAACAGCCCAAACACTTGGATAAGTGAGGCATTATACAGGTAAATGGGATTCATGTAGATAGGTAGTAAGTCAGCATGGATACAGTACAAATCCTTGATTCTATAAACAGCACAACAAATTATTTTAACAAATTATTTTATAAACACCACAACAAATTATTTTCATGACTAGACATCTTAATATAAATTTAAAAATAAGTACAAAATGTAAAAGGGAGCAGTAAGGTGGAAATTCAGCTTGAGCTCTACATTGTTCCATTGCTTCTACAACTACCCATTTCAGGAACACAAAGATGGGCAATAAATGCTCGCTCCTTATTCCATGAATAAATTAAAAAATCATGATTAGCATGTATAACAGTTATAAGTTATATTTATGTCAGATATTCTGCCTTTCTGTGCAGTGTGTTTTAAAGATATATTTTGTGTTATCGTGGGCTGTTTTCACAGCCCCGATATTGCTGCAAGGTAAACAATAAATAGTGACACAGACTCATTGATTTAAATTTCCTAAAGTACTGGATATCGTTCAACTATAAGTAATTCATTACAACACATATTGAATTTCATAATGAACATATTTGACAACATAAGTTTGATAAAAATAAACTTTTGTTTGATGTATTTTGTATGGTGAGAACAGCATCAAAGCCATTTTAACCTAGGCTATTTCTCAAGAACAGTTCATTGCACAAAACACAGATTATCAACACTGTTTCAAGTAGTAGAAAATACATCAAAAATATTTTTATTTATTAACGTAAGACTGTTACTGTCTAAATTGGCATTTATATCTTTTCTTTACTCATTTGTAAGTTGAGTGGTGAACTAACCCATTTCAGAAGGCAGTTAGAACTGTCCTGGAATCGGGACTAAAATGGGAAAAAATATCTGTTAATTATAACCATATAACAATTACAGTATGGAAACAGGCTATCTCGACCCTCTAGTCTGTACTGATTTAAGTGATCTCCTCTAGTCCCACTTACCTGATCCCTGCCCATAACCCTCCAATCCCCTCACATCCATGCACCTATCCAACGTTTTCTTAAATGACAAAATTGACCTTGCTGCAACCATCTCTTCCAGAAGGTCATTCCACTCAGCCACCACTCTCTGAGTGAAGAAGCTCCCTCTCATATTACTTTTAAACTTTTTCCCCCAAACCCTTATCTCATGACCCCTCATTCCAATCTCACCTACCCTCAAGGGGAAGAGCCTATTCACATCTACTCTTATCTATCCCCCTCATAATTTTAAATATCTTTATCAAATTCCCCCTCAACCTTCTATGCTCCAATGAATAAAGACTCAGTTTAATCAATCTTTCTTTGTATTCTAGATACTGCAATCCAAGCAACATTTTAGTAAATCTTCTCTGCACCCTTTCTACCTTATTGATATCCTTCCTATAATTTGGGGACCAGAACTGCACACAGTATTCCAAATTTGGCCTCATCCAATGTCTTGAATAGTCTCAACATCACTTCCCAACTCCTATATTCTATGCTTTGATTTATAACGGCCAGCATACCAAAAGCCTTCTTTACCACTCTATCCATATGAGATTCCACTTTCAAAGAATGATGAACTGTTATTCCAAGATCTCTCTGTTCCTCTGCATTCCTCAATGCCCTCCCCTTCACTGCATACATCCTGTTTTGATTATTCTTCCCAAAATGAAGGACTTTACACTTATCGTTATTAAACTCCATCTGCCACCTTTCAGCCCACTCTTCTAAGCGTCCAAATCCTTCTGCAGTCTCTGAAAAACATCTTCACTATCCACAACTCCCCCTATTTTTGCATCATCCGCATATTTACTAACCCAATTTACCACTCCATCATCCAAATCATTAATGTAAATGACAAACAACAAGGGACCCAACACCGATCCCTGAGGCACACTGCTCATCACTGGCCTCCATCCTTTTTTTAAAATTTTTTTTATTTTTCACACCATAAACCACATTGACCATGATACTGGCCTCCATCCTGACAGACAGTTAACCACCATGACTCTCTGGCATCGATGTTCTAGCCACCGTTGAACCCATCTGACTAACTTAACATTAATACCTAGCCCCTGAACCTTCCTTACCAACCTTCCATGTGGAACCTTATTGAAGGCCTTACTGAAATCCATATATACTAAATCTACTGCTCTATCCTCATCAACCTTCCTAGTCACCTCCTCAAAAAATTCAACAAGATTTGTCAAACATAACCTTCCCTGCACAAACCCATCTGACTAACTTAACATTAATACCTAGCCCCTGAACCTTCCTTACAAACCTTCCATGTGGAACGTTATTGAAGGCCTTACTGAAATCCATATATACTAAATCTACTGCTCTATCCTCATCAACCTTCCTAGTCACCTCCTCAAAAAATTCAACAAGATTTGTCAAACATAACCTTCCCTGCACAAACCCAAGTTGGGTGTCCCTCATCAGTCCCTGCCTCATTAGATACTTATACATATTATCTCTAAGAATACTTTTCATTAGTTTACCAACCACCAATGTCAAACTTACTGGCCTATAATTGCTGGGCCTACACCTGGAGCCCTTTTTATAGGAATCATGTTTGTGATGCACCAATCCTGTGGCACCATGCCCCCCTCTGGTAACTTTTGTAAAATCACTGTCAGAGCCTCCGCTATTTCCTCCCTGACTTCTCTCAAAGTCTGGGGAAAACCCCATCGGGACCAGGAGAGTTATCCACCTTTATATGCCTCAAAAGTTCCAACACCCCCTCTTTCCTAATCCCTACATTTTCCATAATCACCCCTTTTGCTTCTCTTATCCTACATGATTCCATATCCTTTTCCCTAGTGAATACCAAGAAAAGAACTCGTTCAATATCTCCCCCATCTCATTCGGCTCCACACACAGTTTTCCTCTCTGATTTTCTAAGGGACCAATTTTATCCTTCACTCTCCTTTTGCTATTTACATATTTGTAAAAACCCTTCAGATTTACTTTCACCCTGTTCGCTAAAGCCACCTTGTACCTTCTTTTCGCTTTACTAATTTCTTTCTTAAGCTTCTTTTTACAATCCATGTATTTTCCAAGCATCTCATTAACATCTTGTTTCTTATACTTAAGGTAAGCCTCCCTTTTAATTCGAACTAACTTTCTAATCTCCCTTGAATACCATGACTCTCTTGAACTTTTGGCTCTGCCTTTTATCCTAACGGAAACATAAAGATTCTGCACCCTCAAAATCTCACTTTTAAAAGACCTCCAATTCTCCTCTACCTCCTCTCATAAAACAAATCAGCCCAAACCACTCCTTGCAAATCCCTTCTCATTTCATCAAATCTAGCTTTCCCCCACTCAAAAACCTTCATCAGCAGACCAGACCTATCCCTTTCTATAATTATATTGAAACTAATGGTACCGTGATCAGTGGATCAGAAGTGCTCCCCAACACACATCTCATTCCCCAACAGTAGATCCAGCACTGCCCCTTCTCTAGTGGGTACCTCAACGTATTGCTGCAAAAAACTATCCTGCACACATTTTACAAATTCTTGTCCCTCCAGCTCCTTCACAGAATGTGTTTCCCAATCTATATTAAAATCCCTCACTAACACAACCCGGTGCTTATTACAAATCTCTGCTATTTCCTTACATATTTGCTCTTCTATTTCTCGCTCCCCACTAGGTGATCTATAATACACCCCTATAATTGTAACTTCTCCTTTTGCATTTTTTAATTCCACCCATATCGCCTCCCTTGTTCCTCCTCCTCTGAACACTACCCGAACTCTGGTCGCCGTCTCCTCCGACTCGCTGCTTGAACCGACTAGGCCCAGCCTCGGTAAGGAACTGAATATATTATCTTACCTTCCTCCTCACTCTCACCTCGCTCCTCCTCCTCCAAAAATTACTGTGGTGATATGACCACCAGTCTACTGAAGGGGGCGATCTCTGCAGCTGCAGGAAGACCACCTAAGGGGCTGACTCCACCTGGCCGGCTGTCAATCAGCCAACCTGAATATAAACTTGAGCTGGCCCCTCCTGAGCCAGTCACACTGGGAGCCACCAAGGCATGAAATTGTGTTAAGACTTTTACTGGAATAAAGTCTGTTGTACAGTCTTTTCTGAGTTTGTGCTTGTTTGCTGCTACCTCAGCTCACCACAGCTACAATTATTGTTGCCAGTTTTTTATTCTAAATTCCAGTCTGCTAGACCATTTTAAAGGAATCATCTTCAAACTGTGGCTGACACAGACTTCATCAAGACCTGCGTGGATGATTGTGTGCATGTGCCCAAGCACAGTGAGTACCCCAACCAAAAGCCATAGATGAGCCAGAAGATTCACAACCTCCTGAGGGATAGGTCGATAGTATTTAAGATTGGTGATTCAGATCTCTGCAGGAAGTCCAGGTACAACATACTGAAGGCTATCTTAACAGCAAAGAGGCAATTCTGAGGGAAACTAGAAACAGAATCAGATACTTGCCAGCTATGGCAGGGCTTGCCGGCCATTGCATCCAACAAGGTGAAGCCTAACATCATAAATGGCTGTGATGCCTCATTACCTGATGAGCTCTTCACTTTTTATGCTCGCTTTGAAAAGGAGAATTAAGCGGTACTGTGGAAATCCCTGCAGAAGCTGGCAACCCTGTGATACCTGTCTCTGAGGGCATTGGCAGAACATCAAGATGTTCTGATGGTGTACCTGACAGGGTACTGAAAATCTATGCCAACCAACTGGCTGGAATGTTCATGGACATTTTTGATCTCTCACTGCTGTCAGAGGTTCCCACCTGCTTCAAAAGGGCATCAAGAAGAGCTGATTGAATATATTAATTGGATTAAAGCATTATATAAGGGGCCATTGGCGAAAGTGACAGTAAACGGATATATATCAAAACAATTTAACTTAAGCAGATCAACAAGGCAGGGATACCCACTATCTCCTTTACTGTTCGCATTAGCCATAGAACCACTGGCAGAACTGATAAGAACAGAAAATAAAATAAAAGGGATAAAAATAAAAGACAAGGAATATAAAATCAGTCTATTTGCAGATGACTTTATAATATACTTAGTAGAACCAGAAATATCAATAAAAGAATTACATAGGAAATTGAAGGAATATGGAGAAGTGTCGGGGTACAAGATTAACGCAAATAAAAGCGAAGCAATGCCAATGAATAATGCGGATTTCTCAAAATTTGAGAAAGAATCACCATTCAGATGGCAAACGCAAGCAATGCGATATTTAGGTATACAAATAAATAAAAACCTCAGCCATCTATATAAACTCAATTATTATCCACTAATGAAAAAATTACAAGACGACTTAGAGCATTGGAAAGATTTACCACTAACACTGATAGGAAGGATAAACTGTATTAAAATGAACATTTTCCCAAGGATACAATATTTATTTCAGACATTACCAATACGATGAACAGAGAAATTTTTCAAGGATTTAAAGAAAATAATAAGGAAATTTTTATGGAAAGGGGGGAAACCGAGGATAGCACTAGATAAATTAACAGAATTGTATAAACAACTACCAAACTTTAAAAATTATTATAGAGCCGCACAATTAAGATACCTATCAGATTTTTATCAAACAAGGGAAAAGCCAGATTGGACTAGATTAGAACTAGATAAAATAGGGGAGAATATACCTGAACATATATTATATAAATGGGATGAAAAATTGGTACTACATAGAAATTCTCCGGTATTGCATCATCTGCTCAACATTTGGAAGAAGATTCATGTAGAAAGGAATAAAACAAATTACCAACTACCAAAACTAATACTGACGCAAAATCAGCTAATCCCTTTTACAATAGATAACCTTTCCTTTAGAGAATGGGAGAAAAAAGAGATAAAAAAGAATAGAGAATTGTTTTTCAGGAAATAAACTATTATCCTTTGAACAATTGAAGGATAAATATAATATAACTGACGATACAAGGTTGGCATACTACCAACTGAAATCCTACTTGAAGGACAAATTGGGAAACAGTCTGAGGTTACCAGAAGGAAGTAATTTTGAATATGTGATTACAGATACAATGATAATCAAAAAATTTATAACAAACATGTATATTAAACTACAAGAAAAGGAGAATGAGGAAACAAATGGTAAAACCAAACAAAAATGGGAACAAGATCTAAGCATAAAGATAAAGAATGAAACATGGGAGAAACTATGCTCCGGAACCATGAGAAATACAATATAACTAGATACACAGGTTATACATTACACCTCAAAAGTTAAATAAATGGGACCCAACAGTATCAGACAGATGTTTTCGCTGTAAAAAGGAAATGGGAACAATCTGGACATGTGAGAAAGTGAAAAAATTTTGGGAAGATCTAAACCAGATACTAAATAAAATCACAAAAAGCAATATACCAAAAAACCCAGAGATCTTCCTCCTAAGTAATATAAAAAACAAAGAATTTGGACTTGAATGGATGGAGCACAAAAAAGATTTGTTATAATAGCCCTAGCTGTAGCAAAAAAATGTATTATGTCAACCTCGAAATTAGAAGATAATTTGAAAATACAACAATGGTATATAGAAATGAATAAATGTATTCCATTAGAAAAAATAATATACAATTTAAGAAATAACATTACAATATTTGAACAAATATGGGAGCCATACATGAAACACAATAGAGAAAACCTACCGTGGACATCTACCACCTAAAATGACAGAAGGAGAAGATAATGAAAAGAACTGACTGAGTTGACAATCAACACAGGCACACCTCAAGGATGTGCTTTGCCCACTGCTCTAATTGCCCTACACCCATGACTATGTGACTAGGTACAATTCAAATGCCATCTACAAATTTGCTGTTAGCACCACAGTTCTCAGCTGGATCACAGACAGTAATGAGGAAATGTACAGGGGCGAGTTAGATCAGCTAGTTGAATGGAGCCAAAACAACCTTGCATGCAACATGAGCAAAACTAAGGAACTCATTGTGGACTTCAGAAGAGGAAAATCAGAAGAATGCAAACCAGTCCTCATTGAGTGGACAGGGTTAAGAAGTTCAAATTCCTGAGTGTCAACAACTCTGAAGGCCTCCATGTCAATGCAATCATGAAGACAGCTCACCAGTAGCTATACTTTGTGAGGAGTTTGAAGAGATTAGGTGTGTTTTCAAATTTCTACAAGTGTACCATGGAGAGCATCCTGACTGGTACCAGTGAACAGAACAGGAAAAGGCTGTAGAGCACACATGTCAAACTCAGGCCCGCGGGCCAAATTTGGCCCATGATATAATTATATTTGGCCCTCAAGATCATATCAAATATGTATTAGAGCTGGCCCGCTGGCCGCCGCGCCAGTATAGCACATGCACAGCTAATACTACAAATCCCAGAATGCTTTGCAAATGCGTTAGTGCCGGCCCGTCAGCCCGCTAATCACCCCCACCTCTTCTCTTTACTTTCATTAGCACCTGCGACCTGTCGCCGAACTCACATGTAATAAACCCCTTACGAAAAATGGACAAACGAAAGACAGAAAACAGGACCTTTCAAGACAGGTGGGAGGCAGACTATATGTTCATCATTTTAAAAGACAAACCTGTTTGTCATTGAAGCAAGTTGCTATTTTTTTGACTTGTTGGCTTGTGAAAAAAAATACATTTAAAAGGACCTTAAAGGCAATAGAGAAATATTATTTATTGAATATTTTATTTCTCATTTGTTAATGCTTCTTCTGGAAAGAGTTTAACCAAAACTATTATTAAACATTTATTTTAATAAGAAAAAGTTTAACATTACATATGTTGAAAGAAGAGAAAACATGCAGATGTTGTTGAAAATTTTCAATAAATATTTAGTTTGGCCCACGACTTAGTCCAAGTTTTTAATTTTGGCCCTCTGTGAATTTGAGTTTGACACCCCTGCTGTAGAGAGTTGTGCACTCGACCAGCACCATTATGGGCATGAGCCTTCACTCCGTTAAGGACATCTAAAAGAGGCAGTGCCTCAGGAAAGCAGCCTCTATCCTAAAGGACCCTCATCTCTCAGACCATGCCCTCTTCCCTCATCAGGAAGAAGGTACAGTTGCCTGAAGAACATCCAGTGGTACAAAAAAACAGCATCTTCCCCTCTGTCATTGGTTTCTGAATGGATCATAAACCAAAGGCACTTTCTCACTCTTCCCTTCTTTTGCACTCATTTATTTATTTTAAAAAAATATAATTTATCGAAATTTTTCACTGGAAGTGCTCCGAAAAACCACATGGCACATGTTCATGACAATGAATTCTGATTCGTCTGAAACAATAGTATTCAGTAGCCAGCAAACGGTGAAATTTCCTCATTACGCTAACATCAATAATGGAAGAAAAGGTTTATTCAGAATATTCTATCCTAAATTTACAGCCTGTAATAGTGATGGATCACTCCCTTTGAAATGGGAATTGAATAGACACTTGAGAAGGAATCCTTTTGAAGGAAATCCAGAAAGAGTTAAGGAATTGGATGCACGGCTTATGGGAGCCAGTGCATCAAAGGGCCTCCCTCCTCTGTGGCAATTCTATGATTCTTAGATCACAGGGATCTAAATCTCAGTTATGGAATTGGCTGACAGTGAATAGAAAGCATCTAAAACAGCATGCCAGGACTAAAAGGGGTATCAGTGAAGACTTTGTACTTATAAATAACTGGTAATGGAAGTGACAATGTTATGCTTTATGATTCGTTCCATTTAAATAGCGATGCCCGATGAACCAGGCACCCGGGCTGCACTAACTTAGGATTCTCCCAAAAATCACAAGTGATCTGCTGTTGACAATATATTCGAATTGCAAACACTTGTGGATTATTTAAATATACAGATCACGTGATCGTGCGATTCTTGCCCAGTTCTACAACTTCTTGCGAAGTTCTACAACTTCGCGAGCGCGCGTTTCTGAGTTGCCTGAAGAACGTGGGTTTTCGGAACACTAACCTCCAACACGTGGCGGTAGGTGAGATAACGTGGCAATTCCAATGGAGCTGTTGGAAACAATAAATAAATAACATGACTGCTGTAGAAATGGCCACCGATACTGGAAGCAGCGCTTTCGTACAAAAGAAGATGCCATGGCGATAAAGATGGTTCTAAATGGTTACATAAAGTTTCAAGCTCTCGCATTTTGCCATTGCTTTTTTTTTTGTCCAGCCACGGAACCAGCCAATAGTTCCTGGGGTCCCATCAAGGATTGGCGCCCTTTCCATGAGTCTCAAGGTCTTGGCGATCTCATTTTTCGATTTGCCTTCGGAAAGGTAATGAAACACTTACGTTTTAGTTTCCACATGGCCGCAGTGCCAGGCGACACTCACACACACGGGTTAAAGTAGAGGGACCTCCCTCCGCGAGGCTCCTGCTGGCTCTGGGAGTCCGATCAGATCGCGTGGCTTTTACTTGAAATATGACCTCGACTTCAGCAGGCAGTCCTTTGAATTGTTTGTGACATGTAAACGTCCAGCTCCCACCCGCCGAGGAATGTAACTCTTTCCTAAAGGAAATGTCCAAATTGGGAATGGCGGGAATGCATACCGACGTGTTATTTCTGTTCCAAACTTGGTCAGAAGGTTGGGGTCAGGAGGACATTGGAGGAACTCAGCAGGTCAAGCAGTCTCCATTATATAGCAACGGTAAAATGCGTATCCGACGTGTTATTTCTGTTCCAAACTTGGTCAGAAGGTTGGGGTCAGGAGGAGATTGGAGGAACTCAGCAGGTCAAGCCGTCTCCATTATATAGCAACGGTAAAATGCGTATCCGACGTGTTATTTCTGTTCCAAACTTGGTCAGAAGGTTGGGGTCAGGAGCAGATTGGAGGAACTCAGCAGGTCAAGCAGTCTCCATTATATAGCAACGGTAAAATGCGTATCCGACGTGTTATTCTGTTCCAAACTTGGTCAGAAGGTTGTGGTCAGGAGGAGATTGGAGGAACTCAGCAGGTCAAGCCGTCTCCATTATATAGCAACGGTAAAATGCGTATCCGACGTGTTATTTCTGTTCCAAACTTGGACAGAAGGTTGGGGTCAGGAGGAGATTGGAGGAACTCAGCAGGTCAAGCCGTCTCCATTATATAGCAACGGTAAAATGCGTATCCGACGTGTTATTTCTGTTCCAAACTTGGTCAGAAGGTTGGGGTCAGGAGGAGATTGGAGGAACTCAGCAGGTCAAGCCGTCTCCATTATATAGCAACGGTAAAATGCGTATCCGACGTGTTATTTCTGTTCCAAACTTGGACAGAAGGTTGGGGTCAGGAGGAGATTGGAGGAACTCAGCAGGTCAAGCCGTCTCCATTATATAGCAACGGTAAAATGCGTATCCGACGTGTTATTTCTGTTCCAAACTTGGTCAGAAGGTTGGGAACTCAGCAGGTCAAGCCGTCTCCATTATATAGCAACGGTAAAATGCGTATCCGACGTGTTATTTCTGTTCCAAACTTGGTCAGAAGGTTGGGGTCAGGAGGACATTGGAGGAACTCAGCAGGTCAAGCCGTCTCCATTATATAGCAACGGTAAAATGCGTATCCGACGTGTTATTTCTGTTCCAAACTTGGTCAGAAGGTTGGGGTCAGGAGGAGATTGGAGGAACTCAGCAGGTCAAGCAGTCTCCATTATATAGCAACGGTAAAATGCGTATCCGACGTGTTATTCTGTTCCAAACTTGGTCAGAAGGTTGTGGTCAGGAGGAGATTGGAGGAACTCAGCAGGTCAAGCCGTCTCCATTATATAGCAACGGTAAAATGCGTATCCGACGTGTTATTTCTATTACAAACTTGGACAGAAGGTTGGGGTCAGGAGGAGATTGGAGGAACTCAGCAGGTCAAGCCGTCTCCATTATATAGCAACGGTAAAATGCGTATCCGACGTGTTATTTCTGTTCCAAACTTGGTCAGAAGGTTGGGGTCAGGAGGAGATTGGAGGAACTCAGCAGGTCAAGCCGTCTCCATTATATAGCAACGGTAAAATGCGTATCCGACGTGTTATTTCTGTTCCAAACTTGGACAGAAGGTTGGGGTCAGGAGGAGATTGGAGGAACTCAGCAGGTCAAGCCGTCTCCATTATATAGCAACGGTAAAATGCGTATCCGACGTGTTATTTCTGTTCCAAACTTGGTCAGAAGGTTGGGGTCAGGAGGAGATTGGAGGAACTCAGCAGGTCAAGCCGTCTCCATTATATAGCAACGGTAAAATGCGTATCCGACGTGTTATTTCTGTTCCAAACTTGGACAGAAGGTTGGGGTCAGGAGGAGATTGGAGGAACTCAGCAGGTCAAGCCGTCTCCATTATATAGCAACGGTAAAATGCGTATCCGACGTGTTATTTCTGTTCCAAACTTGGACAGAAGGTTGGGGTCAGGAGGAGATTGGAGGAACTCAGCAGGTCAAGCCGTCTCCATTATATAGCAACGGTAAAATGCGTATCCGACGTGCGTGTTATTTCTGTTCCAAACTTGGTCAGAAGGTTGGGGTCAGGAGGACATTGGAGGAACTCAGCAGGTCAAGCAGTCTCCATTATATAGCAACGGTAAAATGCGTATCCGACTTTTAGGGCGAGAGCCCTTCATCGAGGTATGGACAAATGTCCCAGGCAGCCGGACAAAAAGAGAGGAGACGGCGGGGAGGGGGAAGTGTGGTCGCAAAGGCTGGAACCCATCTTGCTTTGGAAAGGAGCATCGTGGCAACAAATGACCCTCAGTGTGCCCAGAATTGTTGTTCTTTTAGCTGACAGTCACTGGGCTCAAAACAATCATGCTGCTGAGTTCAATGCATATTTAAATCCCACCGCGGTGGGATGGTGACTGCGGGATCTCTTCGGTAAACAGAGCAACTTTTGCATCATCGTGTCGTGAGAGGGCAGCAAATAATGGCCCTGAACATGTGTGCAATTCTCCAGCCTGCTCCTGAACTTCTGCCAAGAATGTGGTTCAAATGTTTTCTGTACCAAAGACACCAGCTGCAACTCGATGTTAAGTGCAGGCACTACTGATGATCTCTTGAGCTTTAAGGAAGACAGCTGACCTTCGCCAAATACAATGACCTTGGCTGTGCCAATGGTGACCCATCCTTGCACGCCTTGATACAGGAACTGGTATGATCCCAGCCAAATGAAGCCATCCTTTGCACTGCTCAGGAAACAACTGCAGGCATCTGTCCTTGCTTTTAATTCGGATAGGTTAGGGTTTCTCTGAGCCTTTCCAATTCTATTTAGGTTCTCTTCGGCTGCAGTTGTTTTCTTTTTTCTTCTCAACTACTGTCCCCTTCCTACCAGAGTGGAATTCACAAGACTAATTAATGAAAATTCTTAGTATTGCTCCAATCATTTATGGATCAGAATGTTATACACCTTATAACAGCCAGTAGCATATTGAAGTCCTTGGTTGTCATAAGTCGGTATAAACCGATGCTAGTATCAGTAATATTAAGTTAGATGAGACTGGTACAGTGCTTGTGGTAGTATAAAGGAGTTGGATCTAATACATATCTTCTAAAATGTTCTACAGTGTTGTCCGAAACCAGCACAGTTCACTTCTTCCCTTGCTCATAAATTTATATTAGAATTCAAGATGAGATGACAAGAGGAAGACTACAGGAGAAAGAAACAAATTGCATGGCAGTTTGATGGGAGTCAATAGCAGCGATTTAGATCCAGTAATTTTATAGGGGACCAGCATGAAATTTATTAGGGTGAGGTCCATTGATTTACTATTTTACAATAAAATCGCCTCTGGGAATTATGATTAAATTTTGGCATGGATATATTGATGCTAAAGTTGCCTTGACCATGACATCTTTAAACTTTTAAAACACGCAAGTCCATTTGTTTTATTTTTGGGTCTTCTTTACCACTTTAAATCCAGTTATTTCCACATTTTAGACTGCTCTTCTGAATGTCTTTATGAGCTCTACTAAATCACCTGTAGTTAGAGTATCAAGGATAGTGGACTAAAACTCTTCCCTTAAAATCTTGGGACAGGGAATGTTTTCCACATCTTGTTCTTTTTGTTTTCAAAGCAACAAGGTAACTCCAACAACATTATTTATTATCTTAAACTGACAACTTTATTAAACATATTTCTAATGGAAAGAACTGTTTACATTAGAATTTGACATAAGAACGAAAGGTTCTGGAAATACTCAGCACATCAGACAGTATCTATAAAGATAAATAATGCTGTTTATGTTTACATAGATGTATAAATTCTGTGATAAATGTCCCAAGTCCTAAAATAGATAAAGTCACATTTTTAGCACGTCAGCACCTTTACTTCCTCAGGAGTTTGTGGAGGTTTGGTATGACACCAGAAACCTTGACAAATTTCTACAAAATGTGAGGTGGAAAGTGTGCTAATTGGCTACATGATGGTCTGGTATGAGTGCCAAGACCTCCAAAAGGTAGGGGACACAGCCCATGTCATCTCAGGTAAAACCCTCCCCACTCTCAAGAACATCGACAGGGAAGACTGTTGTCGGAGAGCAGCAGCAAGCATCCATATCACCCTGCACACAATCTGTTCTCGCTGCTGCATTCAGGAAAGAGATATAGGTTCCACAAGACTCGCACCACCAGGTTCATGAACAGCTGCTACCCCTCCACCATCAGACTCCTCAACAACGAACTCAATCTGGGACTCATTTAAGGGCTCTTACTTGTGCTCTTTATTGATTTTTGAAATTCTCGCTGCATTGCACAGTCAATTTGTTTTCATTCATTATCTGTTTCCAGTTCTTTATTTGTTTGCATGTATATGTTGTGCAGTTTTTTTTAGCACTACCAATACGTGGTAATTTTGCTTCACCTGCAGGAAAAGCATCTCAGAGTTGTATGTGATATTCAGACAATAAATCTGATTTTTTAAATGTCATTGCATAATTGTCTAATCTCAGGAGTTAAGTGGTCCAACTTGGTTCTGTCAAAGTCCTACATCTCGTTTGAACAATGCACACTATTTAAATATCATGTAACAGTTGCCTAAACTTTGTAAATAACTATCAGATACTTGGAAAAGGAGCTATGATTCAGATTTGTTTCAACTGCATCACTTGCTTGTCTTCGTTACACCACATGTACTGATTTAGGTTGATACAGAATTTTGAAAACAGGGTTATAACTCTGTGTATATTTTGATTGAATTAATCACATCCAAAGTTAATATGGTTAATATTTTTTAATGTATAAATCAACATCAATAAAGTTATTTTATTTAAGAACAGGCAGTCTGCAGCCAGTCTCAAAATGTCATTGGACTTGACTGCAATAGTCCAATCAAATGTGACAATGTGACCAGGTGGAATTTAAGTTGCTTGCCCAATTGATCACAATTCTCCTAATGTAGAGGATCATGTGGCCTCTCCATCTGTAACGTGGATTGTGGAGAGTCATGTAATCCCTCCGTCTGGAACCTTGTCGGACTCTGCCCATTGATGCACTCCTGACCATTGGCCCCTTTAATCATCTAGTGATTACCTGGGTCAAACCCTTCAGCTTACTGCACTATTAAGTCCACCTCATGCAGTAGCTCTTGCTCTTTTTGGCCTGCTGTGGACAATATTGGAGGAGTTGCTGGAAAGGTGTGCACTACATAGGGATTGGGGCTGCTTTATATTACTGTAGTTGTAGATAGCATCTGAGCTGTGCCCACTTTAGACAAGGAATGGCAGGTAGCATTTGTAGTCCTTGGTTGTGATAGGTTTGAATAATCAGTTGCTAATATTGGTAGCATTAAGTCTGAAGTGACTGGTTTGTACTGTGCTTGTGAGAGTATAAGCAGTTACTGGTATCGGTAGTGTTAAGTCTGATGTAGCTGGTTGCACCGTGTTGTGTGATTGACAAGACTTGCGTATGTTATCCCTGCTGTGATCCCCTTATGTGTGTTTCAATAAAGATTATTTCTGCATTCAGCCTGTATCCAGACCCGCTATTCTTTGATCCCACCAACAGATGAGTAACTGAATGCAGGCTACTGGAAATGGAAAAAAAGTTGACCACCTGCAATGGAGCTTTTATGAACTACTGGTTAAGCTGCTTACAACCAGGTAATGGTGCCAGACCTAGAATCCCATTATCCTGCAGGAAAATTCCATGATGAATCCTAAAATGGGCCAGAGTGTTCCAAACCAATGAGACCTACTCTAGTTCCAAGCAAGCCAACAAGTCCAATGAAAAGCTCTGCAGCATTTGGGTGTCATGTCGTTGTTCCTGCATTAATTTTTCAGACAATGTTGAATATCTCCCTCTACATCTTCAGTATTGTCTGATGAGCTTTCATCTCAAAAATAATCATTCTGAATGAACAGTGCAAATAATCCGTATTCATGCAAGTCTACACAAACAAGTGATCTGCATTTAATAGAAAAATAAAAAAATATTCACAATAATTACTTATATTAGTCTTTTCAGAACTGGATGGTTAATAAAATACAGTGACATAATACTCCATATTGAAAAATGAATTTTTGACTTTTTGTGAAAATGCATACTTCAAATCAAATTTTAGATATTTTTCTATTGATCTTCAAGATCTGTTAAATCCACAATGACTTTGATGAATATTGTGTCATCTTTTATAAAAATTCCTGTTTTCCCACTCTCAAGTGCTGTGTGAGACACAAATCGCGGACATCCAGATGCGATGTTCATTTCTGAAACCGGTCTTTTAAAACTGGTGCTGCTGGCATCAGCCTTAAAGAGTTCTACAATATGATGTTTTTTGGGGCTCTGGTCCATCAGTATAAGAGTGACCTTCTGTTTAAATGGCCACATCAATAGAGAGTCATACTCACCTTTCATAACAACAAAAAACAAAGATAAATGTGTTCCTTTTCCTGCTCCATCTCCATTTAAATATGCCCTTGCACAGAGCCTGTATCCACAGCGACTTGTATAAAAGGGCTGGCTAAAAAGTGAAACAGCAGTCCCCTCTGCAGCTTCCTGCTTTCTCCTTCTGTAATTGCAGATCTTCCATATCAGTTTGCCATTGTAGCCAGCTGCTTCTAAAACTTGAAATCTTTCATTGGTCTTTTCCAGTAGCAGCTTATGAGCATTTAATAATAACTCGTGTTGCTTCAGGCAAGGCTCAAGAGACACTGAAGTGGAAAAAATATGCACAATTAATCAAATTCAAGCTTCCAAGATGTTCATAATGATCAAAAATATGAACCATGATTTCTAGAATCCCAACTTCAAAAGTGAAACAAGCTGAATGGCACGATCAACTAATTCAGTTCCTCTAATGCATTACAAGAATTCAGATAATTCGAGTTGGTGCTGCATTAGAGTCCTGGCACCAATATAAGAGAGTGGGAAAGTATGATTGGGCGACTGAGTTGTCAGTAGCTAGAGAGCGGGAGCATTCGAATCAAATAGTGTTTGGTAGTATAGCTATCAATTTTTGTGAAATTAATGATCTGTAAATTCCTGTTGAATATTCTACATAATATGAAGAGTTCATATTAGTGCATTTATTCTTGGCAATCATCTTCTTACTTTATTGCATTCAATTAAGTATTTAGAATGTAGTAGTTTACTATCATTTTCCAGTATACCTACACAATTAACATTTTCTTTCAAACTATCCATTTTGTATTTTTGAATTGCTAGTTGGAATTAATCAATTATTATTGTCGGTCTTAATACATCACGAGCATAATTTTACATTTAAAAGTACAATTTTCAATCCTTATGGTCACCTTCAATGGATTTTCAGTAGCTTTTATTTGGCCTTAATACTGATAAAAATATTGTCAATTTTAGACAAAATTTTAATAAATGTTAAATGAAAGGTTACATATTATGTCACATAAGTAAATAATTAAAAAAATAGAATACAGACCCAATGACGTAATGTTATTTTCAGCACAGTCCACCTTATCCTTCAATGCATGAATGACTTCCTTCAGTGATGCTATTTTGCTATCTCTTTCCTGATCAAATTTTCTGCAAAGTTGTTGAGAATGCTGCTCAATGGCTATTATTTTGTCAGCATGTCCAGCCAGGATTTTCTGTTTTTAAATAGAGCATTTTACAATAACAATTAATGCAGCAAGATTCAAATCGGGAAGAAGACCATTAATGCAGTAATTGGATTTGATTGCTCTCCCATTATCCATACAGCACTATGATTCAGATACTGACACATGGTTAAAGACTTCTTAAATACTGATTCTCCAAACAGGGATCATACATCATTTAAAAACAAATAATAGATCTGATTCATGTGACTAACAAGAAAAAAAATATTCAGTAAATATATGTGGTGCAGGGTTCTCCCTTATACCACAAGTGTCCAATCAAACATTGGTTCAATTATAGGTTTTAAAATTGACTTTCATTAAAATAAATTTAGATAGAGCAGGCCCTTCCAGCCTACATGCCCATGCTGCCCTATTGCACCCAAATGACCTCCAACTCCTGTATGTTTAGAAGGTGGAAGGAAACTGGATCGCAGAGGAAACCCACACGGACATGGAGTGAACATACAAACTCCTTATGGACAATGCGAGATTTGAACCTGGGTCACTGGCACTGTAAGTGTTACGCTAATCACTACACTTAACTGTGCTGCTCCATCAAGAAGATCATCTTGAAATGTATGCATAGGAATAATTTAAATACATTTTGGCTATTTTTGTTTGCTCTTAGGAATGCTGATGAGATCTTTCACTTCATGTTAGTAACATACAAGCCAAGAACACCAGATTAAATGGTTTTGATATAGTCATTGCAAATTTAATTAAATGCCTACATTCATATGGTGTTTTGTCACATCAAAGGTTTTCATCCATAACAAATCATTTATAGAATATGGAGATTTAGAATAAGTGGATTAGACATTTTAAATCCTCACCAAGGTCGGGTCAGATACAGCAATGAGCTCTCTGAACCCTTCTCCATTAACAATGGCGTGAAGCAAGGCTGTGTTCTCGCACCAACCCTCTTTTCAATCTTCTTCAGCATGATGCTGAACCAAGCCATGAAAGACCCCAACAATGAAGACGCTGTTTACATCCGGTACCGCACGGATGGCAGTCTCTTCAATCTGAGGCGCCTGCAAGCTCACACCAAGACACAAGAGAAACTTGTCCGTGAACTACTCTTTGCAGATGATGCCGCTTTAGTTGCCCATTCAGAGCCAGCTCTTCAGCGCTTGACGTCCTGCTTTGCGGAAACTGCCAAAATGTTTGGCCTGGAAGTCAGCCTGAAGAAAACTGAGGTCCTCCATCAGCCAGCTCCCCAACATGACTACCAGCCCCCCCACATCTCCATCGGGCACACAAAACTCAAAACGGTCAACCAGTTTACCTATCTCGGCTGCACCATTTCATCAGATGCAAGGATCGACAATGAGATAGACAACAGACTCGCCAAGGCAAATAGCGCCTTTGGAAGACTACACAAAAGAGTCTGGAAAAACAACCAACTGAAAAACCTCACAAAGATAAGCGTATACAGAGCCGTTGTCATACCCACACTCCTGTTCGGCTCCGAATCATGGGTCCTCTACCGGCACCACCTACGGCTCCTAGAACGCTTCCACCAGCGTTGTCTCCGCTCCATCCTCAACATCCATTGGAGCGCTTTCATCCCTAACGTCGAAGTACTCGAGATGGCAGAGGTCGACAGCATCGAGTCCACGCTGCTGAAGATCCAGCTGCGCTGGGTGGGTCACGTCTCCAGAATGGAGGACCATCGCCTTCCCACGATCGTGTTATATGGCGAGCTCTCCACTGGCCACCATGACAGAGGTGCACCAAAGAAAAGGTACAAGGACTGCCTAAAGAAATCTCTTGGTGCCTGCCACATTGACCACCGCCAGTGGGCTGATAACGCCTCAAACCGTGCATCTTGGCGCCTCACAGTTTGGCGGGCAGCAACCTCCTTTGAAGAAGACCGCAGAGCCCACCTCACTGACAAAAGGCAAAGGAGGAAAAACCCAACACCCAACCCCAACCAACCAATTTTCCCTTGCAACCGCTGCAATCGTGTCTGCCTGTCCCGCATCGGACTTGTCAGCCACAAACGAGCCTGCAGCTGACGTGGACTTTTTACCCCCTCCATAAATCTTCGTCCGCGAAGCCAAGCCAAAGAAAAGAAGAAATGAAATAACTTAAGGTTGTGCTATACTCTATCTTGTTCAGTGCATAGCCATAGCCAAAATGAAGTAAAATAATTTTAACAAAATAATATGCTTCTTGTACAAATAGAATAAACCAGGAGCTAATGACTGACTGCATGAGCTGTGGAGGAGGCAGTGAACCAGAGGGGGTTTCTAGCTTTTGTTGTTCAACTATTTCTATAATGAAGTTCAGAGTTTCACAAAAAATAAATGAATAATTACTGTATCAAACTCAACTATTGTAATTTGGCTGAGACCTTCTATATTCACATTGAGATAAATAAAATGTTTATTTAAACACTGATCTTCTTTTCAAATATGAAAGTAAATGGGTAAATGACCTGCGATCCCATACTTGCTTTCCTGGTTTTTCAAAGCTGTTTTAGTGAAGAGTGAACAATGTAGTTTTGAGAACCTGTAAATTGGTATCCGGAGTACCTGTAAATTATCCACATAGATAGCTTAACATACCAGCAGGGTACATTTTTTGGATGCCCCACCTGGGAGGGCTCAGGTAGAGGAGGATATGACTCATTTCAGGTGCCATTCACCAGGCACTTGCAGATTGGGCAGCCATTAATCCATGTTAGAAAGGATTCTGCTCATTTTTGCTTTAGCAATTCATCCTGCGGCAGATGAAAGGTCAACAGCTAAATGCACACGTCCCAAATGTTTGAGCCCTAGAGGAAAGGCAGTGCTGCCCTCTGTAATACGGCTGTAGAGAGTTTTCTTTATCCCAAGAACTTGGATGAATTCCCAAAATTACCATTTATCATTGCAAGGAAACAGCTTTAATCAAATTAAACCATGACCATGTAAACCTCCCTTTTTTCTTGCTCAAGTTATGGTTATGGAGTTTTTTAAAAAACTACTGGATTCTTAATATTTATGTAACCCTCCAACCCAAAAGCTGCAAAATGACAGAAGTAAACATGCAGCACTGAATCATTAACACAGGGCCCAATTTGATGAAAGCCATAACTGTTACTATAAATATTGGGTTTGGGTTGGGTGTTACCTATGAAGGAAATCACATTCCACGTTCAAACATGGGATACTTGAAGATTCATAGAGTCAACATGGATTTGTCCATGCTGGCCAAGATGCCTACCTAGGTTAATCCTATGTGCTTGTGTTAGACCCTTATCCCTCTAAACCTTTTCTATCTGTCTCAATGTCTTTTAAATGTTGTAACTGCATCTGTCTCTACTACCTCCTCCAGCAGCTCATTCCATCTGCTTCCTAACCCCGAATGAAAAATTGGCTCCTCAAAACCCCTTTAAATCTCACCACCACCACCCCTCTCCCCACACCCCACCCCCAACTCAACTCAAATCTAGGTTTTCCAGTTTAAGTTAATTTTATTTATCACATTGTACGTCATACAGTGAGAAAGGTTATTAGGGTCAATTCTAATATTTATACAGCCAGACAGTAGGAGAACAAGCATACAATTACAAGAGCATAGAGATACAATGGAGAATTCAAATGATCAACTTGTGCAAAGCAAGGACAGCGTGATCGCACTGCTGTGAGGTTCATTCAGGAGCCTGAAGGGTTCAGGGAAGAAGTTGTCCTTCAGCCTGTCAGTACTTGATTTCACACTATTGAGCCTTCTTTCCAATGCTGCTTGACCCACTGAGTGCTTCCAGGATTTAATATTTTTTTTTATTTTTATTCAATATTATTTGATTTGATGGTTGGCAATAAACAAAACTTCCGAATTTACAAGTTCAAATGCCTAGCATCAGGCCGCATATTGTGCACAATAATTGTAATACAAGAGATAGAATCAATACTCTCGAGAGAGAGTTAGATACCAGAAGTTCATAAAGTGGAAAGGGAAGTTTTTTTTTTTGAGGAGTTCTATTAAGTAGTTAATGAAATTGAAAAAGTAATGTCAAATCAATATTGCCTGTTACACCAAGCTACATGACAAGCTTAATGATCTGAGAGGCAAATTCAGAATATACATTAGGAAGCACTTTTGTCTAGAACATCCTTGAAAACTAAAAACTGTTTACTTCAAAATATAAAAGCACAAAGCTGGGGAAACTCTGCAGGTCACAGTGTACAGCAAATATGAAGATACATAATCAACAGTTTGGGCTTGAGCATCAAGGGTTTAACATAGTTTTGGAAGTAGGGAATAAACTGTATTTTGTTCATCTAAACTCAATTTTTTCAATAAAATGCTCAGAATGAAAATGGCAATATTGTGGTGCTGTAGGAACTCAATGCCCTTCTGCAGTAATTGGTCAAAGTGCAGATTTCATCACCTGTATGCAGGGTCCCAGATGACTTAAAATCAGAATGTGTAGTGATAGACCGAGTATGATTTCATGTGACCTGTAACATTTGTTTCTAAAGCTACAGATAATAAAGGAACAATTTTTGGCCACTACTTTATGACCAGAGATGAGACCTGTCTGAACATGGGACATCTTTGATGCACAAATTAATATGTGCTGCACATTACAAAGGTAATTGGTATGCAACCGTATTTTTTAGTATTGGTAGCTACATTACCTCCAGTGGCCAAGTGTGATCCAAAAGACGTTGGTACTACCTGCATCCACCACAGATTAATTGCTTTAAGAAAAAGCCTGAAGCTTATTTTCTTTGAATCCTGCAGCTTTCCCCTAACCTGCTCATTTGGAGTCAATAGGTCAATAAAGTCTTTTTTCGTATCTCTCCACCCATTTGATTTTAACATAACAATTACAGCACGGAAACAGGCCATTAGGCCCTTGTAGTCCGCACCGAACCAAACACCCCTTTCTAGTCCCACCTCCCTGCACAATGCCCATAACCCTCCATCTTCTTCTCATCCATATACCTGTCCAACCTTTTCTTAAATAATACAATTGACTCCGCCGCCACTATTTCTCCCGGAAGATCATTCCACACAGCTACCACTCTCTGAGTAAAGAAGTTCCCCCTCATGTTACCTCTAAACCTCTGCCCCTTAATTCTTAACTCATGTCCTCTTGTTTTAAACTTTCCTCCTCTTAACGGAAATAGTCTATCCACATCCATTCTGTCTATCCCTTTCATAATCTTAAATACTTCTATCAAATCCCCTCTCAACCTTCTACGCTCCAAAGAATAAAGACCCAATCTGTCCAATCTCTCCCCATACTCCAGATGCTTAAACCCAGGCAACATTCTGGTAAACCTTCTCTGCACTCTCTCCACTCTGTTTATATCCTTCCTATAATTAGGCGACCAGAACTGCACACAGAACTCCAAATTAGGCCGCACCAACGTCTTATACAATCTCAACATCACCTCCCAACTCCTATATTCCATGCAATGATTGATAAAGGCCAGCATACTAAAAGCCTTCTTCACCACCCTATTCACGTGAGTTTCTACCTTCAGGGAACGATGTACCGTTACTCCTAAATCTTTCTGCTCTTCTGTATTCCTCAATGCTCTCCCATTTACCACATATGTCCTATTCTGATTCTTCTTACCAAAATGAAGCACCTCACACTTATCAGCATTAAATTCCATCTGCCATTTTTCAGCCCACTTTTCTAAGCAGCCCAAATCCCTCTGCAATCCTTGAAAACCTTCTTCATTATCCACTATTCCACCTATCTTAGTATCGTCTGCATATTTACTAATCCAATTCACCACCCCATCATCTAGATCATTAATGTATATAACGAACAACAATGGGCCCAATACAGATCCTTGAGGCACACCACTGGTCACCGGCCTCCAACCTGACAGACAATTATCCACTACCACTCTCTGGCCTCTCCCTTTCAGCCAATGTTCAATCCATTTGACTATCTTAAAATTTATACCTAAAGACTGCACCTTCCTAACTAACCTTCCATGTGGTACCTTATCGAAGGCCTTACTGAAGTCCATATAGACAACATCCACTGCGCTACCAGAAACCAGATTAATCTTGTTTAATTCGAAGAGGTCATTTGTTCTGCTAGAACGTTTTACCAGCTGTGTCACTGTCCCAGTTACCATGAAAATATAAAGTACAATACATGCTGTAAAATTTCATACCTGTGTTGTTGCAACTTCGTCATCATTTTTAGAAATTAGCTCACTTAATCGTGCAACCTTAATGTCAAGTTGGTTAATTTGTTCTTCCATTTCAGTGATGATGTGGTTTCTCTCACATAATGTTTTTTGTAGATTCAGTATCTATGATTGAAAAGTAAATGAAAGATTCTGATAAAACTACAATAGAAAAAAAATTGCAAAACGCAATTAATATATTTTTATAGTATTGTAGCGGCAGCTCCTGAAAGAACACACACAACCAGATGAGACAGTGAGCAGACTAGTTTATTGCAGGCTGCTGGGCTCTACTTATACTCCCAGCCCAGACCTGGCTGAGAACCGCGCTGGAGGGGGCTGAAGTCATCTGGGCGTCACGTGGTTCCCCAACGCGGGCTTCCGACCCCCGTGCAGGGAGGAAGGGAGCACACCCGACGGCGCCATTTTGGCCGGCTGCCCCGCAGGGGCAGATATTAAATCTGCAGGGCCAGTTCACCTGCCTAGTGGTGAGCTGCCACAGTATGACATACAAGTTGTTTCAATGCAATCATACAATCTTAAAATAAACATTGTTGAGTGAAAATTAGTTACATTTGCCTTCAATAACAACAAAACCAAACAATAAATATATTTATGTATTTGAACACTGTGATCGCCTGCTGGCATGAAGTGAGCTGAATGATATATGCTCTTCCCTCCTAATAGATTTTGTATAAATTGATGTCTTATTGTCTTATTCAGTTCATCCAAAGTTTCATAAGGGGATTCATGCCAAGTAGCGTTAACTAGGAAACTGACTTTTATTAGCATTATTGCTCGCTGCAAGTTCTGAAAACCACCTGAATTTGGATTATCGCACAGGGTATGGGAATGAAGTTTGGATAGGCTTAGAAGACACTAGGTAAGACAACACTAGCTCACTGGGGCCAAGTGCAGTAAGAAAAGGTTTGCTTGAAATGTAGGGAAAACTCCAGGGTTCTGAAAATAGAGGATTCATTAAACAAAGCTGGCCTCAGTTTTTGAGTTAAGTGAAGGAAATTTAGAGATTACCAAGTGAACAATGGAGAGCACTGAAGTGCAAGCAATGAGAGCAGCCCGAAGAAAAAGGAAGTGCATGGATTTGTGAGTGTTTGAAAAGGAGCCAGAGGGCCAAGGAGCTTAAGTCAAGGAATTCCAAGAATGAGAAACTATAGATCTTGAGATGCTGAGGAGGAATTCAGGATAAAGGGAACAGAATGGCATTTATGGGGATACTGGTATCAAGTAACAATGTGCCTTTTAATATTCATTACCTGTCCTTCCAAGTTATTATTGTTTGCAACAACAAGCAATAAATGTTCATTTAAACAAGAATGTTCATGTTCCTTGACCTTCCTCCGTTTTTCCTGTAAAAAATAATCCCACAATTACACATGGCTTTATGATCTTCACGTGATCACCGGTGCTTTGACGATAAATATCTGTGCTTACCCTGATATGGCAACCGTACTTTTTGTAGCTACATTCCACTTCAGTTTCTGGACAGATAGTCAGGTGTACATCAAGCTACAAGAAACCACAGATAGCAGGGCATCAAAGAATGAGTGTGAAATTTTCAGGAGTATGTTGTTATCAACGATAAAAATACAGATACAGAAGCACGGGTATTTACATTAAACTATGTTTGTTTTCCAACATTGCACAGATTAGACAATAAAATACAAAGATTGCTTATACACATGAATACCATAATTTGAATAGCCATGGAAACATTCCAATAGACCCAAAGATCACCAATATCCTATAGGAGAAATCTGAGCATGAAACTAGAAAATATTGGAAACATTTAGCTTTCGAATGTTAAACAGAATTAAAGTCTAAGCTCTGTGGAACTGCAATGTTAACCTTGATGCACTTTACACATGCTTGTATTGTTGAGTGCATCTGTTATTTTGCATTTTTATTTCAAATTTCCAGCATCTCTTCTGGAGAAAATCCTTGTTAGTAACCTTGTTTTTGTTCTTTATTTGAAGTTACAGTGGCCACACCATGCCACAGCTGGTACAGCTGTTGCCTCGTAGGCCAGCCACCAGGGGAGACATCTGGTGTTGTGTGTACTGAGTCTGCACATTCACCTGCCCCTGGATCTTTGGTTTCCTTGCACACCTGAAGGTTCATTGGCCACTGTAAATTGGTTCTGGCATGCAAATGAGTGTTTGAATCTGGGAAGAGTTGATGGGAACACAAGAAGAAAAAAAATGGGATATTTACTCTGTGAGCCAAAGATCCTGTATCAGTAGTGTGAGGCTTGATGACAGTTTTACTATTGCAGTAGTTAAATGCAATTGTGCAATTTGACACTGAATTGGAACAGTTGAGAAATACGTTAATTAAATCAAAAATATTTCCACCACACTCGTCTTTTCTATTATTATCCAAAAGTGTTGTTTCTGTTATTCAAATATTGCTCACCTCACTTCTCATAAAACTTTCACCACAATTGTTTGTGCAATAAATAGGATATTTTGGACAGCTGATGACTTCATGATCCTTAAACAAAAAGAAAATTATGAGTGAACTCACAATGCTGGAGAAACTCAGCAGGTCAAACAGTGCACTTTATATAGCAAAGATACATAACCAAAGTTTCGGGCTTTAGCCCTTCATCAAGGTAACATCAAAATGTTGGCAGGTGCCTGAACAAAATGGTGGGAGAGGAGGGGCAGAAGGAGCACAGGCAGGACCTAATGGCTGGATAAGGGGGGAGGGGGGAGAGACACACCAGCAAAGAGGGGGAGGGGGGAATGTCTCTGTGATGGAAGGGGGTGGAGAGCTGGAGGAAAGGAGACATAGGGAAAGAGGGATAGAGAAGAGAGGGAGAACGGCGAGCAAGCTAGCAGAAATCGGAGAAGTCAATATTAATGCCATCAACTTTGAGAGTCTCCAGACAAAATATTGGGATTTGCTTCTCCAATTTATGGGTGGTCTTGGTTTGGCAGTTTTGAACTGGTCATGTGCTATTCATTCTATGCATATTTAATTGAAATAAAATAGAAATCATCATGTCATTAGTTTCAAATTTCAGCCACATTTCCACAAAAAGACAAGCAATCAGTACAACTTTATCATGTTCTCCCAATATTTGTATACTCTCCTATGCACGATCCACAATATCATACCAATCCATGGTAGTGTAATTTCTATTTCATAACAAATTAGAGATGCAATTGCTTGTAAAACTCCTGTTGTAGGGAGTGAAAAACTATCCAGGCATCCTTCTATTATATATTGACCAACAACACTGTTGAAAGATATATCTCTCCTCAGCTTTTTTTAAGCTGGAGAATCACATTAATGCTTACCATACAATGCTTTATTTATGTTTGGCCTGTTTAAAGGACTTCTACATGATATGCCAACTTAATTTACAGTCAATTAAAGATTTGAAGAGGTTACTGTTGCTTATGAGTAAATCTGACCAAAAAGGGGAAAAATCTCAACTCTTCCTCAAATCTTGCTTTATATTTTCAATCCAAATCAATCCAAGAGGGAAATCATGGCCCTGGTTTTAAAGTCTCTTTGCAAAGGCAACAACACTTCTGGCAATATACTCCTTCAATAATACTGCACCACTTATTATGTATTCAAACCTGAACCTCCAACTCAGATGCAAACCACTGATTCAAAGTTCATAAAGGGAAAACAGTTATCCACTGAAATATCAAGTTCCAGGAAAGGTCAATGAATCTATGGAAAGTTAAGGGCATATATTTGTTTCTCTATGGCACAAAATTATGCATATAGGGTGGTCAAAAAGGCTTTTACACATTGGCTTTCATTGTATTGAGTATAGAAGTTGGGAGGTCATGTTGCAGTTGTACATGACATTGGTGAGGCCCCATTTTGAATATTGTGTTCAGTTTTGGTCACAGTGTTGTAGGAATGATGTTGTCAAGCTGGAGAGGGTGCAGAGAAAATTTACAAGGATGTTGCCAGAATTTGAGGATCTGAACTACAGGGAGAGGTTGAGAATGCTTGGGGTTGATTCCTTGGAGCACAGAAAGTTGAGGTGTGATCTCATAGAGTCAACCAAATTCAGAGGAATAGGGTCAGGTTAACAGAAAATATTTTGCCCAGCATATGGGACATTAATTGGTAACCAGAAGACCTAGGTTTAAGGTGAGGGAGGAGAGATTTAACAAGAACACAAGGGTTGACACTTCATTCTTATACTGATTGTGGTGAGTGTATTGAACAGGGTCAGTGGTTGAGGGAAGAACTATTGTAACATTTAAGTAAACAATTAGACAGATACATGTACATTGAGAAATATGGGCCAAATGATTGAGTCCTGTGCCGCAAGTGGCTCCACAATGATTTATGGGTTGGTCAGTTTAGCAGATGACACAGAGATACAATACACAAAAATGTGATCACGCCACAAGAGATTGGCATATTTGCACTCAAGGATTTACCTTCAAAATTGGTGGGTTTCTTTTTTGAGAGGAAAATTATTTTAATATACAGAGAGAGAGAGAGTGGTGGGTGTAACATTTAAGAAACATTTGGATGGATGCAAGGATCTTGTAAGATAGGTTTAGAGATATCTAGGCCAAATGCATGAAGGTGGGACCAGTGTGGGTGGGACATTTTGGGGCGCATTGGACTGAACAGCCTCCTTCCATGCTGTTTGACTTTAACTTTAAATGCATTTACCTTGCATTTTTACCAAGAAAAAAAAATCTCTTTTTGAATAGAACATTACCTTAATATTTTTAAAGATTAAATTTGCTTTGCAATATTGGCAGGCTTCTTCCCGATATTCACACATTGTTTGCAAATGATTAATTAAATCTTTTCTTGGCAAGACAGCATCACAACCGTTGATGCATGATACACTTTCAAATGGACATTTTTTAAGGTGATCCTGAAATAACAAAAAAAAAGTTTATCTTGAGATTTTAATTTGTGAAATAATTTGAATTAAACGAAATGAATGTTGTTATTGTAGGTGAATGATATTTTTGACATCCAGTCATCATCAAATACTCCAAAAGTGCAAAGCCCAAGAGGTATGCGATACATTCTCTGTTCTGCCTCAGTCACATGCCTTAGCCCTGACTATGAAACACTAACTACCACCATTGAACTAGGGTGACTATTTCTATTTTATTAAGGTGTACGTAAGAATGTTAAAGTTTGAAGTAAATTTTCCAGTTGACCATGGGGTAGATGATGTCCTGGTTATCAGCTGTAGGGCAACCAATCATGGAGGAGCAGAGAGATTTGCATTGGTGAGTGTAAGGGTTAAAATATATTTCATGCTCGCAAGCAGTCGATTTGTGGCTTCGTTTAATATATTTTTTATGCCGTCTCCTAGCAACATCTTTGAGCCAGAGTCATAGCTGATTTCTGGGCTTCTTGGGGAGATAAGGTTTTTTTAAGTCCAACATTATTGACTGTCTAACAATGTTTTAATGGCTTATAACAATATTTAGCAACTTATAATGTTACCAATGTTTAATATAATTTAATAAACTCTGGAAAACTCAACTTTAGTACGAATTTGTTTGAACGAGTCATAGACAACAACAAGATTTTTTTTATCCTCCAAGTGACTATAAAGGAAAGTCATCACCACAGTGAATGGTATGGGGTTTGGTGGGAACATATTTCTTCTAAGCCCTTGAGCTGTGTTAATAAGTCTTTTACCCCATAGATTCTCTCCTCACCAACTGTGGCCAGATGTTATAAAATGCAGGAAACCCGCTGACTGAGGTTAAAATTGGAATGACTATTTAAATTATAACTTTTAATTGCCAAGCTTCTTCATCTAATCAGCTACCCACCCATCTATGAAAACTGGAAGTCAGTGCTTTTGATGGATGCCTGTTCCTAATGTTCAACATTTTAATCTCAGAGTTAAAATTTAGTCTATATATGTGAAATAATTAGAAAATTTGTAGCAGCTTGGTAAAAATTATTGAAACACTTCCATAGGGCTTACCCCTAAACGTCCAAAGGATACTTTTACATTGCAATCTGGGCCATTTTTACAGTACACCACCAAATTCCACACTTCTCTCTTGCAGCAGTTATCTCTAAATATCTGTCAAAAAAATTGAATTTATTAAGTTAAACTGAAAATAATGAATTTTTCTTTCATAGACTATTTGCTTCTATAAGGTTTATCATACGTAATTCTATGCAACTATCTACTTCTACTTCAGTGGTCATTTTGAATAAACACCTTGTGTAGCCTAAACTAATGCTGAATGCTATTGTTGAATGCTGTATACAAAGGCCAAATTACCAGTGGGATCTCCTCGATTCACACAGCTAAAATTTTGTGAAATATCGCAGAAGACATGCTTTCTCCATTCATGTGATTTGAGTGAAAGCACCCACCAACACAAAGGTGGGCACAATTTAGGCAGAGGGAGGGAGCGGAAGGTCTGGTGGGGGGCAGAAGCAAGAAAGCCAAAATTTGCGATCTCGATCCGAAAGTTACAAATGAAGAATAGATTATTTAGTATGGTACTGAGTAATAATCTGCTGTGAAACTCAACATTCCTTAGCAAAAGTAAAAACAATGAACTTCAAAGTAGTTCATTGCATGTGAAGAAATCCAAGATGTTATTAATGATAAAATTAAGATGCTAGGTTAACATTGAAGATGTTCTCTGAAAAGAGATGAACAAAATCGCAATTTAATACTGAACAGTAGCTTGTGTAACAGTATCATTACATAATGCTCTACTCAATGCATTTTATAGTCTACACTGCTTATACTGTAGATGCAATATTTGTATGTGAAAACTAGTACAGCCGCAATGACTTTAACTCCTCAGTTAAGATATGCCTTTAAGCCGACCTCTAACCAAATTTTTGGCTAACTTTCCTCACAGCTCCTTCATTGGTTTGACATCCATTTTCTTCCTCGTGCCTCTGGGTAGCTCCTTAGGCCATTTTCTATTCATTGAAAGGTATAATATAGTTGCAAATGGCTTTTGTTGAGGTGAGGTCACATAACTACCTTTTCTTTAACTTTATTTAACAGAAGAAATTTACCCACCCCACGCTGTACGACTCATCTTCATCCACCTCCCTTTTCTTCTCTCTCCCTTTATCTGACATCTGCCAGTCAACGCTTCTGTCCATCATACTCCACCTCTCCCTGGTTCGCCAATCTCTCACTGTCCCTGGTGCTTCCCCTCCCACACTGTCCTCATTCTCAGTCCTGATGAAGGGTTCCGGCCTACATCATTGACAATTCTTTCTTCTCTGTGATGCTGCTCAACCGGAGTGCCTCCAGCAAAATGTTGATGGGGAGAAATATGTTTAGGATAGTAGACGGATGCCAATGAATGTGGGCTACCTCCTGGATTGTTGCTTGAGCCAACCAGACCAATGAGAGACATAAAAATTAAAACTGGTGGAAACACTAAGTCTGACCTGGGGAGAAGGAAAGTGGGATGTAAAGAAATACAGTATTGCCAGATGGAGTTTGGTCCCCAGTATATGAATTTCTAATTCTGTGTTGGTACTTCAAGTTAAAATTATTGAATTACTGCCGTGAGGTGGCAGGATGGTTTGGAGGGATCGACCAGTGAGGCTGTTTGGGTGGAATTGAGGGGTGGAGGAGGCAAGAGGGTGCTAATAGGGGTGTATTACAGACCACCAAATGGGCCAAGAAAATTAGAGGAACAAATTTGTAGGGAGATAACGTATATGTGTGAAAATCATAAGGTAGTGATCATGGGAGATTTTAACTTCCCACACATTGATTGGGATACCCATACGGTTAGAGGGCTGGATGGGCTGGAGTTCGTTAAATGTGCTCAGGATTGTTTTCTAAATCAGTTAGTAGAAGAACCGACTCGGGACGGTGTAATACTGGATCTCCTGTTAGGGAACGAGATAGGTCAGGCAGCGGACATTAATGTTGGAGAACCAATTGGGTCTAGTGATCATAATTCTGTTAGTTTTAGGGTAGTTTTAGGGAAGAGCAAGGAGAGGCCTAAAGTTGAGGTTCTGGATTGGAAAAGAGCAAATTTCGAAGGAATAAGAAAGGATTTGGGGAGTATTGAGTGGGACAGGATATTTTCAGGTAAGGATGTTAATGAAAAATGGAGGATATTCAAAAAAGAAATTTTGAGGGTACAGAGTAGTTATGTCCCAGTGTGGATCAAAGGAAAGGCTGGAAGTCATAGGGAGGCTTGGTTTTTGAGGAATATTAGAAATTTGGTTAGGAGAAAAGGGAGGTGTACAAGAGGTATAAAGAGCAGGGAGCTGAGAAGTAGAAGGAGGACTTCAAGGAGTGTAGAAGGAATCTTAAGAAAGAAATTAGAAAGACCAAAAAAAGGCATGAAGAGGCTTTGGCTGACAGAGTAAAAATAAATCCAAAGGGTTTCTATAAGTACATTAAAAGTAAAAGATTAGTGAGAGATAAAATTAGACCCCTTGTAGATAGCGAGGGTAGGCTGAGTGAGAAGTCTGAGGAAATGGGGGAAATTTTGAATGATTTCTTTGCCTCGGTATTCACTAGGGAAAAAAATGTTGAACCAGTTGAAGTAAAGAAAAATAGTGGGGAGGTCATGAAGCATACAAGGATAACCGAGGAGGTAGTGATGGCTGTGTTAAAAAAGATAAAGGTGGATAAATCTCCCTGACCGGACAAAATATTCCCTAGGACACTCAGGGAGGCTAGTGGACAGTTAGTGGGACCATTAACAGAGATATTTAGGATGTCACTAGCCACGGGGGTGGTGCCAAAGGATTGGAGGGTGGCGCATGTGGTTCCTCTGTTTAAGAAAGGGTCCAAATGCAAACCTGGGAATTATAGGCCTGTAAGTCTGATGTCTGTGGTGGGCAAGTTGATGGAAAGTGTTCTGAGGGATGCTATTTACAAATTTTTGGAGGTACAGGGATTGATAGGGAGTAATCAGCATGGTTTTGTCAGAGGTAGATCATGCTTGACAAACCTGATTAAGTTCTTCAAGGGGGTTACAAAAAAGGTTGAACGGAAAGCTGTGGATGTTGTCTATTTGGACTTTAGTAAAGCTTTTAACAAAGTTCCCCACAGGAGGTTAGGAAAAAAGGTGGAGGCATTAGGTATAAATAAAGAGGTAGTGAAATGGATTCAGCAGTGGTTGGATGAGAGGTGTCAGAGAGTAGTGGTAGAAAATTGTTTGTCCAATTGGAGGCCGGTGACTAGTGGAGTTCCTCAGCGTTCGGTCCTGGGTCCACTATTATTTGTTATATATATTAACGATCTGGATGTAGGGGTGGAGAATTGGATAAGCAAGTTTGCGGATGACACAAAGATTGGTGGTGTTGTGGACAGTGAGGTAGATTACCGTAGATTAAAAGGTGATTTAGGAAGGCTGGAGGTGTGGGCTCAGAAATGGCTGATGGAATTTAATACAGATAAATGTGAGGTGCCACATTTTGGAAAGGCAAAATGAATGGTAGACAATTGAGGAGTGCAGAGCAACAAAGGGATTTAGGAGTTATGGTAAATAGTACCCTCAAGGCTGATACTCAGGTAGATGGTGTGGTGAAGAAGGCATTTGGAATGTTGGCCTTCATAAATCGGAGTATTGAATTCAAGAGTAGGGAGGTTATGATGAAATTGTACAAGGCATTGGTGAGGCCAAATTTGGAGTACTGTGTACAGTTTTGGTCACCAAATTATAGGAAAGATATAAACAAAATAGAGAGAGTGCAGAGAAGGTTCACGAGAATGTTGACAGGATTTCAGGGTCTGAGTTACAGGGAAAGGTTGTGCAGACTGGGGCTTTTTTCTCTGGAGCATAGAAGATTGAGAGGGAACTTGATAGAGGTGTTTAAGATTTTAAAAGGGATAGACAGAGTAAATGTGGATAGGCTTTTTCAATTAAGAGTGGGGGACATTCAAACTAGAGGACATGGTTTAAGATTGAAGGGGGAAAATTATAAGGGGAACATGAGGGGAAATTTCTTTTCGCAGAGGGTGGTGGGGATGTGGAATGAGCTTCCGGCAGACGTGGTCGAGGCGGGATCATTGGTTACATTTAAGGAAAGACTGGATTGTTACATGGATAGGAGGGGACTAGAGGGGTATAGACCGGGTGCTGGTCAGTGGGACTAGGAGGGTGGGGATTTGCTACGGCATGGACTAGTAGGGCCAAACTGGCCTGTTCTGTGCTGTAAGTGGTTATATGGTTATATATGGAAGTAAATTTCACTATAGTAAATCAATTAGTAACTCACCACCTTGGAATCACACAAGAGATTGCAGATACTGGAATCAGAGGCAAAGTATAAACTGCTGGAGAAACTCAGCAAGTCAAGCAGTATTAGCAGGAGAAAAAGGAATGGTCAACTTTTAGAGCCGAAGCTCTTCGAGTTGTTTGATTCTCAGAGTTCCTCCAGCAGCTTGTGTTTAGCTAGTAACTCACCTTTCCTCTTCATTTCTTTTTGTTCCTCACTTATTCTCTCCTCCCCATTCTCAGGTTTTTGTAAATCTTATTGGAAGTACTAAGTTGATGTCTAATGTATATTAACACAAGTTTTGCCATTCAATTGATGCCATTAGACTGCGCCTCTTGGAATCCTTGTAAATCTTTTAAGGCTTGAACACCCTTATTTATTTGGATGTGTGGCATGCATACAACCATTTTATATTTCAGCCTACGGTATATTGGAGTATGTTGCTAGCATGAGTTGGATTATTTCATTTGGTAAAGTTTCATTCGATATGATTTTAATATAATGGCATTCATAAGGGATCCATGCAGGGTTCCCTTATGTCTCTCACAGAAAAAAAACCCCACTTCCAACCAATGCAATACATATTACAAAGGCAAACTTTGACTTTACATTTCTTGACAAAGTACATTAGTGTGAGTACACAATGAGCAGTCAACATCTGCAAAATGATTTTTTTCAAACTAACATTTTCCCAAGGTACAAATTCCTTACAACAAGAGTGAAATTATTCTTTCAGCAAATAAAAATGTTCTATTTTGCAGTTCTTGTGATTCGGAATAAACATTAATTCTGTGCATCTTCCAATTCTGGAAGTTTTTAAGGTGGCTTTTTGTTAGTACTGAAAATTTCACCATTTTTTCTCTCTATAGGAATTTTACTTAATAATCAATTTTTATGAAATATTTGAACATTTATCTTACCCTATTTGCAACGATCCCTTCTTGATCAATAGGGCAAACAGCATTGGGTTTTGTCTCTCTAGGAATCATTTTTTTAAAAGAAAGAAATAATTAGATAAAAAATATACAGCATCACAGTCAATTGCCCACAAGACCAAAAGCTCTTCTTGTAAATCTTCATAATGTACTCAATCTTACAAAAAAAAATCATATAGTGTATTGTGATTTAGAGCCACCATCGAGTCCACGCTGCTGAAGATCCAGCTGCGCTGGGTGGGTCACGTCTCCAGAATGGAGGACCATCGCCTTCCCAAGATCGTGTTATATGGCGAGCTCTCCACTGGCCACCGTGACAGAGGTGCACCAAAGAAAAGGTACAAGGACTGCCTAAAGAAATCTCTTGGTGCCTGCCACATTGACCACCCCCAGTGGGCTGATCTCGCCTCAAACCGTGCATCTTGGCGCCTCACAGTTTGGCGGGCAGCAACCTCCTTTGAAGAAGACCGCAGAGCCCACCTCACTGACAAAAGACAAAGGAGGAAAAACCCAACACCCCACCCCAACCAACCAATTTTCCCCTGTAGCCGCTGCAACCGTGTCTGCCTGTCCCGCATCGGACTTGTCAGCCACAAACGAGCCTGCAGCTGACGTGGACTTTTACCCCCTCCATAAATCTTCGTCCGCGAAGCCAAGCCAAAGAAGAAGTCAATTAATGTAATGGAATTCTGCAGCACTTCTCATATATAATTGATATTACTGTAATCCTATTTCATTAAAAAAAGAGCTTTTGGATAGGTCAACTTTATTGACCATATACCTTGATGGCACCCATAACTAATATGTGACCAAGATAGGGGAAAGCAAAGAATTGTGCTTGAACAAATGTCTCAATTCCAGTTGTGGTGAAAGAGAAGGCAGATATTTTCATTTCAGAATTACAGTACCAAGAAGCAAAGAGAGCAAGCTTTTTATATTCATTTACAGGATGTGGGACTTGCTCACACAACTAAGCATTTTTTTTGTCTATCCTTGCTTGAACTTTTAGAAAATGGTCCCACTCATAGGGTTCTATGGAAATGGGCCCATCATGTCTTTGCTAATCTTTTGTCCATTTACACTAAACCCATCTGCCTACATTAGGACTGTATCCTTCTATGCCTTGCTTCTTTAGTACATCAAAAATAATAATTTTATTGATTCCACCACCTTGTCTGGTGTTAAGCATTACATTCCTCCAAATGAAAACATTCCCACTATGTTAGTGGGTAGGGGATTTTAACATGATTTAGTAACACAATTCCTAATCAGATGGTAAGTGACTTGAAAAGGAACTTGCAAGTTATAGCGCTCCTATGTGCTTTATCTATGTCCTTGTTGGTCATAAAGATCATGGGTTTGGGAAATGAACTCAGTGTAGCCTGGATGAAGAGCTACAGTGCATTTTGTAAATGGTAGATTGTAGCCACATGTCCTTCCTCCGTACTTATAACTATTACCCACCCCATCCTGTACAACTCATCATCCTCCACCTCACCCCTTTTCTTTACCCACCCCATGCTCTACGACTCATCTTCATCCACCTCCCTTTTCTTCTCTCTCCCTTTATCTGGCATCTGTCCGTCAACGGCTTCTGTCCATCATACTCCACCTCTCCCTGGTTCGCCAATCTCTCACTGGCCCTGGTGCTTCCCCTCCCACACTGTCCTCATTCTCAGTCCTGATGAAGGGTTCCGGCCTACATCATTGACAATTCATGATGCTGCTCAACCGGAGTGCCTCCAGCAAAATGTTGATGGGGAGAAATACGTTTAGGATAGTAGACGGATGCCAATGAATGTGGGCTACCTCCTGGATTGTTGCTTGAGCCAACCAGACCAATGAGAGACATAAAAATTAAAACTGGAGGAAACACTCAGTCTGACCTGGCCTAATTTCTTTTTATTCTTGGTACTCCTCCATATTTCTCATGTGCATTGAACAAAGGCTCGAAGGCCAGATGATTTGCAGGATATCCGGCCTCTGATCTACTCCTGCAGCCACAGAATTTATGTGCAGGTTGGTGGGGAAGGGTCGCAGTTCTGAGCCCTTTTACAACCAGACATTGAGAGTTTAAAAATCAAAGCGGAAGCCCCTCAAACAGACGGGGAGTGCTACTTAGTGAATTAGAGAATGAATGCAAGGTGCAGTAATGAAATGAATGACTACGACATGAAAGACTGCAGTTTTCTTTTGTACATAATTTTATGGTGAAATGAGTTTTACTTCTGTAAAAAAATGATATGCAAGCCCAGTTAAGTTTCTATGACAACCCTACAGGATACTGACCACTGGAGCTTGGCAAAGACATTGAAATGACAAGGACTCTTCTCTTGGTGATGGCCACTGCCTGGCACTAGTATGGTGCAAGTATGACTTCCAACTGATCAACCTAGATATGATTATAGATCAGGTGTTGAAACACAGTAATGCAATCCTCTGCATGAAATTCAGATTGGCGGAAATGGATGTTAATGTTAATACTTACATTAAATGCACAATGCAGTTTTCACAAAATCGATGTCCACATCCAGTTTGGTAGGGATTACAAAGAATGAAAGAACAAGTTGCACATTTGTACCGATCTTCCAATGATTCAACAAAATGAAGATTTAACCCAGTCTGATGAGGGTCGAATCCTAAAGATAGCGATGTGTTCGAACTATCTTGACGAATGAACACACTTGATCTGACACCAGAGTTTTCTTTGGAGGCCATCAGAGTTCTGTTGCTCAACAAACCTGATTAATGTTTAAAAAATTATTAGTAGAACTTAAAAATCTGTAATTGATTAATCAACAATCCAAGTTTTGTTGTTATTAGAAGTTCCTTGCTGAAAATGCATGGAAACTCTCACAAGTCTCAAATAAGAATCTTGGGAGATATTTTAAGAAGGCTGCATCTAGAGTTCTTCATTCATATTTAAATTACAAGTAGCATCAGCCAATTTCAGATGTGCTTTATAGGGAAGCAACTCCTGAAAGGTCTAAATGATTTGACTTGTTATGGGTAGTAAAGTCATTCTAATTAACTGTGTACACAGATTGGTAAACTCCTTTGTTAAAGCCATATGCTCTGCATATTCTCATGTTCTATCTGGGAAGTCAACCACCCATAGGTATGAATATTTGAATTCTCTAATTTCAAGTACAGTAACTCACACTCATTCTTTCCCAGCCCTTATCTTGTTCCATGTCTATTACCCACACAACTCAGCCCACGAGCCCATTTTCCACTCACTTACTGTTCTCATCTGCCCACCATTCCTCTTGTATCTAGTCACACTTCTTATCAGATTCCATAATCTGTAGCCCTTTGTGGCCTCTACTCACCTCTGTCATTATCTCCCCCTTCCCTCCCCTTCCCATCCTCACCTGGATCCATCCATCACCTGCCAGCCTCTGCCTCCTCCCTCCCATTATACTTGTTAACTCCCCTTTACACTCTAATCTTGATGCAGTGTCTCAACCCGATACATCAACCACCCTTCAACCTCCACAGATGCTGCCTGACCTACTGAGTTCTTCCAGCAGCTTTTCGTTTTGCTCCAGATTCAAGCAACCAAAGCCTTTTGTCTTTCCATATTCTGTGGAGTTTGATTTGTCTCATTAAAGATGTCAAACGAGCATTTATAATTACTTTATTATCACTGAGATAGAGAGGTGTGAAGTTTCTAGTCTGGCAAAACTGAACTGGTAATTTTCTGGTTTCTCCCTCTCTTCCTCATAACGTCCCTGCTAAACAATGAAAATCCACTACAGGTAGTCCCCGACTTACGACCATAATAGGGATACAAAATTAAATTAAAAAAAAAAAAAAATTGGTTGAATCTCACAATGAACACAAGTTGGAATTGTGCCCCCACATATGGAATGCTGAAGTCTTAAAGCAAACATTTTAATTAAATTTTTTTTCATTGAATATTTGACAATAACAACTAAAGCTTCCTGAATTTGTCATCAACCCACTTGGCAAATCTTTCCAGATCCTGGTCCACGCTTACCTTGTTAGTCGGTAACTCACGGCTGGCCATGGCCATCTTTATTCCTGTGCGCAAATCTTCAGTTGGTTCGTGTATTGGCGTTCGGTTGGCAAATGCGCACGAGTTAAGCACCCTGACGATATTGAAATCACATCCTTAACTCTCGCGCATGCGCCAACCGAACTCCAGTACATGAATGCACCGTAGTGCATACGCCTACCGAAGAGTCGCACATTTGCCCAGGAATCATGATGGCTGCGTCTAGCCCCAGGACACCGACTAACAAGGCAAGTATGTATATTTTGGCTCTGACACGCCCCTATATCCCTGTTCTAGTTTGTGAAATACAACATAAACTGTGCAAATTTTATACATTAAAAAGAAATTCTGTTATATGTGTGGATGGTCCTTTTAATTTTAACTCAGTCACTTACAGCACACAAAATTAAAGGTTGCCAGCTACTTTAGGAAAACTCTCAACACACACACACTTTCCAAAGTACATTGCGCAGGTCAAAATCCAAGGTGGCATGTTTCCTTGTAGGTTCAAAATCATGCTTTTCAAGAAACCCAGCATATTCTATGAAATTTTCCTCAAGGTTGTGAACCTATCAGAACTTTTCCTTAATGACCTGATTGTTTTATTGTCATCAATAGAGGATGAGCAAATGTAGGTTCTTGGGAGTCACTATCTCGGAAGATCTTTCCTGGAACCAACACACCAATGGCATCATGAAGAAAGCCTCTACTTCCTCAGGAGTTTGCGGAGGAGTTAGTGGAGTTGTTCAAGTGAACTGAAGGGCCAACATGGCCTGTTTCCGTGCTGTAAATGGTTATATGGTTACGTGCACACACACAGAGAGAGAGAGTTAGTGATATCTAGATATATTCTTGTGGTGTTGCTTTATATTTTTGTAGTAAAGTCAAACACAATTTGGTATCTCATTTTTATTCAAATGAAAGGGAAAGGAATACAAAGTTTTAAATTGTGGATTGTGTAGCTCAGCATTTTGGAATCTGAGGCTTCTTCTGTGCTTAGTAGAACATTTCACCATAAATATAAATTAACTTTAAAATTTAAAACCATGGTATCTACGTGTACTTTGCTACAATCTGTTACATCAAGCTGTTCCATCAGTTATTCAAAATATTGACAATAAACAGAGCACATTTAATAAGAACCAAAATGTAAAATGAGACAAAATGCACATGTAGCATCGTAAAGAAAATTTTTCTGTGTAATTTTGGTAGAGAATCTTTCTCCCAAAGCAACTTTATTTCTAAAATCAGATATGTTCATGAGCTAAGCTAAAATCCAAAAGCGATCTTAGAAAATGGCAAAACTGTCTTAGGGTCAAAAGTACCTCTCCTCCTGAAACATTATTAGCTGTTAAGTTTGACAAACACAGATATAACTGCTTTATTCTTTACTAACAGATCAGAGATTTTAACTCTTTTTTATCTGATGATTGCTGTCCTAAGCAATATGACAATCAGGATGTTACAATGGCCTTTAGTGGTGTCCAATTTGAGTATTACGACCCCGAATAATGACCCAGTAAGTCACTTGTTGAAGAGTGCATTTGGAATCGCTGTCATCCACAACTGATTTTCATGTGATGAAACAGTTTTAGCAATTCATGATCAAGGTTGAAGTTTCTTCATTTGGAAGCTGTAATAATTTTGAAATCTTTGTCTCAGCAACCTAGTCATTGAAAATATAGAAACATACAAAATAGTAGAAGGCCATTCAGCCCTTTGTATCTGTACCATTCAATACAATCAGAGAGGATTTTAGTACTGTACTATGCTCCTGCTTTCTCTTCATACCCCTCGATCCCTTAGCCAAAAGAACTACACCCAACTCCCTTCTCAATCTATCAAATGACCTAGCCTTGACAACTTTCTGCGTAGGGAGTTCCACAAGTAAAAAAAAATTCTCCTCATCTCAGTCCTAAATGGTTTACCACTTATCCTTGTTCTGTACTTCCCCAATATCAAGAACATTCTTTCTACGTAACAAAAATTTATTCCCTTAGGTGATGAGACATAAATGAACACAACACTCAAAGTGAAGCTCCCAAGGCCCTCTCTAACTGCAGCAAAACCTGCCTGCTTCCAGATTCTAAACCTCTTGCTATAAAGGTCCCCATGTTGTTTTGTTTTCTGCACCTGCACATCTAACATCAATGACTGATGCACTACGACACCCCCAAGTCTCATTACACCACCTTATTGCCTAATTTATCACCATCTAGATCAGGGGTTCCCAACCTGGGGTACATTTACTCCCCAGTGGTACATTTGGACTTTTCAGGGAGTACATTGGGTCTGAGAGAATGACCACTGCTGTACAATACATGATGTTATAATCTGCAGTGAGATTGCACAATGTCGTGTTTTTTTTTAATCCTTAATTTTTAGGGGTATTGGGGAACCTATAAAAATGCCCAAGGGGTACAGAAGAACAAAAAGGTTGGGAACCCCTGATTTAGGTAATAGTCTACTTTCCAAGGAGTCTTAGGAAATTTAGCATGTCGACAGATACTTTAACAGGTGCACTGTGGGAAGTGTACTGACTGATCGAATCACAGCTTCGTTTGGAGCATTCAAATGTCCAGGAATGCAAAAGGTTGCAGAAGGTACAAACATTGCCGGAGTCATCACAGGCTCCATCCTCCCAGCCATTGCAAACATCGATGCGAGGCACTGCCTCAAGAAGACAACCAATATTTACTTAATTTACTTTTTACAGCACAGTAGAGGCTGATTCCTGCCATTTAAGCCCATGCTGCCAAATTACACATCAATTAATCTCAACATTGCACATTTTGCAGGATGGGAGGAAACCAGAGCACCCAGGGAAAATTCACGTAGACATGGGAGAACATATAAACTCCTGATAAATGGCGCTGATTCAACCCCTGATCACTAACACTGCAATAGCATTGCTCTAACTGCTACGCTAACTGTGCTGTTCAATACTATAAATGACCCCATCACCCTGGTCAGAAGTTCTCAATGCTATCTTCAACCAAGATACAAGATTCCTTTATTGTAATGTAATAGCATAGAACATGTAATATTACACAAAATTGCCTTATGCCTGTCACAAGGCAGACAGAGTTGCTTTTAGCGTTGCTTAGTGAGAAAAGCAAGAGTTCCTTCATTGAGTTTACATGGACGCACCTGCAGCACTCCCACAGCCTCTGCATCTGTACAGACTCCAGTTCTATCCATCAGCAACCCAAACTCCAGATCCAAACCGCCATCATAAGTAAGAAGCCTTCAGTGTCTGAGGCCCTTTGGGCACCCTTCTTGCCCTCAGCATCTTAATGAATCCCAGTTCCAATAGCTGGTCCCCATGAGCCAGTCTCCAGCAGCCCACAGCCCCTGTGAGTCCCCTGACTGCATTTCCCATAGCCTGTGTGGGTCCCTCAACCACTGACCCCCTTGCTGGTCCATTACCATGGTCACCTTCCTGTAGGGTCATCTTTTCTGCTTCTCCTTCTAAACTGGTGGGGGGAGAGGTGGGGGGAAAGGGAAGTATTCTACTTATTTCTGCTGTACTGCACTGAATCTGCTGCTGGTCCTCCAGAGTCTGAAATCCCTCGTGGGCACTGCATCTAATTTACACCATGAGGCCCAAGATGCATATGAATCAGTAGACATTATCTAATTTCCACCATGAGGCCCAGAGATGCAGTTGCCTTTTGTTGGTCGTAGACTGTCAGGAGACCTTGAAGATAATTAAATCATTTATTCAAAGAGATAAGCTATGAGTAAACAATTTTTGGGTAATATAAGCCATGGTCCCACTGCTGAAGTTTGAGACTCTCCTAGAGGTGGCAACATCTCCCAGCAAGAAGAAGAACTTCTAGAGTCCAGCCAACGTCCCGGTCGGGGGAGGTGGAGAAGCTGCTACCGGCGCCCTGACAACCTACTACAAGTGTGCAGTTGTTGCCTCGCCTCAGCAGTTGGGACCAGTCCAGGCGTTGATAAGTATAATTGGGAAGGGCTTGCATATTGTAGTTTGAAATCAGCTTTTGAATTTGTAATAAACATTTGTATAAACTGAACTGCTCTCGGTATGTGTGTGTCTATTTTCTTTCGGTAGCTCAAACACTGTGACCAATCTAAAACGAACAAAATGAGAGGTACAAGTTTACCCAGGACAAGGGGATGTGTGGCTCAGCTAGCAAATGTTTTCACTGACATCTTTAACATCTCCCTGGGAAGTGCCATGGTCCCAATGTGCTTCAAAGCTGTCACTGTTTTCCTTGTGCAGAGAAGTTGTGAGAGTCCTGCCTTAATGACTACCGCCCAGTCGCACTCACATCCATCATCATGAAGTGCTTCGAAAGGCTCATCATGGGGCACATCATGCTCCTGCTGCCGCAGATACTGGACCCCCTGAAGTTCGCAAACAGATCCAACCTCTCTATGGACAATGCCATCGCCATCAGCCTCCATCTTTCCCTACCCACCTGGAAAATAAGGACTAGTATATTCAAATGTTGTTTATTGACTTCACTTTGGCATTCAACACAATCATACCTCAGTACTTGATAAGGAAGTTGAGCCTGCTGTGTCTAAACATCTCCCTCTGCAATTGGATCCTTGACTTTCTGACGTGGAGACTTCAAGCAGTCCAGATCAGTAGCAGCACTTCCAAGACCATCACACTGAACATGGGAGGCCCCCAGGGCTGCATGCTTAGTCCACTGCTATTTACTCTGCTGACCCTTGACTATGCAGCTAAACACAGCTTGAACCACATCATCAAGTTCGCTGACAACAAAACCGTGGTGGGTCCGATCAGTAAGAAAGAGAAGTCAGCATACAGAGATGAGGTGCAGGAGGTGTTAAAGGACTAGTGTAGAGCTAACAACTTGCATCTGAACATTAATAAAACAAAAGAGATGGTTGTTGACTTTAGGAGGGCCCGGGAAGACCACGCTTCACTGACCGTTGATGGGTCAACTGTTGCAGTTCCTTAGAGTGCACTTAGCGGTGAATCTCATCTGGTTCCTTAACATCAACTCCATAGCCAAGAAAGCCCAGCAGCACCTCCATTTTCTGTGAAGGCTGAGGAAAGTTTATCTCCCACCCTCCATCCTTACTACATTCTACAGAGGATGTATTGAGAGCATCCTGAGCAGATGCTTCACTGCCTGGTTTGGAAGCTGTACCACCTCAAGACTGCGACCCTGCAGAGAAGAATGAAGTCAGCAGAAAATCATTTGAGGGTTCTCTACAACACTCGATGCGAGCAAAAGGCAATAAACATTGTGAAGGACTCCACATTCCCCTCATGTAAACTGTTCTCCCTTCTGCCATCTGGTAGGAGGTACAGTAGCACTTGGGCCCTTACGTCCAGATTGAGCAACACTTTTTCCCCTAAACCATCAAGCTCCTGAAGACCTAGGTCGTATGTGGATAGCGTACCATGGACTTTTACAGTACACTTCTTAATATTTTTATATTTCAATGTGTTTATCTGCTATTCTAACTTATATTTATGTAAATACGCTCCATGGTCCTGGAGAAACACTATCTCATCTTTACCCTGCAAGCAATGTATGAACAATAAATAAAGGTGATGAGATGTGTAATGTTCTATGGTTCTATACAGGCAAAGCAGGGGTACGTACAGAGAATCCATAGACAGCTGTGTGACATGGATGACAATGAGTTATATGTGGCAAGGGGTCAAGTCTATGACAGATCTCAAATCTACCTTGCAAGTTAAGGACAATGACTCCTACCTTCCAGATAGCCTGAACATCTTCTATGCATGGATCGATGAGAAGAACAGGATGATGCCAAAGAAAGTTCGATGTCCCCCTGATGAATGTGTCCTCTGCATAGGTGTGGACAAGATGAGGAGAATCCTATCCAAGATGAACCCACATTAGGCAGCGGGACCAGACAAAATACGTGGCCAGGTAATGAGGCATGCGCAGACCAATTCTTAGAAGTCTTCATGGACATCTTCAATATCTCATTGCAGCAGTCCATGGTCGCCACAGTATTCAAGACAGCCTCCATCATCCTGGTACCCAAAAGGGCGACAATGACAGGCCTCAATGACAACCGCCCTGTGGCACCGACCATCATTATGAAATGCTTTGAGCATCTGGTGATGGCACACCTCCCAAAGACACTGGACCCATTTCAATTCACCTTTAGAAGAAATCAAGGATGCCAAGGCAGGGGAATGCTCCTTTTAAAAAATGTGGGTCGTCAGGGAACCCAGCAGTATCCCTGACAACTTCATCTGCGAGAAGTGCATCCAGCTGGAGCACCTGACAAGCCAAGTTAAGGAATTGGAGCTGGAGTTGGATGAACTCTGGATCATTCGGGAGGCGGAGGGGGTGATAGACAGGTTACATGGACACTAATCACACCTAGGAGGTTGGAGGAGGGTAGATGGATGACAGGAGAGGGAAAGGGAACAGGCAGGCATTGCAGGCCCCCTCAATAACAAGTATAACCTTTTGGATACTGTTGGAGGGATCTACCAGGGACACAAACTGGTCCTGTGGCTAAGAAGGCTTCCCTTCTCAGTAGGGATAGGGGATTCCATAGTTAGTAAGACAGAGAAGAGGTTCTGTGGAAGAGATCAAGTATGTTGCTTTCCGGGTGCCAGGGTCTGAGATGTCTCAGATCGAGTTCACAGCATTCTCAGGAGGGAGAGTGAGCAGTCAGATGTCATGGTCTATATAGTGAGCAATTATGTGGGTATGAAGAGTGAGGAGGTCCTGACACCTCAGGAAGTTAGGTGCTAGGTTGAAGGATAGGACTTCCAGGGTAGTGATCTCAGGATTGCTGCCTACACCACATGCGAGGTTAGAAATAGGAGGGTAATGCAGCTCAACATGAGGCTAAAGACATGGTGTAGGAGGGAGGGCTTCAGGTTTCTGGATCATTGGGCTACCTTCCAGGGAAGGTGGGACCTATTCTGACAGGACAATTTCCATCTAAACTGGAGGGGGCTAATATCCTTTTGGGAAGGTTTGCTAGTGCTGTTCCGGTGGGTTTAAACTAGATTTGCTGGGGAAAGGGCACCAGAGTGCTAGAGCAGATAGAGGAATGGAGGAGGGAAAAGATGATGTGAAAATTGCCTGAACCATTAGAAGTCAACAGGCTGTATGTGGTGCAAATGTTCTCAGGTGCATCTATTTCAATGCAAGGAGTATCGTAGACAAGCTTAGAGTCTGGATTTGCTTGTGGAATTATGACATTATGACTGTTAGTGAAACTTGGTTGCAGGAGGGGCAGGATTCGCAGCTCAATGTTCCAGGCTTCCGTTGCTTTAGATGCAATAGAATTGAGGGGGGGAGGGGGAGGAGGGATGAAAGGAGGAGCAGTGGCATTTCTTGTCAGGGAAAATATCATAGCTGTGCTCAGGCAGGAGAGACCAGAGGGCTTGTCTACTGAAGCTATATGGGTGGAACTGAGGAATATGAAAGGTATGATCACACTCATGGGGTTGTATAATAGACCACCCAATGGTCAGTGAAAATTGGAGGAGCAAATCTGTAGAGAGATAGCAGACATCTGCAGAAAACATAAGGTTGTGATAGTAGGAGATTTTAACATGCTACATATTGACTGGGACTCTCATGCTGTAAAAGGGCTAGATGGCTTGGAGTTTGTCAAATGTGTTCAAGAAAGTTTTCTAAATAAATATTTAAAGGTACCAACAAGAGAGAATGCAATACTGGATATCCTATTAGGGAATGAGTCGAGAGAGGTGATAGAAGTACGTGTAGGGGAACACTTTGGGTCCAGTGATCATAATGCCATTACTTACAAGTTAATTATGGAGAAGGTTAGGTCTGACCCTTGGGTTGAGATTCAAAATGGGAGAAAGGCCAATTTTGAAGAAATGAGAATTGGGATTGGGATAAGCTGTTTTCGGGCAATGATGTGCAAGATAAGTGGAGGACGTTCAAAGGTGAAATTTTGAGAGTACAGAGTTTGTCTGTTCCTGTTAGGATCAAAGGCAAAGTTAGAAGGCATAGGGATCCTTGGTTTTCGAGGGATATTGGGGATCTGGTTCAGAGGAAGAGAGAGATGCATAACACGTACATGGAGCAAATGAGGTACTTGAGGAGCATTTTAAAAAATGCAAGAAAATCCTCAAGAAAGAAATCAGGAAGGTTAAAAGAAGGCATGAGGTTACTTTGGCAGACAATGTGAAGGAAAATCCTAAGAGTTTCTGCAGGTAATATTAAGAGCAAAAGGATCGTAAGGGATAAAATTGGTCGCCTTGAAAATCAGATTTGTATAGAACAAGAGAGATGGGGGGGTGGGGGGGGGATCTTCATTCTTCCTTCCCACAATCCGTATTCACTCATGAAAAGTGCACAGAGTCATGGGAAGCAAGGAAAACAAGCAGTGAAGTCATGAAACCTAGACAGATTAAAGAGAAGGAAGTGCTTGTTGTCTTAAAGCAAATAAGGGTGGATAAATTCCCAGGGCCTGACAAGATATTGTCAGAAATAAGATATTCTCATTTCTTCAGACCTTGAGGGAGGCTAGTGTAGAAATTGCAGGGGCTCTAGCAGAAATATTTAAAATGTTCTTAGCCAAGGGTGTGGTGCCAGAGGATTGGAGGATAGCTCACATTGTTCAAAAGAGCCTCCAAAAGAAACCCTGGAAATTATAGGCTGGTGAGCCTGACATCAGTCGTAGATAAATTATTGGAAGGTGTTCTAAGAGATCAGATATACAATTATTTGGATACCCCTGGAGTGATTAGGGATAGTTAACATGGCTTTATGCGTGGTAGGTCACGTTTAATCAATCTTATAGAGTTTTTTGAGATTACCAGGAAAGTTGACAAAGGAAAGGCTGTGGATGTTGTCTACATGGACTTTAGTAAGGCCTTTGACAAGGTCTCGCATAGAAGGTTAGTCAGGAAGGTTCAGATGCTAAGTATTCATGGTAAAGTAATGAACTGGATTCATCAATGGCTGGAGAGAAGCCAGAGAATAGTGGTGGATGATTGCTTCTCAGACAGGAGGCCTGTGACTAGTGGTGTGCCTCAGGGATCAGTGCTGGGTCTATTGTTTGTCATCTATAACAATTATCTGGATGATAATATGGTAAATTGGATCAGCAAGTTTGCATCGACTCTAAAGGCCTTTTTATAGGGCAATGCCACATTAAAGTTGGCTCAACGATAAAAAAGGTGCATTTAACTTTTTTATGGAGAAGGCCTATAAGGCTGATCCAGCGTTGCCTTCATAAAACAGCGTGTTCCAGAGCTGAAGGAAGCAAAGCGAGTGGTGCAGTAGCACCGCCCGTCACTGTGAAATCATCCATACACACCAGCAAGTGAAAAATATAGACATTCCCTCCCACGCAAAAGAGCAAAAAATTATAACCATGAATATGAACAGTAATGACGTGAGTAAATAAGTATCTGAACACACTGAGTGCTTTAAAAGTTGCGATGTCATCAGCCCGCCCCTTCATCGTCACTTTCAGCAATACTGCCTTCATGGAGAAGGTGGAGAGATTCGCCCCACCTCTAAGTCTACCCCTTAGGCGGATCAGAATTTGGCTGCAGAGTTTTCATGAAGGTAAGTGAAGCGATGTAAAAAGGCGGAGAGTATCCGCCTTTACATTTGCTTTCCCCCCCCCCCCCACTAGAAAAAGGACTTAAGTTTGGAGGTGTTGTGGACAGCAAAGAAGGTTTTCAAAGCCTGCAGAGGGATCCGAACCAGCTGGAAAAATGGCAGATGGAATTTAATGCAGACAAGTGTGAGGTTTTGCAATTTGGAAGAACAACCCACATAAGGGCATACACATGTGAGGAATGCATTAGAACCGAGGGATCTGAGAATACATATACATACTTTAATTCCCTGAAAAGTGGTGTCACAGGTGGATAGGGTTTTAAAGAGAGCTTTTGGCATATTGGCCTTCATAAATCACCACTGAGTATAGGAGTTACGATGTTATGTTAAAGTTGTATTAAACACTGGTGAGGCCAAATTTTGCAGTTTTGATCACCTAACTACAATAACATAGAAAGAGTGTAGAGAATATTTACTAGGATGTTGGCTGAACTTCAGGAACTGAATTACAGGGAAAGGTTAAACAGGTTAAGACTATTCCCTGGAGCATAGAAAAATGAGAGGAGATTTGATAGAGGTATTTAAAATTTTGAGGGGAATAGACAGAGTTAATGTAGATAGGCTTTTTCCACTGAGTGTTGGTGAGATATAAACCAGAGGACATGAGTTAAGTGTGAAAGGGAAAAAGTTTAGGGGAAATGTGAGGGGGATCTTTTTCCACCCAGAGTGGTAGGGGTGTGGAACAAGCTTCCAGCTGAAGTGGTGAATGCGGGCTGTTTTTACATTTAAGAGGAATTTGGACAAGTACCTGGATGGGAAAGGTATGGAGGGCTATGGACTGGAAGCAGGTCAGTGGGACTTGGCAAAAAAAAATTGTTTGGCACAAACTAGAAGGGCCAAAGGGCTGGAATATTTTATGGCTCTAAAGTTCTAAACTGTTCCACTGAAGATGCTATAGTCTTGTCCCTTCACTCTGCCCTGACCCACCTGGAGAATGACGCCATATTTGCCAGGCTAACGTTCACTGACTTTAGCTCGGCGTTTAATGACTGGTGGAGAAGTTGTGCCCGCTGGAACTCAACACTGCTCTCTGTAACTGGAATCTGGACTTTCTAAGGAAAGACCACAGTATGTCCAGGTCTGTAGCAGAAAGTCAAATACGGACATGCTGAGCACTGGCGCATCTCAGGGCTATATGCTCAGCCCGCTCCTGTTCACACTACTGATCCACGAATGCAGCTACAACAGTGTCATCAAGTTTGCCGATGACACAACAGTCGGCCTCATCGGCAACAATTTCGTGAAAATGGTGCGCGAGTAACAACCTGAGTCTCAATGTGAACAAGATGAGATGATCATGGACTTCAGGAGGACCAGGAAAGGCCACCCTCCACATCAACAACTCTCCAGTAGAGAGTGTAGAGCACCAAGTTCCTTACACATCGCTTAACTAGTGACCTCAGCACCTCCTCACTTGTCAGCTTGGCGCAACAGCGACTGCAGTTCCTGAGAAGACTGAAGCAGGCAAGGCTACCAGCCACCATTATGTCAACCTTCTATAGGAGCTCATTGAGAGTGTCCAAGCTGGCTGCATTACAGTGTGGTACGGTTGGTATAGAGAAATGGACTGGAGTCAATCCACGAGACCATGAAAATGGCAGAGAGGATCTACCATCAGCGTGGCCCATCCCTTTGCGAGTGAAGATGAACACGGTGCCTTGTAGCTCTTCTACTCTCAGAACTTTTTGTAGTTGTTGGCACATTGTGATGTGCCATTGCGAATCGCGGAATGCCATGCAGTGTGATTTTTTTGCGAGGTCCTCCCAGTCAGTATGGTCGACATGGAATGACTGGAGATCGCGCTTGATTACGTCTTTGTAGCGAAGACGTTGGCGGCCAACAGGGAGGGAAGCATCTGGTAGTCCAGCGTAGAGGACATTTTTGGGCAATCGGCCGTCCTCCATACGGACAATGTGGCCAGCCCGCCGCAGGCGGCGAGCGTGGATAATTGAATTGAGGTCAGTACTTCCAGTCTTCTCCAGGACTTGGACATTTGTGACTCTATCGTGCCATGAGTAGCCTAGGATGGATCGGAGGCAGTGGAAATGGAATGCGATAAGGCGGTGTTCTTGCTTTCTGTATGTGACCCAGGATTCACAGCCATAGAGAAGAGTATTCAGCATGCAGGCTTGTCTGAAGAGAGTGCACAAAATCGGTAAGGACCCCTTCCATTCTGCACACAGCATCTTTCAGCTGCTCTGTAGGGGAAGAGATACAGGAGGATCAGAGCCAGCACCACCAGGCTGAGGAACAGCTTGCTTCTGCCCACGGACAATGAGAAGGCTGAATGACCAAAGGAACTGCTCACACTAACCATCCAAGACTCTCATATTTACGAAATCTTATTTATTTATTTGCGTAGAGGAATACCTGCCCTGCATAAGTATGGTTTGTCTGCAAATCTGCGTGTTTTGTAGTGTTTTGTAGTGAGGACCGAAGAACACTGGTTCATTAGGTTGTGCAAATCAGGAGACAACCAGCTTGATCCATCTCAAGCACAAGTAGTAGATGGCCCAATGTATTCTGGGACATCTAACCTTTCACCACAAGTCACCTCGTATAACCAAGCAACACCCCCCCCCCCCCCCCCCCCCCCGGAATGATGCACTAAGCTTGTTTTCACGGACTTTGACCAGGGCACTGGGGCAAGCCAGCAAAGTCCAGGTGCTTTTCAAACAGATTTGCAAAGCCTTTTTAAAAAAGTGATGCCTGTTCGCATTTCTTAGAATTATGCTACATGCAATTTTCAACAAGCGCGCATTGTTTTCCCCTTTATTTTTCCTAAAGCAATGCTCGTTCCGAAAACCTCCCCGAAGAACCACCTTGTTTCAGATTCTGCTCCTCTACCTCCGCCCCATGTTTCGGCGAAGGATCGGAAAGCCCCGCGCCCTCGGGCCACCGCATCGTCGCCACTTCCGCAGCAGCGTCGCCACCTCCGCAGCAGCGTCGCCACCTCCGCAGCAGCGTCAGCGGAAAGGTTGGGCGAGGGCTGGAAAAGCCCAGCTCAGCGCTTTGTCAGCGCCGGCCCAAGCTGCGGTAAGGAGTCCAAACCAAACAACAGCAACACATCACACCTCTATGGACAAGCCGCTCTCGAGAAGTTGCAGTTATTATTTGGTGCACGCCAGAAACTGGGCACAGTTCTCGATTCGGAAGCGCGAATCAACCTTCGGAAAGAACTCTATTTCATATTTATTGTCAGGACTCAGCGCCTCAACCCTGAGCTTCCTTCTCCTGTGGGAGCAGCGGAATGATCACTTAGTGGTAATGCAACAAAAAAAAACTGTACTCAAAGTACACAGGTAAACAAAAAGAAATGTAAGCAAATGGACTGTGTAATAGAGAGAAAAAGTGCGAAAGTCAGAGTCCTTAAATTCAGATTTCTTGTCAGAGTACATACATCACAGACTGTACAAACCTGAGATTCTTTTTCTGCAGGAGAGGCAGAATTGATAGTGCAAACAAACTGTGCACAGCATATACATGTAAGCAAATAAAGAACTGTACACAGATAATGAATGTAAACAAACCAACTGAGAGAATTTTTTAAAGAATCAATAAGATTCTTTAAATAAGAAGGAATCCTTAAATAAGTCCCTGATGGAGTTTGTTGTGGAGCAGTCTGATGGTGGAGGGGTAGCAGCTGTTCCTGAACCTGGTGATGCAAGTTTTGTGGCACCTATACCTCTTTCCTGATGGTAGCAGCAAGAACAGAGCGTGAACAGAGTGAGAACGGAGGGAGTAGATTGGCAGAGGCCAAACAGAGAGGCAAGTAAACCCAAGAGGTCAAATGTAATCTTGCTGGAGTCCTACCCCTTTGCCACCTGACCCTTTTACACCAGCTTTACACCAGCTTCTCTTCACATCTTTGGACCCGATCTCGGGTTTTGGACTGAAGCATCAACCATTCTTTTTCTCCCACTTGTGTTGCTCGACCTGCTGAGTTCCTCAACTAGATTGCAAAGCCTAGAATCTGAAGCTAAATACAATCTCCTCTCTCTATCATACAAAGGTAAAATCAGATTGAAAAAAAAATCACATTAATTCCAGGTTTTATTAAAGATCCTCTGATTCAAAAATGTTTGTCGGAAAAATTGGAGAATGGTCTAAATGTATTTGTTGGGTGGCACAGTTGGCGTAGCAGTTAGCGCAAAGCTATTACAGTGCCAGTGACACAGGTACCAATCCAGCACTGTGCTCATGGGATGGAAAGGCTATGGGGGAGCCTGAGCGACGGTGAGCTGAAGAGGTTGGCACGCCGTCGTAGGGTGTCCAAACTCGCAGCCAGACTGGAAGAGGACCTACTGGGTTTGAGGAGGAAGAGAGATCAACTTTATTGGAATTTACACAAGAAGAAATGGGGACTGACATCAGAGAAGGTAGACCTCAAAAGGAGGTGATGAAATCTGGATTGGATTCCGTGTTTACAATCTTGGAAGGGATTGCTCATCAAATGGAAAAAATGTCAATGCAGATGTCTACTCAGATGACTCAAGGATTTATGGAAGTGAAAAATAAAATGAACACTATGTGTGAAGAAATGACTTTTATGAAGCAAAATATTACTGTAGTTAAAAATGATGTTAGTAGATGCATAAAATCAGTGGATACCATACAAGATAATATTAAAAAGATTGAAGAAGCTTTTTTTAAATGTAAGAATCAAGTGGAGTGTAATAGAGAAAAAATGGAAAAAGTAAAGGATTCTTTTGTGGATTGGGGGATTCAGAAGAAAGAATTATTGAAGAAGATTGATTCATTAGAAAATCAAAGTTGAAGAAATAATGTAAAAATAGTAGGTCTTCCAGAAGATATAGAAGGTTCTGATCCAGTAAAATTTTTTAAGAAATGGATTCCTGAGGTCTTGGGCAAGAAATTCTTTCCGGATGGTCTGGAGTTAGATCGGGCACATAGAGCATTAAGGAAGAAACCGTTTCCAGGCCAACTACCACAAGCAGTTCTGATTCGCTGTTTGAAATATCAGGAGAAATTATATTGCGAATGGCAGTGCAGAAGGCACGGCAAAACCCGGCTCCAATGATGGTTCAAAATAACAAGGTGTTTTTTTAAGCTGATTTGAGTCAAGAAATTATTAGAAGGCGCCGAGAATTTAATTCAGCTAAAGTATTGTGGCGAAAGGGATACAAATTTGTCTTTCGTTATCCGCAGTATTGAAAGTGTTTTTTATGGGAGGTTTCAATCTCAATTTTTTGAAAATGATCATGTTGCATTAATCTTTGCTAATTCATTGCCAGATTTACGAGGAAATGGACGATCGCCACTATTGTCACCTAAGAGGAGGGTAAATGGCAATGGAAATGGGAAGAATGGAAAACATGGAAAGAATGGGAAAAAAGTTGAATTGACACAAAGTCTTCTTGATATTGAGGACCAGGAACAATCACTGGAATTGGAATCACTGGGTTGACGGTTTTTGTTTCAGTACTTTGTGAAAGTCTGACTGGGGGGGTGGATGACAGTGAGACCTTTAGTCACCTGCCACTAGTGGGTTTTACCACACCCAGATTTTTAGGGGATGAGTACTTTTTAGTAGTTTGTTTTGGGATTTTTTTTTCTTTTTTTTGGAGTTGTTATCTAGGGGGATTAGAATATTAAGAGAATTAGAAGGGGAGCATTATTTTATAGTAGTGGAATACATTATTAAATTAAGAAATGTCTAATTTGAATTTTGCAACTTTTAATGTCCAGGGTTTGAATAACCCAATTAAGCGCAAATGACTTTTGGCTTATATAAGAAAAATGAAAGTTTTCTTGCTTTTTTGCAAGAAACACACTTGACCGAAAAAGAGCATTTGAAATTGAAGAGAGAATTAAAATAAGAAAACACATGACCAGCCCACTCAAAGGTGAGGGGTGTTGTGATTTTAATTCATAAAAAATTACCATTTGAATTGGAATCATTTGAGGGAAATGCTGGGAGGGTTTTGATGGTTAACTAAAATTTTTGCCGATTCATGGACTTTGTTAAATGTTTATGCACCTAATGTAGATGATGAACGCTTCATGTCGGAGGCTTTTTTTATTGTTAATTCAGGCCATTAATAATATTCTGGTTGAGGGAGATTTTAACTGTGTTTTGGATCCTTTATTTGATAGATCTCTGAAAAGTTTGAGGAAATCAAAGGTGGCCATACAAATGGGAGCTTTGATAAAAGATCTGAATTTGGTTGATGTTTGGAGGAGAGTAAACCCTACAGAGAAAGATTTTTCTTTTCATTCATCTAGACATGATTCATTTTCTAGAATAGACTTTTTCTTGTTTCGGCGCATTTACAGGGTAGAATATTACAGGCTGAATATAAAAGTCAGGTTATATCGGACCATTCCATGTTATTTTTCTCCTGTGTAAGTCAAGAAGTGGTGCGATCGTCTTATAGATGGAGGTTCAATACAATGTTATTGAAGAAACCAGAGTTTATTACTTTTATTAAGGAGCAGATTACTTTGTTTCTGGCTGAGAATGTCAATTCAGTACATAGTAATTTTATACCGTGGGATGATTTGAAAGCATATTTACGAAGGCAAATTATTAGCTATACTACCAAAGTTAAAAAGCAATATGTGGCAGAAAGTTTAACATTGGAGAAACAAATTACTGAGCTGGAAAAGGAATTTCAGAAAGATGTTACAGAAGATAAAAAAGCTGCTTTAACGAAGTTGAAATTACGTTATTATACATTACAAACTTATCAGTATGAGTGTTTAATTTTGAGATTAAAGAAGCTATACAGGAGATGCCGAATGGAAAGTCGACAGGAGATGATGGATTCTCAGTTGAATTTTATAAAGTATTTTATGAAAATATATCTCTGTATTTGGAAATGTATTGCAGTAAGTAACTGAGGAGCAGTTGTTACCAGAATCTTGTTCGAGTGCTATAATTACTGTGATTCCTAAGAAAGATAGGGACCCGATAAAAGTGTCTTCGTATAGGCCTATTTCTTTATTAAATGTAGATTATAAAATTATAGCGAAGGTGTTAGCGAATAGGCTTGCCAAATATTTACCACAGTTGATACAAACAGGTTTTATTAAAATTAGAAATGTGTCAGATAACATTCTCAGATTGATAACATTGGTCAATGCATTTAGACAGCAACCCAACCAATGGTGGTTGCTCTGGATGCAGAAAAAGCCTTTGACACGGTTGAGTGGAATTTTTATTTTAGGTGTTAGAAAAGTTTAATTTTGGCCCTTATTTTATTGGTTGGGTTAAGGGTTTATATACAAATCCAATTGGTGGTGACAAATGGCCAAATTTCTTCACCATTTAAATTAATGCGATCGACTCGACAAGGTTGTCCATTGACACCAGCCTTATTTGCATTGGCTATCGAACCGTTAGCTCAGACAATATGACAAAACGTTAAGATTAAAGGAATGAAAATTGTGGATGATGACTATAAGATTAATTTGTTTGCAGATGATATGTTGGTATATTTGACAGAACCGGAACAATCTTTGAAATATTTACAGGATTGTTTGTTAAAATTTGGGGAGCTGTCTGGATATAAAGTAAATTGGGATATTGCCAGTTGAGGATGGAGATTATTCAGAATATAAAAGTATTATAAATTAAAGTGGTCAGATAGAATTAAATATTTAGGGGTGGTAGTAAATGTAGATTATCAATCTTTATATAAATTAAATTATGTTCCTTTATTAAAAAGGATGAAAATGGATTTGACTAAATGGAAAGATTTGCCGTTAACATTAATTGATTGAGTAAATTGCATTAAAATTAATATTTTTCCTCAAATTCAATATTTGTTTCAGTCGATACCATGTTTACTTTCAAAGGGTTTTTTCGGGATTGAATAGAGCAGTGCGAGAGTTTTTATGGAATGGAAAATTAGCGTGAGTAGCTTTGCATAAACTTGCATGGAAATATGCATTAGGTGGATTGCAGTTACCTCATTTTCAAAATTATTATGAAATTTGTTAGTAGATTGATGGATGTGGGCCAACCTCCGAGCTGGTCAAAGGTGAAAATGTCTTGTATATCAGAAGTTGAGATACACCAGTTTATATTTAAGTGAAATGAGAATTTATTGCGGGAATGTAATATGCCGGTATTAAAACATTTGTTAAGGATATGGGTTAAACGAAATATGGCTTTAGGATCAAAGGGTAAATTATCAATCCAAATCCTGTTATATCATTATCATCTTATTCCTTTTTCAATGTTTAAAGAGTTGGAATTCTAAGGGTATTAAGATCGTTCAGGACTATTTTGAAGAAGGCCAGTTTCTTTCCTTTAATCGACTGAGGGAGAAATTGATATATCTGTAAATTCTTTATTTGTGTATTATCAACTTAGAGCTTTGATAAAAGATAATTATGGTAAAGAGTTGAATCTACCTATTTTGACAAAATTTGAGTCTTTGATTTCCTCTGTACCCAAGAAAAGTAACATTTCGGCTATGTATCAATTGTTACAAGATGCGATGGTTAAACCAGATTGGGAGAAATCTAGACTTAAATGGGAAAGTGATTTAACTTATATTTTTCCCTAAGATAATTGGGAGGCTATGATAGTGTAACTAAAGTGACAAATGTAAGATATGAAATGGTTAATAATTTTTTGCATCAGTTATATTTGGCTCCAGAGAAATTTAAATAGGCATATGGATGAAAGAAAAATAGAGGGTTATGGGATAGGGAGGGTTTGGTTTCTTTGGTTTCTTCCTACAAGCCAATTTTTTTACCCACACAGCCAAGATTCCATTGATCCTGTGCCTCATGACTTTCTGGGGGACCTTGTCAAATGCCTTGCTAAAATCTATGTAAACCGCATCACTGCCCTACCCTCATCAGTTTCCTTTTATTACTTCTTCAAAAAAACAATTCAGACTCTTGAGGCACAACCTTCCCTTCACAAAGCCATGCTGACTATCCTTGAGTAGACTGTACTTCTCCAAATGCTCAAAGATCCTATCCTTAAGAATCATCTCCAATAATCTGCACACTAATGACACAAGATTCATCAGTTAATAATTCCAAGGATTCTCCCTATTACTTTTTTTTAAAACAAGGGGTCTACATTGGCCATTCTCTAATTTTCTGGCATCTCCACTGTAGCCAAAGAGGATGCAAAGATTATAGCTACTGGCCCAGCTGTCTCTTCTCTCACTTCCCACAGCAGTCTGGCCCTGGGGACCTATCAATTTTGATGTTTTTAAGAAGATCCAACACTTCTGCTTCCTTAATCTCCACATTGTCCAGCACACAGGCCTGTTCTATTTCGACCTCACCATGATCAAGGTCCTGTTCTTTTGTGAATAGTGACACAAAGTATTCATTTAGAACCTCCCCAAACCTCCTCTGCCTCCAGGCGCATGTTGCCTCCCTTATCCTTTAGCGCCCCCTCCTTCATTCTCATCATCCCTCTGTTCTTCACATAAGCATAGAAGCCTTGGGCTTCTCCTTAATCCTACAGGCCAAGGCCTTCACATGCCCCCCTTTGAACTCTCCCAAGTCCTTTCTTAGGCTCCTTCCTGGTTACCATATACTTCTCATGAGCCCTTCCTGTTTCCTATATCTAATGTATGCTTCCTTATTCCTCTTGACTAGTTATCTGACCTGTTTTGTCAGCCACGGTTCCCTTTTCCTACCATCTTTTCCTTGTCCCATTGGGACAAACCCATCTTGAACCTGCACAAGTGGTCCCTAAACTTCATGCACATTACTTCTGTGCTTTCACCCTTAAATATGTTTCTAATTTATTCTCACTAGTTTCTGCCTCATCCCTTCATAATTAGCCTTTCCCTAGTTAATGACTTTCTCAGTTTGACTGTTTATATCCTTTTCCATAGCTATGTTGAAGCTAAGGGATTTGTGGTCACTCTCTCCAAAATGCTCCCCCACTTAGAGGTCCGCCACCTGACCAGGTTCATTCCCCAGCAGCAGATCCAGTGCGGCCTCTCCTCTAGTCTGCCGATCCACATACTGTGTCAGGATGTTGTTTGTTGCATATTCAGACAACACATTTTGGGATCTATTTTAGACTATTTCTCAGCATAATGGGCATATTCTGATGTTAACCAGATATTACTTTTATATATTTATTTTAGAATTATAAATCTTGCATCTGACCAAACCCCAAACGTACCAGTTAACCATGAAAAAGGATTCCAACCAAGGCTCAAACTATCCTCGTGGGTCACAATACCCAGACAAAACCTCGACCAGGACATTAGCTGGACTCTAGAAGTTCTTCTTGCTGAGAGATGTTGCCACCTCTTGGGGAGACTCAAACTTCAGCAGCGGGACCATGGCTTATATTACCCAAAACCTGCTTACCCAAGCACCTATTCCCAGCACAGTAATCAAGATAAGCGAACACGCTAGCATGCCTATTCTATCAAATAATGTAATTTTCAGCTTATCACTTTGAATACAATGGTTTATTTTGCATCAAGGTTAGGCCTCTGACACTCTGTGACCAAAACAAGCAGGAAGATTAAATGTTCTTGGTACACAGATGTCCTTTCGTCAGATAACTGCATCTCTGGCCCCTCGGTGGAATTTAGCTTATGTCTGCTGATTCTAAAACACAAGCAGGTTCTCGGCCCTGCAGAAGCAAAGGCTGCAAAAGTAAAAAAACACAGTTTAAATCTTCCATTAAATAATATATAATATAATATTTATTTATGTTGTGTACAACTTCATGTAGATTTGTAAAAAGAACTTTTAAAAAAAATTTCAAGTGCCAACAGTACTAAATCTATTTATAACAGCAAAGGTCTGAGCATCACTGCTCAGGCTTACAGGTTGCAAAAAAAAAATTGAAAGCTTACTGGAGAATAGTTCTTCCTACTTACTTATGAATAACATTGTTATTGTATAATATCATAATTCATCTCAGAAATAAAGCCTCAACTATTTTTGTACATTTGGATCTAACTATATCTCTGCAACATTTCATCATTATTTTTGAAACACAAATAGTTTTGGTGAGATACTGAGAGAAAATTATTTGAATAAATAAATTACTAACTATTCTGAATGCTATTGAATCATTGCATCATTCTTGACATATGTGGGTAAACAAGGTGGGTTGCATATGAAGAGTGCAATTGTCGATATGGACCTGAGGTGGTAGAAGCCCAGATGTTATTTTTCATGCACCAGGGGTACATAAAATAATTCAACAAGCAGCTTGAGTTACCTTGTTCAGTTCTTTTGCATATGGAATTGAACAATGCTTACATGGTGCCAGCTCCAACCAATTTCCACATTACATTTCCCAAATTCCAACCAATTCCACGTTAAATTTCCCACATGAAACTGATGCTCGTATTAATGAGATCGTAACTAGAAACTATCCCGAGTTTGTTCCTGACCTATTATTACCCAGGTGAAGGGTTAAAGCCCCATCCTTGGAGAAATTGAAACTTTTAAGAACTGGTTGAACTCATGGAAAATTACTGGCCCACACAGAGTTCTGGGATGTGTGCTGAGAACCTGAATAGATCAACTGGCAGATGTATTCACAGATATCTTTAATCTCTTCCTACAACAGTCAACATTCCCACTTGCTTCAAGAAGGCCATTATCATACGGGTACCAAATAAAAACATAACAATGTGCCTAAATAACTACCGACCAGTGGCAATGATATCCACCATTATGAAGACCTTTGAGAGGCTGGTCATGTCCCACAAAACGCCCACCCTACCAGCCAGTCATAATCCATTTCAATTTGCCTACAATCAAAACAAATCCACTCTCTAGCTCTCCACTTAGCCGTGCAACACCTGGACATCAAGGACACCCATGTTCACTGACTATAGGTCGGTTTTCAATACCATAGTCCCAATCAAACTCATTCTCAAACTTCAGAATCAAGGTTTCAATGCTCCTTCTGCAACTGGATCCTTAACCTCCTATCTAACAAAACGTAATTAATAAAGATGGGTAACAACATCTCCTCCACAATCACACAACAATAGCACTCCTCAACGATATCTACACCCATGACTATACAGCTAAATACCATTCCAAATGCATCAAAGAAGATGAGGAAAGATACAGGAAAGTGATTGAATAGTGTCAAGATAACCACCTCTCCATATCAACATCAGTAAGATGAAGGAAATTCTGTCCACATTAGTGGCACTAAAGTAAAAAAAAGTGGATAACTCAAGGTCTCAGGAATAAATGTCTCAAATTACATGACTTGGGACAAACAATTTGAGCCGGCAATCAAGAAAGTGCACCAATGCACTCTACATTCTCAGAAAACTAAGGAAGTTCAGCATGTCCCCTAACACTTAACAACCTCTAAGTGCACCATCAAAAGTGGGCTTGCTGGGTGTATCACAGCACTCTGCTCAAGAAGCGACAGGGGGAAACTTTACATGTTGTGGTAGATTCAGGACATGAATTCCGACTCTCCCGGGAATTAGTGAAAAAAGTGCTAATTAGGTAAACTATAGTTAACCAAACATTAAAAACTGCTTCAGAATCCTGTTGCAATGTTTTAATTATTTCACCTAAAAGAGCAAAGACCGGTCGGTGCTGGCCCGTCGCAAACAAAGACAGTGTAACAAGAAAAAAGGCCTACCGTTTCAATGGATCCAGGAGGTGAGGTCATCCCAAAGCTAATCGCATCCCTTTGGGGGCTGTTCAACACTCCAAAGCGCCGCCATCACCACCGTATCTCCTGGGTGATGGTGTCGAGGAAGAAGTCGAACTGCAGATATCTCTGCTGGCTGGCTCTGATACATACTCAACTCTATTCCAGGAACAAGGGATCTGTCTATCTAATTCACAGACCAGCAATGAAGACAAAGAAGATCAAGAAGAAGAGGCGTCAAGACAGATGAAAGTTTTTAAATATAAAGGTCGGAAACTGAAAATGCTATGAGGAAGAGTGTAAAAATGCCCAGTTACTAAAATAACCAAGGGAAATAAAAGCAAAATTAGACAATGTGGATAAAAGAGTCAAAACTGTGGAGGCCAGTATGGAGTATGTATAGGATAGAATGGTGAAAGTGAAGAATGATTCCAAAGCATGACCCATTGAAAAGAAACAGCAACTGTAGGAGAAAATTAAACTGTAAGAAAATTTTAGAAGAAGAAATATTATTAAAATCGCAGGCCTTTTCCTCAGCGACAAGATCTCCATCCTCAACCGATGGTCAGAACACTTCCAATCTCTTTTCAGTGCCAACCGCTCAGTCCAAGATTCCGCCCTGCTCCAGCTCCCTCAACAGCCCCTAAGGCTAGAGCTGGACGAGGTCCTCACCCAGGATGAGACATATAAGGCAACTGAACAACTGAAAAGTGGCAAAGCAGCAGGTATGGATGGAATCCCCCCAGAGGTCTGGAAGGCAGGCGGCAAAACTCTGCATGTCAAACTGCATGAGTTTTTCAAGCTTTGTTGGGACCAAGGAAAACTGCCTCAGGACCTTCGGGATGCCATCATCATCACCCTGTACAAAAACAAAGGCGAGAAATCAGACTGCTCAAACTACAGGGGAATCACGCTGCTCTCCATTGCAGGCAAAATCTTCGCTAGGATTCTCCTAAATAGAATAATACCTAGTGTCGCCGAGAATATTCTCCCAGAATCACAGTGCGGGTTTCACGCAAACAGAGGAACTACCGACATGGTCTTTGCCCTCAGACAGCTCCAAGAAAAGTGCAGAGAACAAAACAAAGGACTCTACATCACCTTTGTTGACCTCACCAAAGCCTTCGACACCGTGAGCAGGAAAGGGCTTTGGCAAATACTAGAGCGCCTCGGATGCCCCCCAAAGTTCCTCAACGTGGTTATCCAACTGCACGAAAACCAACAAGGTCGGGTCAGATACAGCAATGAGCTCTCTGAACCCTTCTCCATTAACAATGGCGTGAAGCAAGGCTGTGTTCTCGCACCAACCCTCTTTTCAATCTTCTTCAGCATGATGCTGAACCAAGCCATGAAAGACCCCAACAATGAAGACGCTGTTTACATCCGGTACTGCACGGATGGCAGTCTCTTCAATCTGAGGCGCCTGCAAGCTCACACCAAGACACAAGAGAAACTTGTCCGTGAACTACTCTTTGCAGACGATGCCGCTTTAGTTGCCCAGTCAGAGCCAGCTCTTCAGCGCTTGACGTCCTGTTTTGCGGAAACTGCCAAAATGTTTGGCCTGGAAGTCAGCCTGAAGAAAACTGAGGTCCTCCATCAGCCAGCTCCCCATCATGACTACCAGCCCCCCCACATCTCCATCGGGCACACAAAACTCAAAACGGTCAACCAGTTTACCTATCTCGGCTGCACCATTTCATCAGATGCAAGGATCGACAACGAGATAGACAACAGACTCGCCAAGGCAAATGGCGCCTTTGGAAGACTACACAAAAGAGTCTGGAAAAACAACCAACTGAAAAACCTCACAAAGATAAGCGTATACAGAGCCGTTGTCATACCCACACTCCTGTTCGGCTCCGAATCATGGGTCCTCTACCGGCATCACCTACGGCTCCTAGAACGCTTCCACCAGCGTTGTCTCTGCTCCATCCTCAACATTCATTGAAGTGCCTTCATCCCTAACATTGAAGTACTCGAGATGGCAGAGGCCGACAGCATCGAGTCCACGCTGCTGAAGATCCAGCTGCGCTGGGTGGGTAACGTCTCCAGAATGGAGGACCATCGCCTTCCCAAGATCGTGTTATATGGCGAGCTCTCCACTGGCCACCGTGACAGAGGTGCACCAAAGAAGAGGTACAAGGACTGCCTAAAGAAATCTCTTGGTGCCTGCCACATTGACCACCACCAGTGGGCTGATATCGCCTCAAACCGTGCATCTTGGCGCCTCACAGTTCGGCGGGCAGCAACCTCCTTTGAAGAAGACCGTAGAGCCCACCTCACTGACAAAAGACAAAGGAGGAAAAACCCAACACCCAACCCCAACCAACCAATTTTCCCCTGCAACCGCTGCAACCATGACTGCCTGTCCCGCATCGGACTTGTCAGCCACAAACGAGCCTGCAGCTGACGTGGACATTTACCCCCTCCATAAATCTTCATCCGCGAAGCCAAGCCAAAGAAAAAAAAAGGTGAGAAAAGTTATGACACGACACGTTTTCAGCGATGGATTCTGGAGGTCCTGGGAGCAGATGAATTCAAAGATATTATTGAAATTGAAAGGGTGCTTAAAACCTTGAAACTGTGACCTCCTCCAGATCAGACGCCAAGATCTATACTTATATACATCAAGATAGAGAGAAAATATTGGCTCTGGCAACACAAGGTGCTAAGGATCGACAAGGTCTGTTAGAACTTCATGGAAAGAAGATATTTTTCTATCCTGATATGTTTGCTAAAGAGAAGGAAAGCATTTAACATGGTGAAACATGCCAATGGCAAAAGGGTTACTGGTTTATTCTGCGTCATGCAACTACTTTGAGTACTTTCTGGCAAAGAGGACAGATTATTATTATTTTTAAAATTTTTTAAAAACAGATCATGTTCATAGAGAAGAATTTGTTGAAACTGTACCAGTTAGGCAGCAAAAGGAAGTTTGAAAATGTTTTGATTTATATAAAGCAGTTTTTAAAATTTTTTTAAAACTTTTTGCATAGATGAGATTGATAATGGTAAACATCGGGGGGGGGGGGGGCGGGGAGGTTGGAGGTTTTATGGACTGACTGCTATCGACTCGTGTATATTTATGGGAGGTGCCACAATCTGTAAAATGGAGGGGGGGTAATGTTGTAAACAATAAATAGGGGGATTTTTTTATTTTATTTTATTTTTGAATATTTTAAAGTTATAAAGTTAAATAATTTATGTATGATTCGCTTTTTCTTTCTATCTGGATTGCCAAGGAGTATGACCCTTAATACTTATGAAATGCATATTTGGATGACCAAAGAGGTGCTGGGAGAGAGGTGAAAGGGCATTTGGACTAAAGTAAATATTAATGAGTAATCTATTGAGCTTTCTTTGTTTTAATGTTAATGGGGTGAATGGACTTGTGAAGAGGAAGTGAATATTGACACACATTTAAAAAATTACCGTAGATGTATCTTTTTTTACAAGAGACCCACTTAACTGAGAAAGAACATCAGAAATTATAAAGAGAATGGAAAGGACAGTTTTAGCCTCTTCATTTAATTCAAAGGCATGGGGAGTAGCAATTTTGAGAAAGAAGAATCTTCCAATTACAATACAAAATGTAGTGACTGATTCTGTAGGAATATACGCTATGGTAGATTGTCACTTTTTTTCAGAATTCTGGATTTAAAAAAAATATAAATCCACCAACTGTAGACAACAAAAAATTTACACAAGAAACATTCCTTCATTTGGCAAGAGCACATCAGAATATTTTAATAGCTGGGGATTTTAATTTTTGTCTCGATCCAGTTTTAGATAGATCATCTAGAACAGTAATGAGCAAAGGCAACGAGAACCACCTTAACATTAATGAAAGATTTGAATTTTATAGATATATGGAGAAGAATTCATCCAAGAGAGATGCCTATTCAAATAGGCATGATTCTTATTCAAGGTTAGATCCATTTTTAACGTCAGCACATCTTCAAGCTAAAGTCAGTCAAATTGATTATAAAGCAAGAATTTTATCTGATCATTCACCTTTATTAATGACATTTACAATGTTAGATAAAGAACAATCCATTTATAGATGGAGATTTAACTCAAGGTTATTAAAAAGTTTTGTGACTTAGAAAGCAAATTCAGATTTTTTTTCAGACTAATTCTAATTCACTTAATTAAAATTTATTTTATGGGATGCAATGAAAGCATATTTAAGGGAACAAATTATGTTATACCTCTAAAATTGAGAAAGATTAAGTAAAAGAATTGAATTAATTGGAAAAAGAGATAACATGTTTAAAAAAGGACTTACAAAGACAGGTTTCTGAGGAAAAATGTAGAAGGCTTATAAATAAGAAATTTCAGTATAATACATTACAAACATAGAATAGAGAAAGCAATAATAAATACTAAGCAGATATATTATGAGCTAGATGAAAGGGTTCACAAGGTTTTTGCTTGGCAATTGGAAACAGAACAAGTTTTAAGAACTATTAATGCAATTAAAACAGAGTTGAATGTGATCATATAAACTCTTATGAAATTATTGAAACTTTTAAACAATTTTACTCTCAGCTATACAAATCTGAGTTGCAAAGAGATGATAATAAAATAGATTTTTTTTTCCACAAACAAGGTTACCAATGTTAACTTTACAAGAGCAAAGGGAGTTGGATGCCCCTTTTACATCAATGGAGATGGGGTAAATATTGAGCTCATTACAAAGTAATAAATCTCTGGGAGAGGATGGTTTCCTGCCTAAATTTTATAAAGAATTTAAAGACTCATTGATTCCGCCTTTTGTGGATGTATTAGGATAGGTGATGATAATACATATGCTCCCAGAAACTTTCTCTACTACGATAATAAAGGTAATTTTTAAAAGATGCCCTTTAAAACCATTGCTCTCTTGACCAATTTCCTTGTTAAATGCAGTCTACAAGATTATTGCAAAAATCTTAGTTAATTCATTGATTTTTATTTTTTTTTTAAACCAAAATTGATAAATATGGATCAGACAGGCTGTTAAAAAGAGAAAATCTACAGATAATAAAACTAGATTACTTAGTATAATACATTTATCACAAAAGAGGGGAGCTTTAAGTGTGGCAGTGGCTTTGGATGTTTGAGAGATTTGGGATGGGTCTGGTATTTATAAATTGGGTTAAAGCTTTATATAATAACCTTAAGGCTAAAGTTGTTACAAATGGGCAGGTTTTGACATTGTTTCCATTAACCAGATGTAGTAGGCAAGGATGCCCTTTATTACCTGCTTTATATATTTTAGCAATTGATATTAAAAGGTTTAAGGTTAATCAAGAAGAGTGTAAAATTAATTTTTTCCCTGATTATGTTTTGATTTATTTGATGGAACCAATAGGTTTGCTTATTATATTTATATTGGAGGAGTATGGCAAGGTTTCGGGTTAAAAAGAAAATGGGAATAAAAGTGAAATTATGCCCCTTACTAAAGGGGATTACACTCAGTGTCAACAAGTTACCCAATTTAAATTGCCAATGAATGGAATACAATATTTAGGCATACAGGTAGATAATAAGTTAGAGTTATTTAAGAACATTGGTGAGGATTGGAATAAGTGTAAGATGTTGCCAATAAACATTAGTGGGTAGGCTTAATTGTGTCAACATGAATACATTTCCTTGGGTACAATACTTATTTCAAACACTATCAATAATGATACCACAAATGTTTTTTCAAGAATTAAATAAATACATTAGAAATTTTCCTTGGAAGGGTAAGATGTTGAGAGTTTCTTTAGACAAATTGACATGGAAATTTGAGTTAGGAGGTTTGCAATTAACAAATTTCAAAAATTATTTTAAGGCTGAGATCTTTGACTTTTTTTTTGATGAGGAAATAAACCAGCATGAATTAAAATAGAAATTAATAAAATAGGAGAGAGGAAGTTGGAAGATTTTATATATAAATGGGAATCAAAATTATTATCTGGGGAGAGAAAAGCACCCTTGCTGAAATATTTGATTAGTATTTGGAATAAGGTAAATAATGAAATTGGAATGAGGAGTGCTCCCCAACCTAAAACGCCTTTGATTCTAAATCAACTTATTCCATTTTCAATGGATAACCAATTTTTAAATATTTAGTCTTGGAAAGGAATTAGATATATACAAGATTGTTATGAAGTAAGAAATTTAATGTCATTTGAACACTTAAAAAATAAGTATGGGATACAAAAAAAAAACACTTTTTTGTTATTATCAACTACAGGCTTGTTTAAGAGATAAATTGGTTCCAACAATGCTATTACTGAAATGTGGTGATGTAGATATATCAAGAAATTTATTTCAGCTATGTATACTTTATTGCAAATGGGAGATAGATTTAAATACTAATATTGATTAAATAAATTGGACAGATTTGTGCTGAGATAGAATGACAAACACTCTAAATGTTAGATATAGGTTAATTAAATGTAATTTTTTTTTTTTACATCAATTATACCTTACACCAGAAAAGTTAAATAAATTGAAGTCAGATCTAGCTGATCAGTGTTTTTGATGTGATCAAGAGATAGGCACTTTTGTACATTTTACTTGGTCTTGTCTCAAAGTGAGACCTTTTTTGGGTCAAACTTGGTGATTTATTTAGAATGGGTAATAAGAATTAAATATCCACAAAATCCAATGTTATTTTTATTACCTAATTTTGAAGGGATAAGACAAAAATTGAAATGATCTAAATATCAAAAAGAATTTCTAAAGATTGCTTTAGCGGTAGGAAGAAAATATATAGCAGTAACATGGAAATTGGATACCCACCTGGGTATGGAATGTTGGAACACAGACATGCACAGCTGTGTTCCTTTGGAGAAGATCACTTATAATCTGAGAAATAAGTATTATGCATTTTTGAAAATTTGGCACCCTTATTTACAACTTACAGACTCTTTCTTGCCTTAACCTCCTTGAATGTATGAAAAGATATAAATGATTTATCCCAGCATTTTTGTTTACTTAATTTACTCTTTTTTTCTGTCTTTTCTTCTTTTCATTTTGTCACTTTTTCTTGTTGGGGGTTGGGATTTATATCATCATGTAATGGATTTGATATTAATATTTGATTATTACATTTTATATTTGTCTATGATTACATGTATGGAAAACTTTTAAGTAGAAATTTTAAAAAAAAATCAAATGCCACAGAATGCAGCTCAGAACATCACACAAACTTCCCTCCCTCCACAGACATCTCGCACTGCCTAGGAAAGGAAGTTAACATGCTGAAGGACATTTAAAAATGTGAAACGCTGCACCAACAGATTTAAAGATAGTTTCTTTCCCACAGCCATAACAGCACTGTCATGCTACCTTGCTTGAAGCTAAACTGTATTTCTCTTCCTGAATTAACTTTAACTCCAGAAGCCTTGTGATAATCATCTCTCTGCCTTCTTGAATGTTGTGCAAGTCTGACATGCACTCAGCAGATTACCTAGAGACTGATGATGCAAAGGAGCAAGGAAATGGATTTGAGTTAGGAACATAGGAATATAGGAAGTAGGAACAGGAGTAGGCCAAAAATGACCCATCGAGCCTGCTCTGCCATTCAATACGATCATGGCTGATCTAATTTATGACCTAACTCCACCTACCTGCCTTTTCCCCATATCCCCTAATTCCTCTATCATGTAAAAATTTATCTAACCGAATTTTAAATATGTTTAATGAGGCAGCCTCAACCACTTCCCTGGTTAGAGAATTCCAAACATTCACTACTCTCTGGGAAAAACTATTTTTCCTCATCCTGTCCTAAATCTACTCACCCGAATCTTGAGACTGTACCTCTCGTTTTAGTTTCCCCAGCCAGCTCAAAAAAACCCTTCCTACATCTATCCTATCCATACCCTTCATAATCCAATATGTTTCTATAAGATCTTCTCTCATTCTTCTGAACTCGAGCGAATACAATCCTAGATGATTTAATCTTTCATCATAAGTCAACCCCTTCATCCCAGGGATCAACTTAGTAAACTTCCTCTGGACCGTCTCCAAAGCCAGTATATCCTTCCTCAAATATGGAGACCAGAACTGGACACAGTACTCCAGGTGCGGTCTCACCAGTACCTTATACAGTTGCAACATTACCTCCCTACTCCTGAATTCAATTCCTCCAGCAATGAAGGCCAATATTCCATTTGCCTTCTTAATAACCTGCTGCACCTGCAACCTAACTTTTTGCGATTCATGCACAAGCACTCCCAAGTCCCTCTGCACAACAGCATGCTGAAGTTTTTCACCCTTTAAATAATATTCAGCTGTTTTATTTTTCTTGCCAAAGTGGATAACCTCACACTTACTAACATTGTACTCCATCTGCCAGACCTTTGCCCACTCATCCAGCTTAACTATATCCCTCTGCAGACTCTCCACATCCTCATTACAATTTGCTCTTCCACTCAATTTGGTGTCATCCGCCCGCAAACTTAGCTACACCACATTTTGTCCCCTCCTCCAAGTCATCAATGTAAATGATGAACAGTTGTGGGCCTAACACTGACCCCTGCGGCACTTACCATTCTTTGCCAACCTGAAAAACTCCCATTTATCCCGACTCTCTGCCTCCTGTCAGACAACCAATTTTCAGTCCAGGCCAATATACTTCCCCGGATATGGCTCTTGTGCGGCACCTTATCAAACGCTTTCTGGAAATCCAAATGTACAACATCAACCTGTTCCCCTCTATCCGCCGCACCCATTATATCCTCAAAGAATCCTAACTAGTTTGTCAAACAAGATCTTCCTTTTCTAAAACCATGCTGCGTCTGCCTGATTGAACCCTTACGTTCCAAAAGTTTCACTTTTTCATCTTTAATGATGGCTTCAAGCATTTTCCAACTACAGACGTCAAGCTAATTGGCCGAATTTATGCCTGAGTTTGTGCCTGAATTTATACACAAGCCAATTTCTAAACCTTTGTTCCATCTATGAAGACTGTGATCCAATTGTGTTTTTTTAAAAAAATGTTTCATACCGTTTTACCATTTTAAAACGCAGGACTGTTAGGTAAAATACTAAAATAACATTTATGAATAGCATTAAATAATAATGAATTAAATGTGGTAAAATATTATTTTCTTATTCTGCAACAGAATATTTCTTGGCATTGAAGGCATTTTGGGAGTCTTTTAATTTGACAATTTAACAGATTCAGTGATTTTTATAGTATGGAAACAGGTCCTTCTTGCCCATATCAACCAAGCTATCTACACAAGCTAGTCCCATTTGCCTGGGTTTGGGCCCATACCGCTCTAAACATTTCCTATTCATGTACATGTCCAAATGTCTTTTAAATTTTCCTACCTCTAACAATTCTTCTGGCATCTGTGTGAAAAGGTGCCCCTCAGGTCCCTTTTAAATCATTCTCATCTTAAAACTACACCATCTAATTTTAGGTTTCCTACCCTGGGAAAAAGATTATAATTATTTATCCTTTCTAAATTTGTTATACATGAGGGGATCACTAACACATTAACAAGATATCAGATCCACAGATCAAATGGACTGGCTAAATACCTTCCAGTGGTTTTCAAACTTTTTCTTTCCATTCACCAATGCCATAGCTGCTCTGTGATTAGGAAGGGATTGCTTAAAGTAGTTTTGGGGTGGAAAGAAAAAGTTTTAATTGTACCTAATTGACTCGTTATGTGCATGGTTTCATAACTCCAAAGGAAATGGGCCAATGACCATTTTTCCTCAAGCAAAATATTTCAGTAACAATTGGGTCTAGAGCAGTTATTCTCAACCTTCCCTTCCCACTCACTCCCACCTTCAGCAATCCCTTCCTAATCACAGAACACTTATGGCATACGTGACAATGGTGCCCTATTACTTAAAATGGGATGTGAGTGGAAAGAAAATGTTTGAAAACCACTACCTTTTTAAAAAAAGGGTATAAAGTCACCAAAATTGTCTAGTGACATATTTCAGTTCCAGTCTTACCCCGGCTAAGAGTGAAGTGGAAAATCATTGCCCTCTCCAACGTGGGTGCTGGGATCATCATAACATGCACTCGCTAGATGTCTGACAAACAGGTTTTTGGATAGGGACATGCAACACAGACCAGTCGCACAATTATACGGCCGTTCAGGTCACGTGAATGCGACCTTTCATAATTCATAAAGTTTACTTTCACGGAATTTACGGTTTTTTCCCAACTCGCTTTTCATGATACATGCATGGACCGTTTCCCTGGAACGCGACTCCCTCCGTCATGCGGGGTAGTGATACTGGGAACTAAGCACTGATCCTGCAGTCACCGCAACGGCGTCACCTCAATACAAGGGACGAGGAGGGGGGAGAGGGAGGGAGGGGAGGGGGAGGGAGGGGAGGGGGAGAGGGAGGGAGGGGAGGGGGAGAGGGAGGGAGGGGAGGGGGAGAGGGAGGGAGGGGAGGGGGAGAGGGAGGGAGGGGAGGGGGAGAGGGAGGGAGGGGAGGGGGAGAGGGAGGGAGGGGAGGGGGAGAGGGAGGGAGGGGAGGGGGAGAGGGAGGGAGGGGAGGGGGAGAGGGAGGGAGGGGAGGGGGAGAGGGAGGGAGGGGAGGGGGAGAGGGAGGGGAGGGGGAGAGGGAGGGAGGGGAGGGGGAGAGGGAGGGAGGGGAGGGGGAGAGGGAGGGAGGGGAGGGGGAGAGGGAGGGAGGGAAGGGGAGAGGGAGGGAGGGAAGGGGAGAGGGAGGGAGGGAAGGGGAGAGGGAGGGAGGGAAGGGGATAGGGAGGGAGGGAGGGAAGGGGAGAGGGAGGGAGGGAGGGAAGGGGAGAGGGAGGGAGGGAGGGAAGGGGAGAGGGAGGGAGGGAGGGAAGGGGAGAGGGAGGGAGGGAGGGAAGGGGAGAGGGAGGGAGGGAGGGAAGGGGAGAGGGAGGGAGGGAAGGGGGAGAGGGAGGGAGGGAAGGGGGAGAGGGAGGGAGGGAAGGGGGAGAGGGAGGGAGGGAAGGGGGAGAGGGAGGGAGGGAAGGGGGAGAGGGAGGGAGGGAAGGGGGAGAGGGAGGGAGGGAAGGGGGAGAGGGAGGGAGGGAAGGGGGAGAGGGAGAGAGGGAAGGGGGAGAGGGAGAGAGGGAAGGGGGAGAGGGAGGGAGGGGAGGGGGAGAGGGAGGGAGGGGAGGGGGAGAGGGAGGGAGGGGAGGGGGAGAGGGAGGGAGGGGAGGGGGAGAGGGAGGGAGGGGAGGGGGAGAGGGAGGGAGGGGAGGGGGAGAGGGAGGGAGGGGAGGGGGAGAGGGAGGGAGGGGAGGGGGAGAGGGAGGGAGGGGAGGGGGAGAGGGAGGGAGGGGAGGGGGAGAGGGAGGGAGGGGAGGGGGAGAGGGAGGGAGGGGAGGGGGAGAGGGAGGGAGGGGAGGGGGAGAGGGAGGGAGGGGAGGGAGGGGAGGGGGAGAGGGAGGGAGGGGAGTGGGAGAGGGAGGGAGGGGAGGGGGAGAGGGAGGGAGGGGAGGGGGAGAGGGAGGGAGGGGAGGGGGAGAGGGAGGGAGGGGAGGGGGAGAGGGAGGGAGGGGAGGGGAGAGGGAGGGAGGGGAGGGGAGAGGGAGGGAGGGAAGGGGAGAGGGAGGGAGGGAAGGGGGAGAGGGAGGGAGGGAAGGGGGAGAGGGAGGGAGGGAAGGGGGAGAGGGAGGGAGGGAAGGGGGAGAGGGAGGGAGGGAAGGGGGAGAGGGAGGGAGGGAAGGGGGAGAGGGAGGGAGGGAAGGGGAGAGGGAGGGAGGGAAGGGGAGAGGGAGGGAGGGAAGGGGAGAGGGAGGGAGGGAAGGGGGAGAGGGAGGGAGGGAAGGGGGAGAGGGAGGGAGGGAAGGGGGAGAGGGAGGGAGGGAAGGGGGAGAGGGAGGGAGGGAAGGGGGAGAGGGAGGGAGGGAAGGGGGAGAGGGAGGGAGGGAAGGGGGAGAGGGAGGGAGGGAAGGGGGAGAGGGAGGGAGGGAAGGGGGAGAGGGAGGGAGGGAAGGGGGAGAGGGAGGGAGGGAAGGGGGAGAGGGAGGGAGGGAAGGGGGAGAGGGAGGGAGGGAAGGGGGAGAGGGAGGGAGGGAAGGGGAGAGGGAGGGAGGGAAGGGGGAGAGGGAGGGAGGGAAGGGGGAGAGGGAGGGAGGGAAGGGGGAGAGGGAGGGAGGGAAGGGGGAGAGGGAGGGAGGGAAGGGGGAGAGGGAGGGAGGGAAGGGGGAGAGGGAGGGAGGGAAGGGGGAGAGGGAGGGAGGGAAGGGGGAGAGGGAGGGAGGGAAGGGGGAGAGGGAGGGAGGGAAGGGGGAGAGGGAGGGAGGGAAGGGGGAGAGGGAGGGAGGGAAGGGGGAGAGGGAGGGAGGGAAGGGGGAGAGGGAGGGAGGGAAGGGGGAGAGGGAGGGAGGGAAGGGGGAGAGGGAGGGAGGGAAGGGGGAGAGGGAGGGAGGGAAGGGGGAGAGGGAGGGAGGGAAGGGGGAGAGGGAGGGAGGGAAGGGGGAGAGGGAGGGAGGGAAGGGGGAGAGGGAGGGAGGGAAGGGGGAGAGGGAGGGAGGGAAGGGGGAGAGGGAGGGAGGGAAGGGGGAGAGGGAGGGAGGGAAGGGGGAGAGGGAGGGAGGGAAGGGGGAGAGGGAGGGAGGGAAGGGGGAGAGGGAGGGAGGGAAGGGGGAGAGGGAGGGAGGGAAGGGGGAGAGGGAGGGAGGGAAGGGGGAGAGGGAGGGAGGGAAGGGGGAGAGGGAGGGAGGGAAGGGGGAGAGGGAGGGAGGGAAGGGGGAGAGGGAGGGAGGGAAGGGGGAGAGGGAGGGAGGGAAGGGGGAGAGGGAGGGAGGGAAGGGGGAGAGGGAGGGAGGGAAGGGGGAGAGGGAGGGAGGGAAGGGGGAGAGGGAGGGGGATCAGTTCCACTCAGCGAGGAACGGAGCCCCTCCGCCCGGGATGAAGTACTGCACGGACCGGCGGGGAGCGAGCGATGAAAGAACGACGTCAACATGCTCGGAGGCGGCTGCCCCGCGCCATTTTACAGGAGAAGGGAGTCCCCGGAAAGCCCATGGGTTTCACTTCGCTGCTACAAAGTTACAGTCAGGGCTTGAACGCAGCCCCCGGCGGAGCGATGTGACTCACGTCAAGAAGACGCCGCCGTCCCTCGCGTTCAGTCGCGCCTCATGTCCGTGCAGTGCCGGGGTCCCCGGAGTCGAGCCTTTCTCTCACCGCGTAACTTATCCGAGGGCGAACGTTTCAGGAAGTATCACCTCCTCTCGGCATCTCAAACGAAACTGTCTGCAAAGGGACGGACGTGACCAGAGCCAGTGGCTGTTGACTCGGTTCTTTGCGCTCGTCTCGACCGCGGTATTATCACTAGATCCGACTTACCCTCCGACTTTGCCATGATTAACTCCGGGGTTTCGATGGAAACGGCCGTGAACTTGGCGGTCACATTGTCTTCCCGCGATCGGTGGGAGGACACAAGCGCGACGACTGTTCACCACACAGTTGCAATCTGACTTCAGGGGGTTTCCACTCCCTATTTGCATGTGTTTAGAATCGAAACAAGGCGCGAAGGCTGGACCCCGGCCGTGACCGTTCTCCAATCACGGCCCGACTCCGTCAGGAAGAGATTCTTGCTGACTCTTCTCTCAAAGGACAGAAATACCCCAATAAAGAACCAGCAGCGCGGAAGGTTAAATCCAAAGGTACTTCACAGAAGCATCAATTAGAAAGTGCTGAAATCAGTCAGTGGATCCGGAAAAAAAAGGAATGGTATTCGTAAAAATGGTGTTTGTTTAAAAGACTGCGGGCACAAGCAAGGGATTGTTGCCACGACGCGGGCAGTGTAAAAAGGAACGTGCAGGTCCATTCCTGCACCGCGATTTAACCTGCAGGACGGCGACAACTTTTTGGAGGAAGCCTGCAGTGTAAATCGTACTGGGAAGATGCATTGACGGTCCAATGTCGCACTCGGGTACTTGCAGTCTAAAAGGCGCCCAGAGTGAACGGGTGACAATCTCCCCGGCTTCCTCCAAAACGTTGTCGCCGTCCTGCAGGATAAATCGCGCTGCAGGAATGGACTCCACATTCCTTTTTACACTGCATCCCTTGGTTGTGCCGTGACGTGCCCGCAGTCTAAACGAACCCATTCTTTTCTCCTACCTGTTGAGTCAGTATTTTCTGCTTTTGATTGTCATGAAACGTTGTTTGCCGCTTCCTCGCTTAATTTTATTCCTGTTCGGCCTGTCATTTTTTTTTTGTCAATTTTTTTTCTTTATTTCAGATGGAATGATTTTTATTTGCTGTTTTAGTCCAAGGTATTTTTACATTCCCAATGTGATTTTCCTATATAATCAAAATAAAACCATATAATGCAGCCGCCTGCTACAAAAGAGACGCCCACTCGCAGTGTGGGAGGTGAAGCTTTGACTTTATCGAGTTTGGAAATGCTCCTTTTCTTCAGTTTGCGAGAAACAGAATTACCTTCACAGAATTTGCTCGAGACAAAAATTGAGAACAAAGAACTTTTATTATACTATTACAACAATGCAAAGTTGGGTGCTTCCCCTTACCCTGGGAATACACACAGATACTGGGGCTGACCCAACTTTTATACATTTCATTTCAGTACAGAGATACCTTCCCCCCAACATTCTTCTGCCTCCTGGATTGGTTTAGCATTAGGTAATTCTGCCCACGTGGATTCTAACTTCTTATCAGTTTATGTGTCTTCCTGCAAACTTGTTAGCCAGAGAAGTATCATGTCTTTGTTCTTCACTCATTAATCAATCCCTAAGACTTGCTAAAGCTATCTACTTGTTATCCTTGTTAAACTGATCCTTAGTTTATTACACTTTTACAACCCTTCCTCTCATTCCAGCATCCCTTCACCCTGATTTAACCCATAATACTTCATCTCTAATGAGCACTTGCTTGACTCCTCACATTCCAGTATCCCTTCACCTTAAGTTAACCCATAATACTTTATTCTTAATTGGCACTTGCTTCCAGTATCTCTGGACTCCTAACATTCCAGTATCCCTCACAATCCACCCTTTTTCTTTAGCTACGCTTAGTAAATCCCCATTCGGTAGTGTTCTGTTAAGCTTGGTCCTTTTCCCAGCGTGTGAGTAAACGAACTGCGGCCTCAGCATCATCAGACGGAGTTTGGGAAGCATACATCATTTGGGTTGTAGTGACCTGCCGAAGGGCCCGTTAGATTAAACACTGCACACAAGTCTTTAGGCAGGGGAGCACCATAATGGCCAGAATAGTGAGTCCAGCTGCTATAAGGGCTATGGATATCAGACTCCAGTTACCAATAAAAAGTCTAGTTCATCCCACACCGGACCAAGGTTGCCCCGTCTGAACCTGGGCATGGGAAGATTTTCGAACTCCTGAAGAAGTGTCTTTAACCGCCTGACCGTTGTGAGCATTGTCCTTAACCAGTCTTTCACAAATGCTGCCTTCAGCAGCCAACGAGTAATCAAGAGCCAGGCGGTTTTGTTGAACTGTGGCTCGTATCTGTCGTCTTTCTTCAGCCCCTAAATTCAGGGCCATTGCTATCTGTTCGGTGATGATCTCCAAGGCTGCCTGGAGTCTGATTGAACGATTTAAATGCCAAGCAGCTTTAGTATTCTGGAGCAGCTTACTTCATTTACAGCTGGAACTCCCCTTACAGTGGTGGTTTTTTTAACATTCCGAATGTCTGTGTGACCCAAAGGATGCTTTACAGGAGACCAAGTTGGGGAGGGGTGTTTCTTGTCACTTAACCTGTGAGTTGCAGCTTGTCTGCGAACATTAGCATAAGTATCACTGAGCCTGTGAGTTGCAGCCTGTCTGTGAACATTAGCATATGTATTAACTCTATCTCTGCCACATGTACAATCCTGACTACCATTCTGTCTGTCTTTGTCCCACCATCTCCTTTGTGCTATCCCTTTAAAACTCCTCTCTTTAATACCTGTAGAGGCCAAAATACAAATCAAATCTACTCCTCTAGAGCCGTTGTGTTCCCCTGGTCCATGTTGGGATCCTATATTATTAACCCATACCCCACTATGACAATACTTTATATCTATGCCCTGTCTACATTCTAAAGGTAAATAATTTTCACCTCTGCTGCCCCTATTCCAGGAGGACTTAATACATCGTGAGTAATTTAGGGATGTCCCAAAAACGGGGAACCAACAAGTAAACAATACAGTAAATGGTAAAAACATTACAGCACTTTTTCCCGGTGTAGTGTAACTTTCAGATCAGAAAGATGAAGGACAGCACGCCCGGTGGAGGGTAGATTATCAATGTCTTTAGTCCATGGATCAGCAGCTTGTTTAATTCGTTGTATTTGAGTTCACCCCTTTTCTTTCGTTCACACTGCAGTGTCTGTAATCAAAAGTACATAATAGGGGCCATCCCAGACAGGTTTTAGTTGGTGATCTTGCCATGCTTTTACATATACCCAATCACCAGGTTTAATAGAATGAATAGGATACTACTCCAGGGGTGGGCAGTAACAACTGCATGTCTATTATCTCCGTGAGCGCAACCTGTTTGGCAGCTGCATCTGCCTGTCTGTTCCCCTGTGCTTCAGGACTGTCACCACTTTGATGGCTCCGTACATGAACTACAGCTATTTCCTCAGGTAATGTAAGAGCATCTAGAGATTGGACAATTAAATTTTCATGGATCAACTTTTGTCCTTTTCCAGTTATCAATCCCCGCTCTTTCCAGATCTCCCCAAAGGTGTGCACTACACCAAAAGCATACTCTGAGTCTGTGTAGATCGTGCCCACCTTGTTCTCTAGACCCTGGAGAGCTCTACAGAGGGCATACAATTTACAAGATTGTGCTAACCAATGACCGGGAAGGTGACCGGCTTCAATCACCACTCCTTTCCCATCCACTACACTATACCCGCTATAGCGAGTGCCATCAATGCAACGAGAAGATCCATCAATAAACCACCTTTCACCTTCCTGTAAAGGCTCATCACTTAAATCATCTCTAATTTTGGTCTGTAAATCTATTACCTCTAAACATACATGCTCTAACTAATTTATGGTATTGTCTGAATTTGGAGAAACCAAGAAAGTTGCTGGATTGTGTTCTTTATTCGTAATCAGGGTCAAATCATCCCTATCCATTAGGATCGCTTCATATTTTAAAATTCTAGAGTCTGTGAGTCACCTTCCAGCATGTTGTAAGAGAATATTGCGGACTGTGTGAGGGGTGTGAACTATCATCGGGGCACCAAACATCATATTTTGTCCTTCCTCATCTAAAATAGCTGTGGCTGCGATGGCTTGCACACACTCTGGCCAACCACGACAAACAGGGTCTAAAACTTTTGACAGAAAAGCAACTGGCTGTCTACAGCCTGCCCTCTCTCACACACACACACACACACACACACACACACACACACACACACACACACACACACACACACACACACAGATCACTTGTATAATGATGCAGGCAGCAGCTGGGACTGGAACAGGACAAGTTGGCAGGCTTATAGAAAGCCACCTTTTGGAAGACAGCCTGGTCAAAGCTCTTGTGGTTCATGCAAGAGGAGAGAACTGGCTGTCTAATGTTTCTCTTGGAATAAGGGAAACAGAAAGGAACTCTGTGGTGACCTGAAAGAAAGAGGTTATCATCTGGAGAACCCTGAAGGAGAAAATTTCGTCAGCAAGACACTGATGTGGCTGATAAAAGTAAATCAGTTGTAGGTATCCTGGACCAAAGAATCTCTCTCTGAAAACTGACAAGAATCTTCCTGAATGGTAACCATTTCCCTTTCAAGCACAATAGCCCGGTGAACTTTATAAATGTTAAATTCTGTGCACAGTATAAGAACTGCCTGCAACCAGTGAACTTGGAGGAATGAGATGTGAGATTGGACTGTGAACTAAAGAACATTTCTGAACTTACACACACATTACATACATGCGCGCTTAAAATTAGGAGGGGGTTAAGTTAGGTTAGTTAAGTTAAAGTTTGATTCTATTTTCATGTTTAAAGTTAATTAAAAGTAACTTCTGTTTAAGTAACCATTTGTCTTGATAAATATCTATTACTGCTAGGATTTGGGGTCCTCTGAGCTCGTAACACTCCCCACCCCCTACAACTTAAAGCAAGAAATGAAAAAAAAGAAGAAATAAATAAACAACAGAAGAACAGAAAAAAGAGAAAAGAAAAATAAATTGTGTTGTCCAATATTTCATATTGAATTATTTTCATAATTGTAAAGATGGCATTTTCATAGATGGAGGTTTGAAATTGGCGGTTTCTAATATACCCTATGGTTGGTTCCCAAATCTGTTCAAATAAAGTATATTTGTCTTTTAGATTGTAGGTAATTGTTTTATAATGGAATACACTTGTTCATTTCTATGGACCATTGTTGTATTTTTAAGGTGGCTTCCGTTTTCCAAGTTATCATTATGCATTTTTTTGCTGCTGCGAGCGCAATCATAACAAATCTTTTTTGAGCCCTGTGCAATTTTAGACCTAATTCTTTACATTTTATGTTGTTTAACAGGAAGATTTTTGGGTCTTTTGGTATCCTATGTTTTGTAGTTCTATTTAATACTAGGTTTAAATGCTCCCAAAATTTTTTCACTTTTGTACATGTCCAAATTGCATGTATTGTTGTTCCAATTTCTTTTTACCACGGAAGCATTTGTCCAATAGATTTGGATTCCATTCTTTTAACTTTTGAGGTGTAACATATATGTCGCCGATTTTGTATCATACAAAACCAAGTATTTATTGTATTAATCATGATCCCTGTGCACATAATTCCTTCCATGCTTCATTCTTTATTAGTATATTTAAATCTTTTTTTCCAACCTTGTTTGGGTTTATATATTGCTTCATCATTTTCCTTGTATTGGAATTTGCTCGACATGTTTGTAATCATTTGTTTTACTATCGCGGTGTCTGTATTAGGAATCTTAGACTAGTTCCCAACTTTTTTTTAAAATACATTTTCAACTGAAACATGTACAAATGTCAATAAGTTATTTTCCAGAAAGCAATCTTTTATTCTTTTAATTCCTTTTCTTGCCCATTCCTTAAAAAAATAATTGTCTATTGTAAAAGGAATTAATGGGTTTTGCATTAGTAACATTTTTGGTATTTGATAATTTAGCATCTTTTGCTCCAGATGTATTCTCTTCCATATTTTAGTATATGATGTAGTATTGGTAGATTGTTATATTGCACCAGTTTCTTATCCCATTTATAGAGTAAATGTTCAGGGACCTTTTCTCCTAATTTATATAATTCTATCTTAAGCCAATCTGGTTTTTCTCCCATCTGATAAAAATCTGATAGCTATCTTAACTGTGCTGCCCTGTAATAGTTTTTGAAATTTGGTAGCTGCAATCCACCCACGTTAATTTTTCCAAACCCACTCTTGATTTTTTACCCTTCCATAGAAACTTTCTTATTAATTTATTTAATTTCATGTAAAAATTCCCGTCAAGGGAATCGGTAGTGTTTGGAACAGATATTGTAGCCGTGGAAATACATTCATCTTGATGCAGTTTACTCTCCCTATTAAAGTTAATGGCAAATCTTTCCATTTCTCTAAGTCTTCCTGTATTTTTTTTTTATTAATGGTTAGTAATTTAATTTATACAAATCATTTAAATTATTATCTATCGTGATACCTAGGTAATGTATGGCCTGTAATTTCCACTTAAAAGGGGATTCCCCTTATAGATTTTGTATAATCAACTTTGTTCATTGGCATGACTTCACTTTTATCAATATTAACCTTGCATCCTGATATTGCCCCATATTCTTTCAATTTTGTATATAACCTTTTTATGGATTTATCTGGGCCTGTTAAATATACTATAATATCATCCACAAATAAGCTAATTTTAAATTCTTCCTCTTTTACTTTTATTCCCTTTATCATAGGTTCTTTTCTTATCAACTCTGCCATTGGTTCTATAGCCAAAGCAAACACGGATGGTAATAATGGGCATCCCTCTCTTATTAACCTACTCAATTTAAAGTAATCTGAAACATATCGGTACACAGTCTGTAATCTGTTTGCGAATAATTTTGCTATTAATTTATAATCTGTATTTAGTAAAGATATTGGCCTACATCAAGCCAGTGACAATAGGTCTTTTCCCATTTTTGGAATTACTGTAACTATTGCTGTTTTATGAGTCAAGCAAATTCTGGTTCTCTTCCACCTGTTTCATTATCTCTAAAAAGCGCAGAATTAATAGATTATTGAATACCTCTGTATGGAATCCATCTTCGCCTGGCGATTTATTATTTGGTAATGTTATTAGTGTATCATGTATATCTGTAATTGTCAGGGGCTTTAGTAATTTATTTTGATCTTCCCATTGTAATTGGGGTAATTCAATGGCCACTGCGAAATCTGTTGACATTTGCAGTATACATCGCAACCCACTGTTACGAGCCCAGAGGACCCCAAAACCCAGAAGCAATAGATATCACCAAGACAAATGGTTAAACAAAAGTTGCATTTAATTATCTTTAAACATGAAAATCATATCAAACTCTAACTTAACCCCCTTCTAATTCTAAGCACATATGTGCATGTAATGTGTGTGTAAGTTCAGAAAAGTTCTTTGGTTCACAGTCCAATCTCACTTCTCATTCCTCCAGCTTCACTGGTTACAGACAATTCTTATACTGTGCACAGAGAGATATTTGTTATTCCAGGACATCCACAACTGATGTACTTCCATCAGCCACTTCAGTGTCTTGCTGATGAAACTTGCCCCATCAGGGTTCTCCAGATGATAACCTCTTTCTTTCAGGTCACCACAGAGTTCCTTTCTGTTTCCCTTATTCCAAGTGAAACATTAGACAGCCAGTTCTCTCCTCTTGCATGAACCATAAGGGCTTTGACCAGGCCGTCTTCCAAATGGGGCTTTCCATAAACCTGTCAACTTGTCCTATTCTAGTCCCAGCTGCTATTACTGTCTGTAACGCTGTACAAGTGATCTCTGTGTATGTGTGTGTAGGTCTCTCTCTCTCTCTCTCTCTCTCTCTCGCACACACACACACACACACACACACACACACACACACACACACACACACACACACACACACACACACACACACACACACACACAGAAAGCCTGTTTGACTTTCTCTGCTTTCAAAACCAAATGACCCTCTTAGAATATCTCCAGACAATCTGTGGCTCCAACAAAATCTTTCATCTGTTGCCTTTTGTAAACAACAATCCATTAGTGAAGTCTCTTGGGCACTCTCCGAAGCTCTTGCAAAAGCTCTGAGGCCCCGATATGTCTAGCATGGGATATAGCTCCAGTATTTTAAATAAGATCTCTTTTAAAGTCTTTGTATGTAACCTACTCTAACAAACCATTCCCAATTTATCTCCCCAAAACATATCTATATACTCTGTCTCTGTCACAGGAGGGTGGGCAGGGGTGAAGAAAATGTCACTGTGTATATTTTAATGCTGAATATTTGTACATAGTGTTACTAATGTGGTTTGCACTGAAGTATTAAATAAAAAAATTTTAAAATGTAAAGAAGTCTAAATCACTGTCTCAACAGAAACCAAAGGGAATACCAATGTAACTGCTTTGTCAGATACAAGCAAAAGAAAGAACAAGGAAACAAAGGAAAAGGAAGATCACACTGTTCAGGAAAGCTGTTTGTATTGCAAAGATAAGCATGCTTTAGAAAAATGTTCACAATTAGAGAAAAAGTCATATGACAAGAAATTAACCTTTTTAAAGGAAAGTGGTTATGTTTTGGTTGTTTGTGTAAAGGACACATCAGCAAAACTTGTAATAAGCATCTCAGTTATGATATATGCAGTTTAAAACGCCCCAAGTTACTGCATATTCAATGAAATAAAGTTGAGAAGGAAGTCAAACAACCTGTATCCATTACTAAAGACACAGTCAAAGAGAATGCTTCAGCTTCACTTCAGACAAACAGTCTTACTGGGGCCAGTGACAAAGATCTCTCAATAATTCTTATGAAGGTTGTGGGGAGTCACATGATGGAGTAGAGGCCAGTCTTGAAAACCAGCCCTCTCCAAGAAAATAGAAAAAAAAGTCAGGAAAAAGCAAAGCATAACAGAAATAAAGTTCAAGAAATAGAAGAGAAAGATACAGAGAAGAGAAAGAAGATGATTTCCAAGAAGGAGAAAGTAAGAACAGCTGGAAAAAAAGAAGTAAAAAAGTCGCCGGAGAAGAAAGAAGAAGGCCTTACCTGCAGGAAGGAACAGGACGCTGTGGTGGTGAGAAATGCCTGATCATCGAGGTCAGTACCTGCCCTGCAGTCGCGACCCACCAGCCGGTACACTACAAAAATTGCTCTCGGAGCCAAACAAAGGTGCTCAGTGTGCAATCAGAGGAGAAAGAGGACATTGGTGGGAGGGGGGCTCAGCAGAGGAGCGGGCTGTCACAGACCTAACAGCTGAGAGACGCCCGACACCAGGGCTTTCAGCTGGAAAATAAGGAAGACAGCAGAAGAGGGTGTGACGAAACAGACGTGGAAGACAGACGGAGGAAATATCGACAAGAAGACCAATGTCAAGAAGCACAGCAAACGAGCAGCCCAAGAGGGGAGGAACAAGAACAAGAGGCCCAGAAAGAAGAGGCCCGACAAAGAGATACAAGCAGCTCATCAGGAAAAACAGAAGAAACACAGACACAAAGAAGAGAAGAAGAAGACACAAACACAGATACAGACATAGAAGAAGAGGAAGAAGAAGATCAAGATCTTCACAGAGAAATAGAAGGTAAAACTGATGGACAAAGAGAAATAAAAGGTAAAACTGATGAACAGAATATAGATAAAGTATTTTTTGAAGAACAAATGAGATCACTAAAAGAATGGTTGTCATTAGAGTTTAATGCAATTAAAAAGAAAATGAAAAGAAGATAAAATGCAAAGGTTAGAACTGGTAATGACAGAAATAGAGAAAAGAGTAGAGAATGTGGAAGAGCGGGAAATGGGCTGTAGAAATGGAAGTGAACGACTTAAGAAGAAAATTGGAAGAAAGTGACAAAAAAGTTAAAGAGTCACAAGAGTTGTTAGCTCAGAAAATTGATATGATGGAAAACTATAGTAGGCGAAACAATATAAAGATAGTGGGCCTAAAGGAAGATGAAGAAGGCACAAATATGAAAGAATTTATAAAAGAATGGATCCCAAAGGTCCTGGGAATGCCAGAAATGCAGGAAGGAATGGAAATAGAAAGGGCACACAGAACACTAGCTCCGAAACCACAGCCACAACAAAAATCAAGATCCGTTTTAGTAAAATGTCTGAGATACACGACAAGAGAAAATATACTGGAGCAGGCAAGGAATAAAATTAGAGAAGGGTCAAAAATTTTTTTTTTACCCAGACATAAGTTTTGAACTCCTAAAGAAGAGGAGGGAGTTTAACACAGCAAAATCGATCCTATCGAATAAAGGCTACAAATTTATGGTTAAGATATCCAGCTGTGCTTAAAATATTTATCCCGGGGGAGCAAAACAGACTGTTCTCGGATCCGGAGAAAGCACGCAAATTTGTAGAACGCCTGCAGGACAGAAGGAGAGATGAAGAGATGTAACAAGAATGAAGAATGACAACAAACTACATATAAAGATGTAAAAATAATGTATAAGTAAGAACTAAAGAAGGGAAAGAAAAGGGAAGAAAGGAAGTAAGGAGGGGGAAGAGGGTGAGCCTTGTTAAATGTGAAGATAAAAGTCTTTTCTAGAGGGGGTTGGGTGGAAGAAAATAACAGTCACTGAGAAATCAGTTGACGCTTGCGATCGGGTTCGCAATCCAAATGGAGAGGGGAGTTGTGGTTGCCCGGCAAGGGACAAGGAGCAACTCAGTGGGTGGGGGGGAGACACTTGTGGCTAAGGGAATTTTAAATGTGGGAGTTGTTGAAGTATTTTATGTTTTAGAAGTGTTGTCATACATTGAGTTCAAAAAGGGAAAACTGAGAGATGAAAATGGGGAAAAGGGGGAAGGTGGTGGTGAGGAAGTGGAAATGAGGTGTAAATAGAATATGAGATGGCCATGTTGAACTATATGACTATAAATATTAATGGAATACATAACCAAATTAAACAAAAAAGGCTATTAAATTTCCTGAAAAAAGAAAAAAATTGACATAGCATTTGTGCAGGAAACGCATCTAACTGAAGTGGAACATAATAAATTAAGGAGAGACTGGGTAGGACACATAGCGGCAGCATCATATAATTCAAAAGCCTGAGGTGTAGCTATATGAATCAATAAAAATGTACCAATCAAAATAGAGGAGGAATTAATAGATCCAGCAGGGAGGTATGTAATGATAAAGTGTCAGATATATTCAGAATTCTGGAATTTGATCAATATATATGCACCTAATGAAGAGGATCAAAAGTTTATGCAAGATATTTTTTGAAGATTGTAGATATGCAGGGGAATATATTGATAGGAGGGGACTTTAACCTTAATTTGGACCCAAAGTTGGATAAAACTGGACAAAAGACTAACAAAAAGAATAAAGTGGCCACATTTATGGTTACATCAATGCAGGAAATGAAACATGGAGGAGGCAGCACCCAAGGGAGAAGGAATACTCATATTATTCGAGTAGGCATAAAACATACTCAGGGATTGATATGTTTTTGTTGTCAGCCCATATTCAAGGGAGAGTTAGGAAAACTGAATATAAAGCTAGATTGCTATCTGATCACTCACCCCTGTTATTAGCAATAGAACTGGAGGACATCCCACCAAGAACATATAGATGGAAATTAAACTCCATACTACTTAAAAGACAAGAATTTAGAGAATTTATTGAACGCCAAATTAAAATGTACTTTGAAGTAAATACGGAATCAATGAAAGACAAATTTATATTATGGGATGCAATGAAAGCCTTCATTAGAGGGCAGATAATAAGTTATGTAACTAAGATGAAAAAGGACTACAATCGGGAAATAGAACAGTTGGAAAGTGAGATAGTAAGTACAGAAAAAGAACTAGCAACAAGGGAACATATAACAAAAAGAAGAGAATTGGCGGACAAAAAAATAAAATATGAAACATTGCAAACATATAAGGTGGAGAAGAACATAATGAAAATAAAACAAAAGTATTATGAGCTAGGAGAAAAAACACACAAAATATTAGCCTGGCAACTTAAAACAGAACAAGCTAAAAGAACTGTATTGGCATCAAGGAAAAAGGACAAACAAATTACATACAATCCAATGGAGATTAATGAGAACTTTAAGGAGTTTTATGAACAATTATACCAAACTGAGATCGAGGGGAAAGAAGACAAAAATAGAAGAGTTTTTAGTTAAAATTGAACTGCTGAAATTGCAAGAAGACGAGCAAAACAAACTGATAAAACCATTTGAAATAGAGGAAGTTCAGGATATATTAAAAAAGCTGCCGAACAATAAAATGCCGGGAGAGGATGGATTCCCAATAGAATTCTATAAAACATTTAAAGAGTTATTAATTCCTCCTCTCCTGGAAGTAATGAACCAGATAGAAGAAACACAAAACTTGCCAGATTCATGTAAGACAGCAATAGTTACAGTAATACCAAAGATGGGGAAGGATCCACTAACACCAGCATTATATAGACTAATATCTCTACTTAATTCAGATGATAAGATAATAGCAAAATTATTAGCAAACAGATTGGCCAACTGTGTACCAAAAATAGTAAAACAAGATCAAACTGGATTTATTAAGAAAAGACAAACAGCGGATAATGTCTGTAAGTTCATTAATTTAATTCATGCGGTTCAAGGAAATAAGATACCAACAGTGGCTGTTCCTTTAGAAGCAGAAAAAGCCTTTGACAGGGTAGAATGGAATTATTTATTCAAAGTATTACAGAGGTTCAACCTACCAGAAAAATATATTAATTGGATTAAAGCATTATATAATTGGCGAAGATGACAGTAAATGGATATGTATCGAACCAATTTAAATTAAATAAGTAAACTAGGCAGGGATATCCACTATCTCCCTCACTGTTCACTTTAGCAATAGACCCATTGGCAGAACTGATAAGAACAGAAAATAAAATAAAAGGGATAAAAATAAAGGAGAAGGAGTATAAAATCAGTTTATTTGCAGATGACATCATAGTATACTTAACAGAACTAAAAATATCAATGAAAGAACTACATAAGAAATTGAAGGAATATGGAGAAATATCGGGGTACAAGATCAACGCAAATAAAAGTGAAGCAATGTCAATGAGTAATGCAGATTATACAGAATTTAAAAAAGAATCACCATTTAAATGGCAAACACAAGCAATCTGATACCTAGGTATTAGATTAGATAATAATTTAAGCCATCTATACAAATTAAATTATCAGCCATTAATGAAGAAATTACAGGAAGACTTAGAACATTGGAAAGAATTGCCACTAACACTGATAGGGAGGGTAAATTGCATTAAATTAACGTCTTCCCAAGGATACAATATCTATTTCAATTGTTACCAATTCCCTTAACAGAGAAATTCTTCAATGAACTAAAGAAAATAATAAGGAAATTCTTACGGAAAAGTGGGAAACTGAGGATAGCGTTAGATAAATAAAGAGAGTGGTAGAACCAAGGTGGTTTGCAGTTACCAAACTTTAACAATTATTATAGAGCAGCACAATTAAGGTATTTATCAGATTTTTATCAGACAAGGGAAAAACCAGATTGGACTAAGATAGAGCTAGATAAAATAGGGGAGAAGGTACCGGAACATATACTTTATAAGTGGGATGAAAAGCTGGTGCAATAAAAAAGTTCACCAGTACTGCATCATTTACTCAATATATGGAAGAAGATTCACGTAGAAGGGAAAAAACAAATTACCAAATACCAAAATTATTATTGACGCAAAATCAACTAATTCCTTTCACAACAGATAACCTTTCCTTTAGAGAATGGGAGAGGAAAGGAATTAAAAAATAGAAAATTGTTTTTTGGGAAATAATTTATTAACATTTGAACAAATGAAGTACAAATATGGAATAACTCTTGGTACAATGTTTGCATATCATCAACTGAAAGCCTACTTAAAGGACAAATTGGGAAGCAGACTGAGATTACCAGAAGGAAGCAGCTTTGAATATGTGATTACAGAAACAACAATAATAACAATATTTATAACCAACATGTACATCAAGCTGCAAGAGAAGGAAAATGTTGAAATAAGCTATAAACCTAAACAAAAGTGGGAAAAAGATTTAAACATAAAGATAAAAAATGAAATATGGGAAAAGTTATGCTCTGGAACTATGAAGAATATAATAAACATGAGGATACACATGATATAATATAATTGGTTACACAGGTTATATATCACGCCCCAAAAATTAAAAAAAATGGGATCGTCCAACATTATCAGATAGATGTTTTCGCTGTAAGAAGGAAATGGGAACAACAGTACATGCAATTTGGGCATGTGAGAAAGTTAAATGGTTTTGGGAAGATCTAAATCAGGTATTAAATAAAATCACAAAAAGCAACATACCAAAAAATCCAGAGATCTTTCTTCTAAGTAATATAAGAAGTAAAGAACTAGGCCTCAAAGTGAATGAAGTGCAAAAAAGATTTATTATGATAACCTTAGCTGTAGCAAAAAAATGTATAATGTCAACTTGGAAATCTGAAGAGAGCCTGAGAGTACGGCAATGGTACATGGAAATGAATAAATGTATTCCATTGGAAAAAATAACATATAATTTAAAAAATAAAGTCACATTATTTGAACAAATTTGAGAACTGTACATGGAACACAACAGAGAGGACCTACCGCGGACCTCCACCCCCTAATGATAAGACAAAATGACTTGATCCAGTGTGCAAAAGTAAAACACACAATTTTCTTGTTTATTTTCATTGTGTGATAACATTGTTTAATGGTTTTATTGTATTGTATATGTTGAACGTTATATGGGTTTGGGGGGGTGGGAAGGGGGGAGGGGGGAGGGAAGGTAGGGGGAAAAAAGGGGAGAAAATGCCATTGTGTATATTTAAGAGGAAAATGTTTATATAAATTTTGATTGATATGGTTCAGTGTGAAAAAAAGTAAAATTTTTTTTTACCCAGACATAAGTTTTGAACTCTTAAAGAGGAGGACGGAATTTAATACAGCAAAATCAACTTTATGGAAAAAAGGTTACAAATTCATATTAAGACATCCAGCCGTGCTTAAAATATTTATACCCGGGGAACAAAACAGACTGTTCTTTGATCCAGATAATCCAACATGATTAATCAACATGATTATCCAACTGCACGAAAACCAACAAGGTCGGGTCAGATACAGCAATGAGCTCTCTGAACCCTTCTCCATTAACAATGGCGTGAAGCAAGGCTGTGTTCTCGCACCAACCCTCTTTTCAATCTTCTTCAGCATGATGCTGAACCAAGCCATGAAAGACCCCAACAATGAAGACGCTGTTTACATCCGGTACCGCACGGATGGCAGTCTCTTCAATCTGAGGCGCCTGCAAGCTCACACCAAGACACAAGAGAAACTTGTCCGTGAACTACTCTTTGCAGATGATGCCGCTTTAGTTGCCCATTCAGAGCCAGCTCTTCAGCGCTTGACGTCCTGCTTTGCGGAAACTGCCAAAATGTTTGGCCTGGAAGTCAGCCTGAAGAAAACTGAGGTCCTCCATCAGCCAGCTCCCCACCATGACTACCAGCCCCCCCACATCTCCATCGGGCACACAAAACTCAAAACGGTCAACCAGTTTACCTATCTCGGCTGCACCATTTCATCAGATGCAAGGATCGACAATGAGATAGACAACAGACTCGCCAAGGCAAATAGCGCCTTTGGAAGACTACACAAAAGAGTCTGGAAAAACAACCAACTGAAAAACCTCACAAAGATAAGCGTATACAGAGCCGTTGTCATACCCACACTCCTGTTCGGCTCCGAATCATGGGTCCTCTACCGGCACCACCTACGGCTCCTAGAACGCTTCCACCAGCGTTGTCTCCGCTCCATCCTCAACATCCATTGGAGCGCTCACACCCCTAACGTCGAGGTACTCGAGATGGCAGAGGTCGACAGCATCGAGTCCACGCTGCTGAAGATCCAGCTGCGCTGGATGGGTCACGTCTCCAGAATGGAGGACCATCGCCTTCCCAAGATCGTATTATATGGCGAGCTCTCCACTGGCCACCGTGACAGAGGTGCACCAAAGAAAAGGTACAAGGACTGCCTAAAGAAATCTCTTGGTGCCTGCCACATTGACCACCGCCAGTGGGCTGATAACGCCTCAAACCGTGCATCTTGGCGCCTCACAGTTTGGCGGGCAGCAGCCTCCTTTGAAGAAGACCGCAGAGCCCACCTCACTGACAAAAGGCAAAGGAGGAAAAACCCAACACCCAACCCCAACCAACCAATTTTCCCTTGCAACCGCTGCAATCGTGTCTGCCTGTCCCGCATCGGACTGGTCAGCCACAAACGAGCCTGCAGCTGACGTGGACTTTTTACCCCCTCCATAAATCTTCGTCCGCGAAGCCAAGCCAAAGAAGAATATATAAAGATGTAAAAACAATGTATATGTAAAGAACTAAAGAGAGAAAAGAGAAGGGAAGGAAGGGAGTAAGGGGGAAAAAAAGGAGAGAGCTTTGTTATATGTGTTTAAAAAAACTTTTCTGGAGAGAGCTGGGTGGAGGGGGAATAACTGTCACTGCAAAATCAGTTGATACTGCAAAAAAGATCACAACCTAAATGAAAAGGGGAGTTGTGGTTGCCTAGCAAGGGATATGGGGCAACTCAGAGAGGGGGAAACTTTGGGGTTAGGGTATTAGTGGATGTGGGAACTGCGAGGATACTTTATGTCTTAAATGTGTTGTCGTATATTAAGTGTAATAAGAGAAAACTAAGAGATGAAAATGGGGAAAAGGGGGATGGAGGTGGCAAAGAAGTGGAAAAGAGATGTTTGGAAGAATGTTTGGGGAAGAATTAAATCAGATACTAAATAAAGTTGCAAAAAATAACATACCAAAAAAAGCAGGGATATTTCTTTTAAGTAGATAAAGTGCAAAACAAAAATCATTATGATAGCCTTAGCGATAACAAAAAGTATGGTGTCAACTTGGAAAGTGGAAGAGAGCATGGGTGTGCAGCAATGGTTACATGAAAATGAATGGATGTATACCATTGGAAAAAATAATATGTAATTAAAAAAAATAAAGTCACAATGTTTTAACAAATTTGGGAACCATACATGGAACATATCAGAGAGAGCTTGCCTATGACCTCCATCCCCTAAAACGAGAATGAAAATGATATGAAGACAAAATGACTGGATTCAGTGTGTAATGAATAGATGATGCATTTTTCTTGTTTGTTTTACTTTGTGTGAAAATATTGGTTTATAGTTTTATTGTATTGAATAAGTTGAATATTTATGGGTATTGGAGGGGGTGGGTAGAGGGGAGGGACGGGAGAGAAAAGACCACTGTGTAAATTTAATGAAATATGTTTGTGTGAAAAAATAATAATAATAAAAAAAATTCTTGTGCAGGTAAAAGCTAAAAAAGGAAGCTTCATACTGAAGACCTATGCATTTCTTGATCCATGAAGTGCTGGATCATTTTGTACCGTTGAATTGATAAATAAACAATCTTTGTGGTAAAAGACAAAAAATCTTGTTGAAGACAATGAATGATGAAAGGAACATTGAAACTAATATATTTCAGATTTACAGATTGCTGAACAGAAATGAATTTTGTGATCTTGCAAGTGTATATACTCAGAAGATTATGCCTGTGAATAAGGAGAATATTCCCTATCAGGATTATATCAAACAGTGGGATCATTTAAGACGTTTGCTTACTCAAGATTGATGCTAAGATCTAGATGTTAATTGGATTAGATGTACCAAAGGGTCTTGAACCTTAAATGACATGAGACTGTTGCTTGGTTGGACAATTAATGGGACCATTAGGAGGAAAAATGAATAATGAGCAGGAGTTGTTGAATGTAAATGTCAACAGAATTTCAGTTGTCAAACGTAATGATCTGTGGGAACAACAGTTTAAAATGGATTTTTCCGAATGTTGCAAAGATATTCAAGAACCTTCGAAAGAGGAAAAGCAGTTTCTGGATTTAGTTTCAAATTCTGTTAAACATGTTGATGATCATTATTGTATAGCATTACCTTTGAAGAAAAGGGAAATTTGTGTAACAGATAATAAGATAATGGCAGAACAGCATATGCTGAATTTGAAGAGAAAATTCTAAAGAAATTCTCCCTTTCATTTGGAATATACCAATATTATGTCGGATATGATAATCAAGGGATATGTAGAAAAGGTATCAGAAGATATCTTGGAATGTAAAGATGGTAGAAAATGGTATTTACCTCATCATGGAGTTATACATCCACAAAAGGAGAAACTACTAGTCGTATTTGATTGTGGAGCATCATTTCAAGGAGTTTCATTAAATTCTCAACTTTTACAAGGTCCAGACTTAACCAGTACTTTAATAGGCATTCTGATAAGATTTTGTAAATAATCTGTTGTAATTGCTGCAAATACTGAATTGATGTTTCATGAAATGAAAGTACCACCAGAAGATCGTGATTTTCTACGATTATTATGGTGGCCTAATTGTGATTACAGTAACTATATGATTGAATACAGAATGAGTTCATTGATTTGGAGCAACTTCGTCACCGAGTTGTGCAAATTTTGCTCTCAGGAAATGTACTGAGAATGACAATGAAGAGCAATTTAGTTCTCAAACTATAATCATCAGAAATAATTTCTATATTGATGATCGTCTTACTTCAGTGCTTTCAGAAAAAGAAGCAATAGATCTTTATCAAGGTTAAAAGAATTTTCAATGGAGGATCCAGAAATCCAAAACACTAATGTGAATACTATTCAAATATCTAATGAGATTGATCTAATTATTCAATTGATTTCCTATTATTTTTCTTGGTTTCGTTTGAAAAAGGCAGTAGCATGAGTTCTTAGGTTAAAAACTGTTTTTACATCGTACCAAGAAAGAGAATCTGAAGTCTTGAAAGAGCTGTTACTTAACATTTGGTGATTTGGCGACTGCTGAATTGGAGATAATTTGTTTTTGGTCAGAAAAAGGCATTTGATAATGAGAAAACAAAATTGAAGAAGAATCTGAATGTTACAAAGGCAAGTCGTTTACAAGCTAAATCCTATTCTTGTAAATCATGTATTGAGAGTAGGAAGAAGAATGGAAAAACTAATAATGCCAGAGTGAAACATCCAATTATCTTAGCTAAGGAATTTCATTTCTGATTTGATTTTTCAACATTTGAAAACAAGTCATGGTGGTTGTGATCACGTGTTGTCAGAATTACGTCCAAAATATTGGCGACATGGTGCTTCAACATTGAGCAAAAAAATTGCATCAAAATGTGTTGTCAACATGCAAATACTAAACCTGGACAATTGGCAAATTTGCCACAGGTCAGAGTTTCACCTGATGAAACCCCATTTATATACATGGGAGTTGATTATTTTGGTCCTTTACAAGTAAAACAAGGAAGTGTTGAAAGACTATACTGAGCTATTTTTACTTGTTTGACTACGAGAGCAATTCATATTGCAGTAGTGCCATCACTTGATACAGACTATTTTATCGATGTTCTGTGACATTTTATCACCAGACGTGGTCAAGTAAAAGAATTACATTCTGATAATGGATCTAACTTTACAGGAGCTCAATTAGTTATGAAAAGCAATTCAAAATTGGAATCAACATCAAATTCATGATACATTACTTAAAAAGGAAATTAATTGGATATTTAACCCACCTATAGGATCACATCATGGAGGTGTGTGGGAAAGAAAATTCTTAATTTAATTCTGAAGTCAAATCTTCAGACAGTATTGTGTAAAATCATAGCTATTTTAAAGTTGTCCAATAACGAAAATTTCTGTCAATTCAAATGACATTGAGGCGCTTACACTGAATCATCTCTTACTTCTTAAATCTAAACCTTTAATGCCTCCGATTCAATTTCAGTAAGAAGATAGTTATGGAAGATGCAGATGGAAACAAGTGCAATTTATTGCAGAATTATTTTGGAAAAAGATGGATTAAAGAATACATTTCATTATTACAAGAAAGACAAAATGGTCCAAAGCTAAATGCAATTTTGTATGTGGAGACATTGTAATTATGGGTGATTCTACACCAAGAAATTCTTGGTTGCTGGGGAAAATCGTGGATACAGTTCATGTCAAAAAAAGTTTCGTTCAGCAAGTGTAGATTAAAACCAAGAGTGGTTTACTGAAATCAACCTATTACTAAAATCTGTCTTTTACAAGAATCAGAAAGTTTTGATTTCTAATCTTATACTTACCATATTTACTTTTGTATCTGTAATAATTATTACACATATCATTAATGTTACCATAATTAGGGGCTGGATTTGCAAAAGTTAAAACATTGTGTTTTTGATTAGTTAATTTTATAACTATCGCTTTAAGAAATATTATTGTTTGTCATGTTACCATAGTTACTGACATATGTTGTAATATCCGAGTGGACTGAGAATATGCATCTCATTCTTCGAAGAATCAAGACAGAGATACAACCTCGACTTTTCTTTGAATTCATCATATTTTGTTTATTTCTTTTATGTTTAAAGTTTAATATCGTTTTCATTATACAGTATGCTTTGTTGCTCATCGAAATGAAAATCTCAATGCAGTTATGCAAAATGTTTATCCATTTTTATCAGCACATTAAAGCTACTTACAACTGCAACTGTGAAGCTTGATATATTGAATTAATAAGAGTAATTTGGAATATCATTTCTTTGAAGACAACACATTTGGAAATACTAGAAGGTGGAAAGTGTCTATAGTTGCAAGCTTTCTTTGTGGATGTATCAACATGGAGGCTCTGGTCAGATTCTCAGAGATGTTGACACACAGGAATTTTAAGGTAATTTCTTACTTTCCCAAAGAACCCAGTCTTTCCCCAGCACAAACCCCTGCTTCATCCTATTTGTGATCTTTTATTTGCATTTTTTATAATCTGGGTGCCAAACAATTTAATAGAAATATTAGAAACACAATATATCCACCTCTTACTGACAATTTCTATTTTTTTTCAACCACTACCAAACCTGAAAGTTTATTTGCAAAACTGCTCATACTTTTGATTCTTGAATACATGCCTGAATGGTAGGCAGCATGTAGGGTGAGTATCTCACCTATGTACCGATATTTTAGGCACTCAATTGCAATTGTATGATTTTTTAAAAATATTTTGAGACTTTTTAAATGAATTTTCATATTAACTTAACAGAAAAAAAATCACCAGACATGAATTACAGTAACATGGGCAGAATCAGTATTTTAAGACCCAAAGAAAAAAATGTGAAAATTTACCCAAAAAATACAATTTGAGCAGCAGCTGAGAACTGAACTTTACATCCTAGGCCCAAGCCAGAAAATTGTGTGGGGGGAAAGTAGAAAAAATATGCTTATACCTTTGTTCTGGGATCATGAAGAAGACAAGATTAAAGTGCAGGAATAGAGATGCCTGCTCAGTCAGGCTATGGCAGGAACAGTACAAATCCAAAAATCTGGATGCCAGAAACTGGACCACTGAGAATCCGGACCTCAAACTCTTGGCTGAAATCCGGACCACCCAATAATCCGGACTTAACGATTACTCTCAGCTTTTGTGTGCGTGTGTGCATTGCGTAAGCATCACAGATGTTCTGCCTGCGAATCTGGATCTCCCAATCCCCAAGCAGTCCTGATTTTAGGACTTTTTTTGTACTATGTAGGTCTTGCTCAAATGTTTTTACCATCTCTGTGCAATTTTGTACAGTCATAAAAGAAATGCAGAAAATTAAAAATCTCTGCAATATTTAATCAACAGAATTGAGAGTTTGATTGCAATCCAGTAACAAAGCTTATTTTAACAGAATTTTTAAAAATCTTCAGATCATTTGAACAAAACTTGATAAAATACAGTAAAAACATTTCCAGATAGAAGTTTATTACAGCAAAAGAGCAAGAGCACAAAGACACTAAAAATACTGTTTGAAATACATGCAAAATGTACTGTCTAAACATAAATAAGATGACTGTACAAGCAAAAATACTGAAAACTAAAACTAAATTAAAACAAACCCATATCAATATATACAGTAAACTAAAGTACTTTGAGGTTTTATAGGTTTTTTGTGCTATCTTCTACATCAAATTACAGTATAATTTTATTTTAGTATTTTCAAACATCTTACACTGAAAAATAAACAAATGTTAATGCATATTAATAGTCTCAAGCCATTTTTAATAAAAAGTTACTATTTGTAAAACTGCCCCTTTTCCCCACCTCCTCCTCCCCCCCCCCCCCACCCCATTTCCCTGCAGGACTCTATCTATATTTGAGTCTCCTTCAGCTGGGAATGCATGATTTTATCTATGATGATCATCTTCTATCAGCAGGCATATGTATGGAGGCACATTTTTATTAGGGTAAGGCAATTGTGCCTGGGCTTTCTTGGCATCTTCCCTTATGACATATCCTGCTGTAGTCTATTGTTCAGCCTATTAGCTGGATAAGAACTGGCAAAATTCAAGAGTGTATATTACAGTATCTCGTGACACTCCAGTAAGTCAGATACACAACTTATTGGCTTGGCATAACTGTTCAAGTTCTTATTCTAAAAATTCTGATGATATATTAATTTTATAACATGAATGCATCATTACGGATTCTCATCTGTGTGAATTGGATTTGCTATTTATCTCACATTGTTTACATTTAAAAGTAAAATTGTTTAAAATTCATCATTAATTTAATGTATTTGTAAGTTAAAATATTGTCACATTTCTGTAACTAGAAAGCTGCAAATGAACTAATGTTTATAAAATAGAAGTAATGACAAATTTTGAATAGCTGAGAACTGGTACTGAAATTCAAAATATTAACTTTATCAGGATTTAAACTGAAATTTTCTGGACTTATCTTAAAGCAAGTACACCTCTTTGGTATCAAAACCAAATTAATAATTTTTCAAAAGTTCAATGTGGCATATTGGTAAGTCATGATTAATTTTTAAATCTGTCAATATTTCAAAATCAGAGTTTACTTGGAACCATGTAGAATTAAGGGCTCTTCCTTGGATCTCAAGATTTGATTCTTATAACCAAGAGTTAATGCTATTGAGTATTTTTTTAAAAGCTTTAACCATAAAAATGCAACATCAAAGGACTTTTTGCACAAGAAAACCTTAAATGTTTCTTTTTGTTTTCATCTTTATTCGTCATAAATAAATACAGGGCAAAAAAAAATTTTTTTAATGGATTCAATTCCATAAATAAATGGCCGAGAAACTTTGTTCCAAGTACTATGTGTCCAATTTACCCTTTATTCTTGTTTATAAAAAAAGCTATGTACACAACAAACCAAATTATGGGTTTTTTTTTGATTTAAAAAAATAACTAAAATGTAGAAGTTGGGAAATGTAGAGGACATTGAGATACAATTAGATAGTGTCAAATATTTTTTCTTAGTAAGTTTGGGATTACGTGAAGCACCTTCAGTTAAACCAAGCCACACAAGCATTTTTAATTAAAAAAAACAAGCATGTCAATGCAAGGCTGAAGACTGTGACTCAGACTGAATTCCAATCAGTGATGGAGGTTGCTGTAGTACTGGCCGAGGATTCAAGCGGGGTGGAATAGGATTACTAGGGCGAATTAATGGTGGTGGAGGTTGGTTAAGGGTTGGTCTTGGCTGTAAAAAACGAGTTTGTTGCTGGAGAGGTGGTGGTTGACGATGAAGAGCAGGAGCTGCAGGCAGCACTGGTCGTAGTAGTGGAGGAGGCTGGTTTAAGGTAGCTACACATGTAACAGCTACAGTAACTGGTGTTGGAGGTGCTGGGATAGAAACTGGAGGTGATGGAATCTGAAAAATAAACAGCGGTAGCCATCATCTCATTGTAAAAACATTATCATTACAGACACTTTCAAATTAACATGAATGCATATCTACAATTTCAAAACCTATCACATGGTTCTTGTGCTGTAACTTGTAAGAAACCTGTTTGCCATTTAACTAGTTTTATTATGTTCTAAGTTAATAATTTACTTTAAATTCACCTTATTCTATCCTAGATAGATTATTTAATGTTATATGATGGGATTGTGCTTTCCTGTAGTGACATCTAGTCAATGGATTTATCATTTAACTAAAGGCAGTATATCTCTTGTCCTCTTTGCAGTAACTGATACACTTTTTCAGGCTGCACAGCAGTTATATTCAAGGAGGCAGAAGGCAAAATGCAAAGAATCAATTCAGTTCCATGCACAAAATAAAAGGTCAGAGAAAAAGGAAAAAAATGCTTTGCAGATTATTACTGTATTACTCATATTCATATATTTTATTTCCACTTTGGTGCATCTCTTTTTTTTGTTCATGCCTTGAGGAAATGCTCAGGCCTGAAATGTCATTAATACTGTTTACCTCCTATGGACTTTGCGAGACCGGCTAAGTTCCTCCAGCTCCTCTGTTTTTACTAACATTAATCATCCCTTCTTTTGTTTGAAATTTTTATTTATTGAATCATGATGCTTATGTTAAAACTTTAAAAAATGCACAAAATACATACATATTTTAAAATCAATCCCCTACAAACCCCTGCCTCCCTTCCCTAACCCACCCACCCCCCTCTAACCTACCCCAAAGAAAAAAAAGAGGAAATCACATAACACCAAAATTCATCAGTTAATTACCATGGTTTGGAGTAACACCACTACTGTGCGGCAAGGAGATTTAATAATTCAACCCCATATAATCCAAATACGAGCTCCAAGTTTTACGATTAAAAAAAGATAAGTATCACTCAAATTGTTATTATTTCCAATGGAATACAAGACCTCAACTCCATATGCCATCTCTGAATACTCAAATCAGTCGAATTTTCCCAAGTAATTGCCAAACATTTTCTAGCCACAGCTAATGCCAATCTCAAAAAAGCGATTTGAAATCTATTTAATTTTAATTCTAAACTAATCCTCTTAATGTTACCCAACAAAATACTAAAGGATCTAATGAAAATTCCACTTTTAAAATAACTTCTAAATATTCCTTAAGTTTATTCCAAAAAGGTTTCACTGTTTCACATGACCAAGTAGAATGTAAAAAGGAACCCATGTTCTTATGACACCTAAAACATAAATCAGAAGAAATAAAATTATATTTCCTTAATTTAAATATAATTGATGAATAAATTATAATTAGATTATAATCTATACCTTACATTTACAATTTTAGTCATACTATATAACCATATCACAATTACAGTACAAAAACAGGCCATATTGGCCCTTCTAGTCCGCACCCATTTACATGAAACTCCAACTAGTTCCACCTACCTACTCCCTGCCCATAACCCTCCAACCCCCTCAAATCCATGTACTCATCTTCTTTGGCTTGGCTTCACGGACGAAGATTTATGGAGGGGTAATGTCCATTCATCTAACCTCTTCTTAAATGACAGAATTGACCCGCTGCAACTACCTCTTCCGGAAAGTCATTCCACTCAACCACCACTCTGAGTGAAGAAGCACCCTCACAAGTTTTTCCACCAACCCTCAACTTCTGTCCCCTTGTTACAATCTCCCCTACCCTCAGGAGAAAGAGTCTATTCAAATCTACTCTATTCCCTTCTTAATTTTAAATACCTCTATCAAATCCCTTCTCAACCTTCTACGCTCCAATGAATAAAGTTGCAGTCTACTCAATCTTTCTCCGTATTCTAGATACTACAATCCAGGCAGCATTTTTGTAAACTTTCTTTGCACCCTCTCTACCTTATTTATATCCTTCTTATAATTTGGAGACCAGAACTGCACTCAATATTCCAAACTTGGCCTCACCAATGCCTTAAACAGTCTCAACATTACCTCCAAGCACCTATGCTAAATAAATATCCCTACATAAATTCATCCAATCATCCTAAGAAATAAGTATATTAAATATTTCTCCCATTTCAACCTAGATTTATGTATATCGAGCTTAAGCATTTTATTCTGTAGTAAAGCATACATCTCAGATATCAACTCCTTCTTACCACCCTCAGTAAGTAAAAATTCAAACTTAGATCGTCTAGGTAACTGTAAAGTATGCCCAAAATTATCCAACAATAAAACTTTAATTTGATAAGAAAAAAAGAGTATTTGAAGATATATTTTTCTCTTTCATTCTTTGAAAAGAAATAAAATATCCTGCTTCATAATAATCTTGCACCAATTTAATACCCTTTTGATCCCATCACTTCAAAAGTTGATTATTAAGTGTAAAAGTGAAAAGCTTATTTTGGAACAAAATAAGTATTTTAAAACAGGTAAATTATAATCACTCAATAATTTAGGATTCCATCTATAAATAAACTGATCAATCTTCTTCTCACCAATTAAAGGTAGTTCAATATTAGCCCATATCAAAGGTTTATCTATTTCAGACATCCTATTAATAAATTTCAATTGTGCTGCATCATAATAATTTTGAAAATTAGGAAGTTGCAAACCTCCTAATGCATATTTCCAAGCTAATTTCTGTAATGATGTCCTTGCCATTTTATCCTTCCATAAAAATTTCCTCAGCAAGACATTTAAATCCTTAAAAATATTTTGAGGAATCTTACAAGGAATATACTGAAAAAAATACCGAATTAGAGGAAAAATATTCATTTTAATACAATTAACTCATCCCATCAATGTAATCAGTAAATCTTTCCACTGATTCAAATAATTTTTAATTTTAGACAATAAGGACAAATAATTTAATTCATATAAATGACTATAATTACAATCTATTTTAACACCTAAATACTTAATTTGATCTGACCATTTAAATTTCACAATATGCCTACATGAAGAATAATCCATTTCGGCTAAAGGCATAATCTCACCCTTTTCCCCAATTAATTTTATAACCACACATTTCCAATTATGTAAACACCTCAAAGTATTCTGAGGTTTGGTTAAATATATCAAAACATCACCTGCAAACAAATTAATTTAAAATTCATCAGATTTCACCTTAATACCTTTAATATTACTATCTTGTCTAATCACCTGAGCCAAAGGTTCAATAACTAATGCAAATAGAGCTGGTGACAAAGTGCAGCCTTGCCTAGTCAATCTAGTCAACATAAAAAGTAAAGATAACTCTCCATTTGTCACAACTCTAGCAGTAGGACTTCTATATAAAGCCTTAATCCAACCAGTAAAAAAGGAGCCAAATTTAAATTTCTCCAAAACTTTAAATAAAATTCCACTCTACTCTATCAAAGGCCTTCGCTGCATCCAATGAAATAACCATTGGTAGGTTGGATCCCTCCTGAGAAACATTAATTAAAGAAATCAACTTCACAATATTATCCGCTGAATAACAATTTTTAATAAAACCCGCATGAACTAAATGAGTTAAATCTGGTAAATATTTAGCCAACCTATTAGCTAGAACCTTCACCACAATTTTATAATCAACATTTAATAACGAAATTGGTCTATAAGACCCTGCTTTCAATGGATTCCTATCTTAAGAATAACTTATAATTGCTTGAGAAAAAGAATACAGAAAACAATGATTCTCTGTCGCCTGTTTCAATACATCCATCAATAAAGGAATTAATAAATCCTGAAATTCTTCATAAAATTCAGAAGTAAAACCATCTTCCCATTTGGCACAGATCGAAGTGCATCTATTACTTCTTTAGTAGTAAAAGAAGCATCAAAATTCTTAATATCCTTATCACTCAAAAAGGGTAAATCCAAATCAGATGAAAAAATATCAGCTTTGACCTCATCCCTCACTACTTCAGAAGTATACAATTTTTCCATAAGATTTCTGACACACATCATTAATTTCCTGAGGTTTATATGTAATCATTAATTCATGTCTAATAGCACTTAATGTTCTAGAAGCTTGTTCAGTTTTTAACTGCCAAGCTAATACTTTATGAGCCCTTTCCCCTAATTCATAGTACCTTCATCTAATTCTCTAGTAACTTCTCAAATTTATGTAATGAATGATAACATAACTTAATATTAGTTAAACTTATTTTCTTAATTTCCATAGAATTTTGCTGTAAACCCTTTTCTAAAATCTTTATCTCCTTCTCCAATTTACTTATATGCTACATGTTGTTTCTTAATTTTAGCAGTAAAACTAATAATTTGTCCCCTCAAATATGCTTTTAAGGCATCCCATAAAATCAATTTACTATCAACTGAATCCATAATTATTTTCAAAACAAAAGCTGTATTTGATCTCTTATAAAATTACAAAATTCAACATTTTTCAACAACAAAGAATTAAATCTCCATCGATAAATATTATCATTTCTCTCTGAACCAGTGCATGTTAGTAATAACAAAGAATGATCAGACAAAATTCTACTCTTATATTCAGTCTTCAATATCTGGCCTTGTAAATGTACTGATACCAAAAATATTTCTATTCTAGAATAAGAAATCATGTCAAAATGAATAAAATGAAAAATCTTTCTCTTTAGGATTTAACCTTCTCCATATATCTACTAGATTCATATCTTTCATTAACGCCATCAATTGTTTAGCCATTCTAGTCCTAATGACTGATTTTGGAGATTTATCTAATAATGGATCTAAACAATTAAAATCACCTCCTACCATAATTTTTTTGTATGCTTGATTTTAAATTAAGAAAAGAATCCAACATAAATTTCTCATCATCTATAATTAGGAGTATAAACATTCATTAAAGTCCAAGACTCAGAAAAAAAATTACAATTAACAATCAAAAGTCTACCAACGGACTCAATAACTGTTTAAAAGATAACTTTTTATTAATCAAAATAGCTACTCCTCTTGCTTTCAAATTAAACGATGAGGCTAGAACTTGTCCAAACCAATCTCTTTTCAATTTCTGATGTTCCTTCTCAGTCAAATGTGTCTCTTGCAAAAAAAAAACATCAACCTTCAATTTTTAAAAAATATACGCCAATACTCTTTCTCTTAATCGGATTGTTAAGCTCATTAACATTAAAAGTTACAAAATTTAAATTAGCCATCATTACAATTCACCTCAAAAATTATCTTACCACATATGGTCAAACTCCTCCCCATGGCAACCACACAAAAAAAGGATTCAATTATCTCCTCAAAAGAATACAAGAAACCCCATATATTAAAAAAAACTCAAAAAAATAAGTGTATTACCACCCTTAATTATATGGAAGTGACCAATGCCACAAAGTGGCCAAAGACTTCAGAAGGATCAGTAGCCAAACATCCCCCCCCCCCACCCCCTGAACAGAACAAAAAAATTAATATTCAACAAAACATTTCAGGTTCTTATGCTTTATGCTTCTTCCAAATCTCTATTAACTTGATCATTGTCGATGTCAATATCAATCAAATGCTGAGATTCCTTCTCTCTCCTTCCATTCTTCCCCTCTGAACTGGTACAGACTGTTGGAAAAAACTTTCTCGACTTTTCATCTGTTTATTATTCAGTAAAGAATTAGCAAATGTAAAAGCTTCGGCATCATCTCTAAAAAACTGAGATCGAAAGTCTCCATCGAAAAACAAATTTATATCCTTTCTTCCACAAAACAGCTTTAGCAGAATTAAATTCTTTATGACGTTTAATAACAGCTTGACTGAAATCAGCATAAAAGGAAACTATTATTTTTAACTACCAAGGGGCCTTGATTACTTCTCACATTTTGGACTACAACTCTTAAGATCAATTCTCTATCTTGATAGTGTAGACATCTAATCAGGACAGAACATGGAGCTTGTCCTGGAAGAGGTTTCCTTCTTATTGCTCTATGAGCTCTATCCAATTCCAAACCATTCGGAAAATATCCTTTACCCAAAACTTCAGGAATCCACTTCTGAAAAAAATTGAACCAATCTAGGCCTTAAATCTTCCGAAAGACCAACAATTTTAACATTATTCCTTCGACTTTGATTCTCCAATGCATCAATTTTCTTCAATAAATAATTTCTCTGAATTTTCCAATCAGTAAATGAATCCTCCATCTGATCCATCTTTTTACATTGTCCCACATCAATCTTACAGTCATGAAAATCTTCCTCAATCTTCTTAAATTTATCTTGTGCCTTATTTTCACACTTTGCCACATCCAACTTAATAGAAGATATTTCCCCCTTCATATCAGCAAGTTGTTCCTTCATAGATGAAAAACCTTGACTCATCTGAGTTGCCAAAATTTGATGGTGGATCCAAATAATGAGGGTCTGATTTAAACTTTAAAACCTGTTTAGATATGGGCCTACCCTTGAATATAACAGTCTCTTCTTCCTCCATACCTGGGTAAACCTGCTTCTTCCAGTCCCCCTCCAATGTCACCTTCTTCCTCCTCTGTCGATGCTGAAGGCATTTCAGCCCAACTGCGGGTTTGGATCACCCCCTCCCATCAGACGAGGATCGCTGGGTCGAGGGAAGTCGAGCCGCCCCGCATTCCGGGCCGCACTCAATATAATGTGCATGTGAAGTTTCAGCAATGTGCAGTTGCTCCTCCTAATCAGGAAGAGGATGTCATCGGGTTCTGACGTCATCTTCCGCAATGCTGCGTGAATTTGGCGCCGGAGTCGAATGGATCTTACCGAGGGACTGCCGTTGCAGTCTTGGGTGAGGAGGAATCGACTCTGGAAGCTCCACTTTGAGGGTAAGCTCAAGTTCTTCTGTACTTGATAGCTGTTTAGAAGACTTTTTTTTAAAACTGCTTGTGCTTTTGTTTTCCTCATAATTGCTTCCTGGATATATCAGCAATATCTTCAATATTTTCTGAAAAAATTTAAAACTTTATAATTGGTTTTTAATAGTTTTGCCAGGGGGAGGTGTTTCTCCACGTCTTCTCCCTATGCCATCACACCACACACCCCAATCATCCCTTCTTAATTATTGCCGAGAATGAGCAACTTCTTTACATGGGGTGCATGTGCAGAGAGCATGCAATGGCACAGCCATCCCCAACACCCAAGAAACAAGTATCACTATGTTACTGGCATGTGCACACACACTTTTCCCAAAGTATTAAGGGTACATGCACCTTCAAAGTTTGGAAATTCTCGTTTCTGTTGTGAATACAGTAAACTGTTTCAGATACTCCCATATGCCTATTAGATTAGTAGTTCTAGCAATTTGATGGAGAAACAAAGGAAAAATTATAATGGTAAATCAGAGAGTGCATAATGTGAAAGGGAACTTGCAGGTGGTAGCATTCCCATTGCCTTGACATTTGAGATGATAAAGATCACATTATGGGAAATATGATGAATTGCATATTGCATCTTCTAGGTTATGCAGACTTTTGCCACAAATACAAGGGTATGAACATTTGGTTAAGTAGAATACCAATCAATCTTTTTTGTTATGTCCTGTTGTAAGAAACACATTCATTCAGAAAAATTATGTTTTGTCACATCCTTCTGACTTGTGCATTGATGAGGTAGTGGAGCTATTCATCAGACACAGTTTTTGAACTGGTCTTTTATCACAGTATTTGCATGGTTGGTCCACTAAAACTTCCAAATAAGTTTAATTAATTGATGTTAGAGGATTTATTAATAGTAATGCATTAAATGTCAAAGAAAAGTGGTCAACCTCATTTGTTAGAACATGGAACAGTGCAGCACAGTACAAGATTTTTAGCAACAATGTGTGCCAAGCCAATATAAACCTACTCCTGATCAATGTATTACTTCCCTTCCTCACAGGCCATACAACCACCCCCTTCCCCCACCCCACTCACCTTTAACAAATGTCCCTCAGTATTAGCCACTGCCACTCTGGCCCATAATCTTTTACACCTCTACCATTGCCTTTCCTCTCCATTGCACTGAACAACTCGCTCAACCTGTCATCCTAAAATATGTTATCTAACCCGGCCAGCATCTTGGTAAACTTTCCTGGACCCTTAATAAAGCTTCCATACCCTTTCTAATAATTTGGAGACCAGAGGTGAACAGTTTTAAGAAATAACAACATTACCTCACTGTTCTCGAACTCAATCCTCCAACTAACAAAGGGCAACAAATCATATGCCTTCTTAGCTACCAATGAACATAATATGCCATCTTCCAATGGAATCTTGTGAAGACAACAAACCTACCAGACTATTATTATGGAAAAGAACTGCAAAACAGCCTCTGATGGATGAGGTTTGAAAGCAGGGACTCATTAAGTTGTTGCATTAAGATCTGAGCTTCAAATTTGTTAAAGGTATTGTCTTCCGGCTTGTAGCAACAAGGGTCTATATTAGAAATTTTTGAAGATGAACTTCATTCTCATTAGTAGTTGGCTGCAGCTTATTCAGTTGGGTGCCTCATTAACCACATTAGCAGGAACATAGGAGTTCAAACAGAACAAACTTTAATAACTTGTCTGGACTTCCACAATCTGACAGGAGACTCATCCTGCAAGGACCTTTAGATGGTAGTGCTGGCAACAACAAAGAACTGACTATAAATTTTGAATCTAGACAGGCCATCTGTTTCTTTGAAAGCATTACTAGTCTGAGATGGACACACCCAATGTAGCAGCAAAGAGATGCAGGTACACTTCAAAATTTCCTTTGCTTCAGGAAAGAAGTTATGATTACCATCCTTAAAATAAAAATACCAACAAGAACAATTTTGTTTTCTTTTCATGAAAAATGGCATCAATATTGACTTCTCCATCTTCTGTTAGGCCCCTCCCTCAGTCTTTCCCTATTCCTGTCTCCTTTTCTCCAACTCCCCTCTTTCTTCCATCTCGATTTGGAGAACTATCCCCCATCACCTCAGCTTTTTTCCCTTCTGCCCTCCTCACCCATTTCCATCGATGACCTCTTGCCTGTTGGCCCGCGCTCCTCCCTTCCTCTCCTCACCCCATCTTTTCAGAGAGTCGGCTGCCTGCTTTTTGGACATCCTTTGATGAACGGCTCAGAAATGTTGGTTTTATCCCTCTGCTGCTTGACCCGCTGAATCTCTCCAGCACTTTTGTGTTTTGCACAATTACAGCATCTGCACTTTTAAAAAAAATTTAATTCACTTTTTATTATTTATTACATAAAAAATTGAATTTCAGCAGGGGTCTTTAACTTGTCATTATCGTAAAGATTCACAATGTTTGACTGAAATTGATGAAAATTTGGTGGACAAGTGTACAAGAAGGAACTCCCAAATAGAACATTTTAATATGTGGGTGCAATTTATTCTGCAAAATTCTGTACACAAATTACCATTTTTATTTCTACATATGGATGTTAATTTTGAGCTTTTGTTTTTGTCAAAAAAAATCAAAACTATTAGATTAGTGCTCAGTGGCATCCAATCACAATGAGTGCAAATTTTACTTTTTTCTAAGCATTTATAATAACCACTGAATATATAAAAAGGTACAGATGTTAAAATTTTTTACCTCTTCTTCTATATCTGGACTTTTAGATGCGAGAGAATTCAAAGTGGGCTTTCTTTCCTCCCCTGATGTAGGTGAAACTCCATTCGACTCTTGTGTTCCTTGCTCTGCCTCCCATTCCTGTAAGACTTCTTCAAGATTAAAACGACGTCTGTAGTTAACAAAAAAGTTCTTCACTTGGCCGACAGTTTTGTTTCCAATTACATCTGCAATAGCTTGGAAATCCTTCCCATATTTCCGGACACCTGCAAGTCACACAATTAAAATGTATTCTCACAATTTTTTAGCACTAAAATGGGAAATCATTGTGCTAAAAGAAATGACAAAAATAAGAGATTTGAGTGATATTTGGGGAGGGAATGATGGTGCAAGCTAGGGAAAAGTAGTAGGCACATTTTTTGCAAAGAATTGGTGTTTATACAATTAAAAGCAAATTCAGCTAATCACAAGAACAAACTGCACCAGTAATTGACAGATACTGCTCAATAGGTTATGGAATTGAAGGTGAAGTATTTTCATATTTCAGTATAATTTTAAATGATTGGAATTAGAACATCATTTATGTGTAGCAAATCAAGAAAATTATAACAAAATCCTCAATTCATCTCAACATTAGTTAACTGGAAGAGTCACAGAATCCAAATGTATTAGGGTGCACAACTACTTTATCCATTTAAAGCTAAAGATCAGTGGATGAAGAGAATATTTCTGTCAACATTAACTTTTTTATTTTTTATGCAAAAATAGTAAATTAAAAATAATTTGGTGTTTAGAGACAAATGCACTGCAATGTAAAATTATTGGTATCTTTCACAATAAAGAAAAAAAAACCCACAATGAGCTGGCAAACTAATTGCAGATGCCAGAGAATAGCAAAGCAAACAGAAAAATATCACAAAGGTGAAGAGGAGAATGGTTTAACAGTGTTGAAGCTAAAGTACATATTAACGTAAATGTGGTCTTGAAATTCATCACAACAGAGCCTGGTTCTAACAGCACATGTCATTTGCAAATACATTTTACATAATTGCTGGATAGAGAGAAGCAAAAAATACTTTCTAAATTTTCAAGTTAATTGGCAACGGTAAACTGGTAGAATCTAGAGGAAAATGATGTGGATTTAGGGAGAATAGTTGCAAAGAGAATTAATGGGATTCCTATGTGTGCAAGCATAGACTTGGTGAGCCAAAATGCCCTCCTTCTAGGTCGTAGGAATCAAATAATGTCAGCATTAGACTAAATGAGATTGAAAATGTAGCATAGATTGGATTTTAATCTGTCGCTTGACAGTTTGTATAAATAAACATATTGCTGCTTTTAAATATTAGCATATTTGAAGCTGTGGGTAAGGAAGGGATGAACAGCAATTAACAGTCCAAAAACACTGCATATATAAAGACGGAAAAATGAATCTTCAGTTGCTATTTCTACTGCATTCTCTCCCTGAACATTAAATTCTTATGATGTCTATGGGCACTGTCTTAAGATTCCCTAACGATTAACCTCCAGATTGAGTTGGTGGTGAAGGTGAATGCAACGTTGGCATTCACATCTAGATGAATAAGACACATGATCTCGAGTGTTTATAAGGCACTGGTGAGGCCTCATGGAGTACAGGGTACAATTTTGGGCTCCTTATTTAAGAAAGGATATACTGGCAATGGAGAGGGGAAGAATGATTCCTAGGATCCTGAACTGTTCTCCTTGCAGTTTAGAGAGGGGACCTCATAGAAGCATTTCAAATGTTGGAAGGCCTGGACAGAATAGATGTGGCAAAGTTGGTATGGGAATCAGGACAAGAAGGCACAACTTCAGAAGGGCACCCATTTAAAACAGAGATACAGAGAGTCATGAACCTCTGGAATTTGCTATCTCAGGCTCTACTCCTGTTTTTAGGACTGATTAGGAATGAGTATTACCAGTACTTCAGCATATGTTTAACAGTAGTCAACAGAAAAATTGATGTTCAGATACCCAAGTAGTGTGGTATTACATTCACAAGAGAGATAAGTGTAAATAAACAGATTCACGACTTTTTAGTTTAGAATACTGCATAAATTTATCTGATTAAAAACATTCACTAGTATAATTATGCTCCATCATTAAACAAAAAATTTGTACAATTGTACAGATCAATCCTTTTACTTTTCTTTTTTTAAATAATCACAGCTATTAAAAGAACTAATAAAAAATGAAGAATATCACAAATATAGAAAAAAACTGTTAGCTATATTTTTCTCAATAATGTTGATGGCCAAGTGGAAGAGTTCAGGAGTCTGATATTGGCAGGAAAAAAACTGTCCTTGAATTTAATGAGTTGTGATCTTGTGCTTGGGAATCTTCCTGATGTGAGGCACATAAAGAGAGTATGGCTACGTGAGAGGAGTCCTTTAGCAAGTTAGCTGCTTTTCTGAAATGGTGGAGGTACAGATGAAGTTAATGGAGAGAAGAGGGTATGGGTGATGGACTGAGATGCATTGGCAACCCTCTGCCGTGGGTGGAGCATTTCCTGTACCACACAGTGATGAATTTGTTAAGGAATAAAGGTGGCGTGCCAAATTTCCTCAGAGATGCTACTATGCTTTCTTGGCCATTGTGTTGAATTAGATGGACCAGATCAAGTCACTGGAGATGTTAAGACCCTGGAACTTAAAATTACTGCTCTCTTCAACTCATCACCATTAATGCAGACCAGGGAATGCGCACTGTTCCTCTTTTGGAAGTCTATAACCAGCTCCTTGGCTTTGCTTACATTGAAGAGCTTATTATCCTACAATCAAGGCACTAGACCAGGAAATTTGGGAATTTTAGAATTGACCTAACATTTAAAATTTCTAATAACTACAAATCCCAGCTTCGGATTTAGCCCTTAACATGAAACCCACCTTGAACTGCAAGCAGCTGCTCCTCTGTTGTCCAACGTGCATTGATTTTCTGAGCTGACTAAAACAAAATTGAGGAAATAAAAGTTAGTTGTACATCATAAATTTCTGTCATCTACAAATAATTAATAACCACAATGATTTTTTTAATATAAAAAGGCAAATGACAATTTCCAAAAAGTTGCAATACTTTTAATATTAAAAATGGCGCTGAAAATGTGCCAATAGCACAATTACAAGAGACAGACTTCAAACCTACGAGGGTATCTGAAATGAAGCGAAGAAGTGACGTGGAGAAGGCCCGGCAGTGGGCTGACTGGGAAAATGGATGGCGTGCCAGACTCAATAGCTGAATAGTTTATTTCTGCTCCTATGTCGTATGGTCTTCTGATTTATCTTTATCCTAATGTTATGTTTTGAGAGTTCTGGAAATGAGCTGGTTTTTGCTAACATAAATAGAATAAAAAAACTGGCAGAATAACAAACTGATCTAGTGAATTTAAAAAAAAGACTGAGTAGTGAAGCAATCAGGCTTTTAATAGCTAAAAACTGGAACACTATCAAACAACCATCCACTTCCTTGCCTGATCAGAGCAAAAATAAAAGTGTGGCATGCAAGGGGGTATGGGTAGGATCAGTCTTGGGAGGTGTTTCCAGTCATTAATAGCCAATCACAGTACAAGAGTGGTTTACCACACAAACAAAAGTATATCCCTTCCATACAAGTTCCATGCATTCTATGCTTGGTTGGAGCAGGAGGGCAGCAAGTCAGTGGTGCACGACTCTTCAACCTCAGGCACACCTGCACCATCGGTCACCATTATGGACGTCAGATGGGTCTTCTGGAGCATGAACCCACAAAAAGCGGCAGGCCCACATGGAGTCCCTCGAGGTGTCTTCTGTGGCTGTACACTTCAGCTGGCAGGTGTACTCACAGATATAGTTAACATTTCTCTCTCTCTCCTGCAGGATGAAGTAGCCACATCTTTCAAGAAGAGCCTGATGAAGAATAATAGTGATGGGCCTAAATGATTTCTAACCAGTGGCTCTGACATCCACCATCATGAAGTGCTTCAATAGATAGTAATGGCTCACATTAACCCCAACTACCAGGCAGCCTCCACCTATTCCAACTTGCATACCACTACAACAGGTCCATGTGAAATGCCATCTCCTTAGCCTTCTAACTGGACAAGACATCTGCATCGACTGCTATTCTGTAACTATAGCTGCACCTTCAACACAATAGTTTTCCCAAAATCCTGACCTTACCCTCAGAATCCCCCTCCGCATTTAGATCCATGACTTCAATCCCAATGGCCACAATCAGTGAAGCTTGGTGATACCACATCCTCCATAATGAACCTCAACTCAGTCACGCAAGGATATGTACTCTGCTCCATACTGTACTCCTTGTTAACCCATGACCCTGCTCCAATTCCAACGACAAATTCACAGATGACTTCACTGCAATGGCCAGGGGCCCGTAACAATGAAGAGTCAGTGTAAAGAAGGAAGATAGAGGATCTAGTGCCTTGGTGGTAGGATAATAAGCTCTTCAATGTAAGCAAAGCCAAGGAGCTGGTTATAGACTTCCAAAAGAGGAACAGTGCTCATTCCCTGGTCTGCATTAATAGCGATGAGGTGAAGAGAGCAGTAATTTTAAGTTCCGGGGTCTTAACATCTCCAGTGACTTGATCTGGTCCATCTAATTCAACACAATGGCCAAGAAAGCATAGTAGCATCTTTGAGGAAATTTGGCACGCCACCTTTATCCCTTAACAAATTCATCACTGTGTGGTACAGGAAATGCTCCACCCACGGCAGAGGGTTGCCAATGCATCTCAGTCCATCACACATACCCTCTTCTCTTCATTAACTTCATCTGTACCTCCACCATTTCAGAAAAGCAGCCAACTTGCTAAAGGACTCCTCTCACGTAGCCATACTCTCTTTACATGCCTCACATCAGGAAGATTCCCAAGCACAAGATCACAACTCATCAAATTCAAGGACAGTTTTTTTCCTGCCAATATCAGACTCCTGAACAAATCTCACAATAGTAAAATCATGTTGCCGTTGCTCTATATCAACTGTTCTCACTTTTAACTCTGCATTTCAGTACAATTACTTACTTGCTGTACCTACTTATGAGATATATATCTAGATTGCTCACTTCTGGAATTTAACCGAAACATTAAATTAGGAGCTCAGTGGTCCTTTATGAAATCACAAGTGAGCATTTTTTAAAATCTGCTCACAAATTAGTACTGGAGCCCATGAATTCAAATTTACTGTCGGGGTTATAGCTCATCCCATAATCTTTGATGTAAAGAGTTCTACTAGCAGTTTCCTGTTATTACATGGATGAAAATGATCTTCTGTGATGCATGGGACTTCAAGTTGAAAAGCAGTTCATCCAATCAGCATTTTGGGTTGAAATTTTTTGCTTAAAAGACAACCTAACATAAGGTAAAGGGTTAAAGGTGTTTGCTTAAAAGACAACCAAATAGAAGGTAAAGGTGTGTTGGACACATGGTGAATTGCTAGATTGGATTTTGAATTCTATTAGTCACAGAAGAAGGATGGTAGCAGAGATAGGGTGTTCTTCTGGCTGGAAGTCCATGAACAATAATATTTTACAGGGATCACATTGAGACCATTGAGATATATATAAAAAAAATCACATGTTCTGATAACTCTAAGAGCACTGGTCTTGTAAATCAGGGGTCGTGAGTTCGTTCCTCACTGGTGCCTCATTTCTGTGGGGGTGGGGGGGGTGCTAGACACAGTGAAGACTCTGTATTCCTTACAATAGACAAAGTTTAAGAATTTCATGTATGTTACATTCTAAATGTAGTATTACGTGACAATAATAGAACCTTTATATAAATGACTTGAATGAAAAAGGTGGATGGGTGGATTAACAAGTTTGCCAATAACAAATATTTGTGGAGTTGTGGACAGTGCAGAGAACTTTTAAAAAATGCAGTTATAGATATGGGCAGAGAAATGGGCAGATGAGTTTAATCTGGACAAAAGTGAGGTGTTGCACTTTTGGAATTAAATGTAAGAAGAATGTATAGTTAATGGCAATGCCCTTAAAAGCATCAATTAACAGAGGGATCTGGGAGACCACATCCATAGGTCCTTCAAAGTGACCACATGAGTAAATAGGGTAAGAAGGCTTAAGGAACATTGAGAATTGTTTAGGTTGCATTTGGAGTATTGTATGCAATTCTGGTACTCATTACGGGTAAGATTGAGGGTTTGGAAAAGGTACAGAACAGATATACCAGGATGCTGCCTGGCTTTGCAGATATGAACTACAGGGAGAGGTTTGGGTTATTTTCTGGAGTGTCAGAGGCTGCAGTGAGACCGGATATTGGTTCATAAGATTATGAGAGGCGTTGATTGGAAAAAAAAAATTCTGATTGTCTACCCTATGGTAAAACAAATTTCACATAGTTGAGGACATGCATTTAAAGTTGGCGGTGGGGGGGGGGGGTTGAAGAATTTAAACAGGATATGTGGGGCATTTTTAAAAAAAATTAACACAGAAAAGGACAGTCAGGAATAATGATACTGAAGAGATTGTTCAATTGTTCCAAGGTTTTTCCTCATCTTATTCCCAACCTGAACCCATGATAATTTTGATCCTCATCCAAAGTACCAAGTACTAATCACCCATTATATCTGTCCTCAGTATCATTACCCGGATATGTGCCTTTTTTATAAATTTCCGTAGTTTTGATCACCTTCAGATATACAAGCTTCATTTATTCCTCCAAACCTGCTTCTTGCACATCCTTTAATTTTGTCACTCCATAATTGCTGAACGTGGCTTGAAATTCTGGCAATGAACTTCTCTTTTCTCTCCCTCTGACAGGCACTCCTTTATAAACAATCAATTTCACCAAGCTTTTGACCAAATAGTGCCAATGTATTTTCCAACACTATATTTGTCATTTGATCCTCTGAAATGCCTCCTATAGGTGGATTTCTCCGGAAACTTCCAATGATTTTTGAGGGAGGATAGAGTTTCCCTACTTAAAATAGAAATAAAATGACCACCACACCAGATTATGCGTAAATATATCACTATGCAGTGACAAAATCTGCACCAAAACCTGATGTTTCTTTTATTTTAAAATGAAAATTTAAACATTCAACTGATTTCAACATAGAACCTGGCCAATTATCAGCAGGCAAGCAGAAGATGACCCAATATACACAAGAACCTTCAGTCCAAATGTTTGATGATTATATTGCTTAGATTTCCAAATACAGTAAAACCCCTCATATCCGGCACACAGTAGGCAAAAGTTAAAGAATTTAACATTCTAAATGTAGTATGACATGACAATAATGGAACCTTTACCAGCATTGTTAGAGGCTGGACGCGAATTTCCCGGTTGCTTGTTTCGTGAATGGAGAACTAATGACAAGGAGCTCCGATTTTAAACTTCCGCATTTATACCAGTTTATTTTCTGCAATTTTTTTTGCTTGAATTCTAGATAGCAGGGATTTTACTGTATTTGACCACCTGGATTGCTAAATAATGCAGAGTATCACTTTCAATTTGTAATGGATAATTAATTCTGGTTTCACTGAAAAAGCAAAATGGGGAATTAACTGAAGGGTCACTTCAAAAATTTATATTGCTTCATGTAGACATTTTCACCAGGATGTACAAACTGTTTTATTTCAAATCTTCAAAAAAATGTTAGTGCACTAAGGAAATTCCATTGGTGGTAACTGTGTATTCATTCATTTTCATGAAACTACAGACCTAAAACTTCACACATAGTTGTAAGCACCATATTATTTACCTCCGGTGGTCTGAATTCTTCGATGCCTCCTTCTAATTTCAGTTTCAGTGCACTGTTAACTTGTTTGGCATTTTGCACCTGGAAAAGCATTTCAAAATTAGACTTTTAGTTGTCTTTTATAAATTAATTTATTATAAAATTAGGAGCATAATTTTCTCTATGGTACCTAAATAAATCTAAATATTTCACAAAATGTTGCAATGATTAACTTTTTAACTTTTAAAAACTATCAGAGCAGAAAAATAGGCACAGGAAAGTTTTTTTAAAAAGGGTTTTTACTTTTGAGGATATATAAGCTAAGAAATGACTGTAGAGGGCTGAGGAAATGGGGGCAGAGGTAAATTGATCCATTTAAGTTCAGAGGTATGCCAATTTCCAAAATTCACACATACATACATACTAGAAAATTCAATCTACTTTGGGAATATGCATCAAATTATGGCGAAGAAACCAAATTAAAATAGTTGCACAAGCTTAGGCCTGGGCATAGAAAAGTATTAAAAAGGCATGGCGATATTGGGCGACGTATAATAATACTCAAGACAATAACAAATTGGTGTGATAAGTTTTGAAGGTAGTAGTTTTTTCTATTCTAATCAAAATAATTTCAAAAGTGTCCATGAATTTTTTTTCATTCTTCATTAAAATGTTGCTGTTTTCATGCTTCTTCATTTCTCCAGAGTTTGCCTAAGTTTGTCCTTTCTTGCACAAAGTCCAAAGCGTTGCGCTACTGGTCACCAACCTATGATTTCTCCATCATTCATTTTCAGAGAGAAAGGCGGAATCATCGAAAACAAAAGTTTACATACAACGTTAGTCAGAGTGTGCATGTAATCAAAATCCCAGCAAACATGTTGTGTACTGCCATCATAAATTATCTGGTTAAAAGAGTCCAGTTCAAATCAGAGGAGAGAATCTTAAGCCACCTATCAATTTAGGTTATAGGACCATCAAAAATAGCAGAAATAACGCATTCTTCCTTTCAAACCCATTTTCCTGCCTTCTCCCATAACCTTTGAGACTCTTACAAATTAAAAACCTATCAACCACTTTAAATCTACCCAATGACTTGGCCTCTACAACCATCTGTGGCAATGAATTCCATGGATTCACCACCCATTGGCTGAAGAAATTTCTCATCTGAAGTAATTCCCTTTTATTACAGGGTCCGTGCCCTCTGATCCTAAACTCTTACGTTACTGAAAACATCTTCTCCACACCTACTCTATCCAGTCCAGCCCTCTCAACAATTGGCATGTTTCAACGAGATTTCTCCCCCCCCCTTCTAAACTCCAACAGGTACAGGCCCAGAGCCATTATATATTTTTCATATGTTAATCCCATCATTCCAAGATCATTCTCATGAACCTCTTCTAGACCCTCTCCAATGACGAAAGATCAATCCTTAGATATGGGGCCCAAAACTGCTTACAGTATTACAAATGTAGTCTGACCAACATGTTATAAAACCTCAGCATGAAATCTTTGCTTTTAAAGTCTTCTTGGAATGAATCCTCACATTTCATTTGTCTTCCTTTCTACTGACTCAATTTCCAAGTTAACCTTTATGGAACCCTGCACTTTCGACCTCCATATTTTGAATTTTCTCCCCATACAGAAATGTCTACACATTTATTCCTTCTACCAAAGTCCATGATCAAACACCTCCCTAAGCTGTATTCCATCTGTCACCTTTTTGCCAATTTTCCAACCTGCCAAGTCCCTCTGCGGGCTCCCTGTTTCAACACTACCCATCCCTCCATATCATCTGCAAACTTGGTCATAAAGCCATCAAGTCATTTCTATACAATATGAACATTTGTGGAGCTGACATCAAACTTGCAAAACACCACTAGTCTCTAGCAGTCAGCCAAAAAAGGTTGCCTTTATTCCCACTACTTTTTGCCAGTCAGCCAATCTTTGATCCAAGTTAGTACATTTCCCATAATACCATGCCCTTCTATTTTATTTAGCAGCATAATGTGCAGTACCTGGTCAAAGGCCTTCTGAAAATCCAAATAACCAATACCCATTGAATCTCCTTGGTCTGTCCTGCTCATTACTTCCTCAAAGAATTTCAACAAATTTGTCAAGCAAGATCTGCCCTGATTTTGAACAATTTGACCTGTTCCTTCAAGTACCTCGAAACCTCATCCTTAATAATTACACTAGAATCTTGTCTATCATTGAGGTCAGGCTAAACGACATATTTTCTTCTCTTTTGCCTCTCTACCTTCTTAAAGGGTGGATTGACATTTGCAATTTTCCAGTCCTCTGAAACCATTCCTATTTCTAATGATTCTTGCAAAATCATAACTAATTTACCTGACTTAATTCCAGAATAGTCAAGTCACGAATTATGAAAAATATATTTTGGTGTGGGAGGATAAGATGGTATTCCAAGTATTACTCCTCAGGAGAAAACAACTCATCTTTCAAGAGGGAGTATGATTATTAGGGCACTCTACTAATCATAATACATTACAAAACTGGAACTGAAAATAGGGAAAAGGAAGGAACAAGTCATTAAGAATTAAGATTATGGAAAAGAACCTGGTTAGTCTTTACTTTTTTAGCTAACCAAAAATGTAATGATCATTGAAGAGGATATTACAGGTGGTATCTCTCTTATCCAGTGCTCTGTGGTCCAGCAACTTCCACAGTCCAGCACGTTTGAATCTGACGCTGTTAGTATAAACTCCTCATATACAGCATGGGACTCGAACCCCAGTCCCGACTGCTAGCGCTATAAAGCGCTAACACCCGGTACACTAACCATGTGCCCCACAGTATTATTTCCTGTTTTATGCTTTATTCTACCTTTGATACATTTACATAGGGGGTTCCTTTACGGGTTAATTTCTGTTTTCCAGCATTTTCTGTGGTCCGGCAATGGCCAGGTCCCCACGTTGCTGGATTAAAGAGGTACAACCTGTACTACGATCAAATTATAGTTATAACGACAGGCATGAATGGTTAATGTGATCTGAAAAGATTATGTTATGGTGGAGGAATTAGATCATTTGGAATAAAAGAATTAATAAACAAAAGTAGAATTTTAGATAAATGCATTGAGTTTTCAGAATACGAGGTCATGAGGGCAAAGAAGTACAGAGAACTATCAGAAATCCTTAAAGCTTTGCAAAATATTGGAAAGGTAAAATATTATTTATACTAGATAGTGAATAATTTGAATCCATATTGGACAAGACACTTCGCATTAGAACTAGATACAATTTATATTTCAACTGAGCATTAATAGTGGAATATTTTACTCCAAATAGCAACTGAAGATGAGAGTTAAAACCCAATAAAACAAAAGATTTTTTTTTTTTTGAGTTGCCTTGCTACCTGAGAACAAGAGCAAGTAATTCTAACCAGCCCATGAACTGAGGTACTGATGACTCCTGATTTTACAATTTTCCCCCAGACCCAGGGCCATAGCTTAATTTGTTCATGCTCACCTTAAACGAGGTTAACTGACTGGTCTTGGGGACATCATATGCATCAACAAATTCTGCTGTACAACTCTAAAGTCACTTCCTTCAAACATTTCACAATCTTTATTTCTCTCAAAGTTTCCACTAATGTTTCCTTTAAAACTTTCCCATCTTTCACCCTTAAGCCATGTCCTCGGTGGAAAAAACCTGCTTGTATTTACTCTATCTAGACTCATCATAATTCTGTATACCTCTTTCAAATCTCCCTTCAGCATTCTGCGTTCCAGGTAATAAAACCCTAACCCATTTAACTTAACCCTTTAACACAATTCAAGTCCTGGCAACATCCTTGTAAATCTCCTCTACACTCTTTCAATCTAAATCATCTCCTTCCTTTAGTTAGGTGGTTTACCTGAATGGAAGTGGGAGAAATCCTGTTCTCTGAATTAGGTCTACCTTATCAGTATCCATTAACCATGCTAGTCATTTCATGACAATATCTTGGGGAAATTGCAAATCTGTATATTTATTGTAATGAATTATAGATTGTACCCAAAAGGATTGTTGTTACTCTGGGGGGGGGAGAGAGACTGGCAGCACGAGTCGGGCAGGCAAAGGGAAGAGACCAGCAGCGTGAGTCGGGCAGGCAAAGCGGTTGGGGGGGGTGGGGGGAGTGGGAGAGATGGCAGCGTGACTGGAAGGGGGTGGGGGTGGATATGGTAGCACAATTTGGGTGGCCTTAAATCTGACTTTCCAGAAAAATCTGAAATTCGGAACACACAGTCCCCCAAGGGTTTCAGATAGAGGATTGTGTACTTATAGTTTAATACACAAAAGTGCTGGAGAACTCAGCAGGTCATGCAGCATTGTTTATGTACCAACATTTTGGGCCTAATTCATTCTGAGCAAAAACAGGTATAAAATGGTGGGAGAAGGTATAGGGGGAGGAGCACAGGCAAGGGTCATTGATGGCTTATGGGTGGGAGGGCAGAAGAGAAAAAAAAGATGGGAAGTGATATTTTAATTTAATAAATTATCATTATTATTATACTATTATTATTTCAATGCAATCTGCAAGGTCATCAATTTCTATAGGTATCAGTTATTTTAACACTGTATTTGTAAATTACTTTAGTTTTTCATTGATGATCTGTAATATCTCACAGTCACTTATTTTCCTTTCTCCTAATCTCTTTTTAAAATATCCATGATATTCTTTAACTAGTCATTTCTTAATTTTGCAACTCCAATCTTTTAATTCCACTTACTTCTACTATTCGGTCATATGCCAATTTCCTTCCACCTTTCTTCATCTGCATTTTTTGGCTTCTTTCAAAAATTTGTGCTTTTTCCCTTCACAGATTATTCGCAAATCTCAAACTTCATCCTTGCAATATAAATGGTTTTTTTATTACTTGCATTCATAAAGGAAGGTATCCTGCTTGCAAGAAAAATAAGTCTTTCTCATCTCAAAATTCTAAACTGCTTCATTGCCAATGAAGATCTTTTGAATGACAGCCGTGGCAGCCAATTTAAGCATGAGAGTTTCACAAACAGCAAAAAGATAAATTGATTTTGGTGGTACTGGCCTTATGATTGAAATATGGCCAATAAATTGGAGAAATCTTTTCACATCTTTGAATAGTATCAGGGATTTTCTTCATCTACTTAATCAAGTAATGTGTTGTTGATTCCATATTTCATCTGAAATAAGTTCTATCCACCAATGAAGATTTCTTTAAAATATTGCATAGTGGAAATGGCATTAAAAATTATGTAACACTTCCAAATTTCAGTCCCTTTGAAATCAATTTTGAAAACTAAGTCCAACATATAGTTGCTACTGTTTGGAACATTTCATATAAACAACGAAAGTCAAATTCCTCTCTATGGTTTTCAAGTTTGCAACAAATTATTCGATTCGAAAGCAAAGCTTAAGATGCGAATAATAACTGGGTTTTCATGATTTGATTTAAATTAAACTTTTCTAAAAGTAATTTAAATTTACTTGAATAATTGTTAGGGTTTATCATTATTTAGCAGTGATGAGATTGTAATTTTATTATGAAAATTATTTTGCAGTTGAGATTGTCCACAGTATACAAGAAACAAAATTTAGTTTCTTTTGAATGTTATAACTACACTACAGGTATCCAAATACCTGGCGTTTCAATGAGATTAGTTCCATATCAAGCTGTCTAAGAATGGTACTTGCTGCATTTGGGCTGCAGGACATGGCTCCCACATCTTCTTGACTGAGATACATTCCTTTCGGTGGTCGACACTTGGACCGAAGAGGGTGGTGACGGTGCTGCAAACTTGGAAGTTCACGTCTGACCGAGCTAACTCTGCTGACCTGCACAGGTGGATCAGGATTACCCTATCAATCAAAAGACAAAAGAATGCAAGTAGTATGTATTTCTAGTCAAAGCAGATTGGAAATGCAGTTCTATGTATCCAGACCTTAAATCTACATTAAATCCTCATTATCTGCAAGGAACACTGGCACAACAAGAAAGTGTACTTCCCTAATATTGACTCCTTTGAATTCAATACAGAAACATTGTCCTATAATGTTATAATAGCAATAACACAATAATAAATACAATAAAATGTTTAAATACCCAAAAATGAAATAATAGCTAACAAACTACTTCAATTGGATCTGATTGGAAATCATAAGGTGCAGCACTTAGTACATAAAGACTAATCTCGACCAACAAAGCCCATAAAAGGGAGGCATTTGAAGTAAGAGTGTACTTTGGAAACTGATGCTCATCTTTATCATGCATGTAGATTTTTTTAAATTTAAAAAATAGAAACTTGGTCTGAGGACTGAGGGTATTTCCAATCTATCTGCTGAATGTATACCCTGACATCGAAAACTATTTCTGATGCCATTATATGGAGAAATTAACTCCAGAAGATGAGAAAAATACTAAATTTTATGATGCTAATATAATAATCCATTAATGCCTTGAAATTGATTGCACACAATTTGGTGTGCCAAGATGCTGCATGTAATTTCAGTATTGAAATAAGTTCTCTTGCTTTAGGATGCTTTACATCAAAAAACAACACTAAATGGGATTTGCCGGATTACTGATAGGAATCTATTCAATTCAGTGCCATTCAAGATGGACGGTAGAAGGAGAGAGTTCCCAGACTTGGTAACAAGAATATAAAGATCTGGTCAATGATGTGTATACCTTGAGGGAGCTCCTGTGAGCCGAGTGATCCACCAGTAAGTAAAACCTTGTAGGAGATTACAGTAATCTTTGGGAGTACAAATCCCACAAATTAAATTCCATTCAGGAAGAATTGATGATGAGAGTTTATTGTCATTACATTATGAGAGATTACGGTTATGTACATAAATACAACGTACAGATGCATTAAAATTCTTTTGTTGCAGCCAAACTATACCAGTATACATTAAATTACTACAATAGTCCAAGACAGAAAATGAGGTAATAAAGAAAGGGATTGATAAATAAAAATTAAATTGCAATTGGTACAAAAGTAAAGCAATGTTTCAGACAGATCTTGAGGTGTCTAGGGTTAAGGTAGCATAGGGAGGTTCAAGAGCCTGATAGGTTTTGAACAAAAACTGTTCTTGAAATTAGAGGTGCTGAACTTCAGACTTCCGTAATTTCTGCCTGAAAGGATCAGTGAGAAAAGGTTTTGACTAGGATGATGGCAGTCCTTTGCAATGTTAACTGCCTTCATTTTTTAAAAAACTTTATTTATTTGAAGAATCATTAATAGTAATACAAAACACATTCCATAAAGAAAATTTTATGAGTATATATTAAAATAAAATTAAAAAAAAAATCAAGTCCCCACGCCCCCCCCCCCCCATAACCCCATCAGCCAGCTCTCTTAAGGAGAGCTAAAACTATACAAACAGAAACTAAAAGTATATAATAAATCAAAATATATCTAAATGCATATATTCCAAATATGGTAACCACTTATTAACAAAAAAAATAATTGCCATGTAGATTATATGTAATTTTTAAATGTAATATGTAAGCTTTCAATTCATTATGCCACCATATTATAATAATCACTGTATTATCCTTCCATGTACTTGCTACACATTTTTGAGCTACAGACAATGCTAAATATATAAATCCAATTTAAAATTTATCCAACCCTAATCCCTTTAAAGGAATCATATAACCCATTAAAAAAATAGATGGATCTAATGGTAACTTAAAATTATATAATTTTTCCAAAATTAACTTAATTTCATCCCAGAATGGTTGTACATGCACACAAGACCAAATAGCATGTAAGAAAGTTCCAGTACATACACATCTAAAACAAGAATCCAAATGACTAAAACCATATTTTTTCAATTTCTCTGGTGTTAAATACAACTGATGTAGAAAATTATAATTAACCATTCCATACCGTACATTCGTCAATTTAGTAACACTATCATGACACGTATCTGCCCAGTAGTCTTCATGAAAAACAAAAGTTAAATCATTTTCCCCATTTATGCTTCGACTTCTCCTATTCCGACATCAATATTGTCTTGTAATACTTGGTACATAACAGAAATATAACCCCTTTTTCGTATAGAAGAAATCAAAGACTCAAATTCCGTCAATACAGGTAAAATCATCTCTCTACCATACATATTTTTCACCAAAGCTCAAAGTTGATAATAAACAAATAAAGAATTTTCAGCAATATCAAAATGCTCTTTCAATTGATTGAAAGAAACTGACTTTCTACAAAACAATCCTGTAATATTTTTATACCATTCAAATCCCAACTCTTTAAATGACTATTAAACATTGAAAAAGAAATGAGCTGATTATTATATAATGGAGTTAAAATTGACAATTTACCTTTTGATCCTAAAATCTTATTTTTTTTAATCCATAATTTTAATAGATGTTTTAATATCAGTACATTATATTCCCTAACAAATTTACATTCCATCAAAGAATAAATTGATACACCTCGACTTCAAAAATACAGGCCATCTCAACTTTAGCCCAACTCGGGGACTGGTCCAAATCCATCAATCTATTAATAAATTTCAACTGGTCTGTTTCATAATTTTGAAAATGAGGTAATTGAAGACCACCTAACGCATATTTCGAAGCAAGTATATTTAATGATACTCGTGATAATTTACCTTTCCATAAAAATTCTCTCGAAACTTTATTTAAAATCTGAAAGAAATTCTTTGAAAGAGAATATGATATTGATTGAAATAAATATTGAATATGAGAAAAAATATTCATCTTTATACAATTAACTCAACCAATTTAAGTGAACGGAAGATCTTTCCATTTAATTAGATCTGCTTTAATCTTTTTTAATAATGGAACTTAATTTAACTTATATAAAGATTGATACTCAGTATTTACAATATCCTAAATATTTAATTTTATCAGACCATTTCAGTTTTATAATATTTTTATACTCTGAATAATCTCCTTCTCTGACTGGTAAAATCTCACTCTTATCTCAGTTAACTTTATATCCAGATGTTCCGTATTGTAATAAACATACCTGTAAATGTGGCAATGATTGTTCTGGGTTTGTAAAATATATCAAAACATCATTTGCAAACAAATTAATCTTATACTCTTCATCCATAACTCTCATCCCTCTTAACTGTTCATTCTGCCTTATTGTTTGAGCTAACGGTTCAATAGCCAATGCAAACAGAGCTGGTGACAATGGACAACCTTGTCGAGTTGAACGCGTCAATTTAAACGATGATGAAACTTAACCATTTGTCACCACCCTAACTGTCGGGTTTGTATATAAAGCTTTAATCCAACCAATAAAAAAAGGGCCAAATTTAACTTCTCCAATACTTTAAATAAAAAATCCCATTCGACCCTATCAAAAACTTTTTCCACATCAAGCACAAACAATGTCGATATGCATTGACCAAACTAATCAATCGAAGAATATTATCTAAAGCATTTCTATTGTTAATAAAACCTGTTTGATCAATTGAGGTAAATACTTAGCAAGTCGATTTGCTAACACTTTTGCTATTATTTTATAATCAACATTCAATAAAGAAATAGGTCTATACGAAGACACTTTCAACGGGTTTCTTATCTTTTTTCTGGATTACAGTAATTAAAGCACTAGAGCAAGATTCTGTTAACTCATACTGTTAAGTCACTTGTTGTAATACCTCCCCAAACACCGAAGATAAATCGTCATAAAAGGAAAAGGAATATTCATATTATTCGGGTAGACATAAAACATACTCAAGAATAGACCTATTTCTGTTATCAGCTCATAAGCAAGATAGAGTAAGAAAAACAGAATATAAAGCTAGAATATTATCGGACCATTCACCCTTGATATTGACAATAGAGTTAGAGGACATCCCTCCAAGAATGTATAGATGGAGATTAAACTCCATGCTACTTAAAAGGCAGGATTTTAGAGAATTCATTGAAAGACAAATTAAAATGTACTTTGAAATAAAAACAGATTCAGTGAAAGATAAGTTTATACTATGGGATGCAATGAAAGCGTTCATCAGCGGGCAAATAATAAGTTATGTAACCAAGATGAAGAAGGACTACAATCAGGAAACAGAGCAGTTGGAAATGGAAATAGTAAATATAGAAGAAGAATTAGCAATGAAGGAAGACACAACTAAAAGAAGAGAATTGGCAAATAAAAAAATAAAATATGAAACACTACAAACATATAAGGTGGAGAAGAACATAATGAAGACAAAACAGAAATATTATGAACTAGGGGAAAATACATACAAAATTCTAGCATGGCAGCTTAAGACAGAACAAGCTAAGAAAATGGTATTGGCATCAAGGAAAAAAGACAAACAAATCACATATAATCCAACGGAGATTAATGAAAACTTTAGTGAATTCTATGAACAATTATACCAAACTGAAAACGAAGGGAAAGAAGGCAAAATAGATGAATTTTTAAAAATTGAACAACCAAAATTACAAATAGAGGAACAAAATAAATTAACAGAACCATTTGAAATAGTAGAAATACAAGAGGTAATTAAAAAAACTAGCAAATAATAAAACACCAGGAGAGGATGGATTCCCAATAGAATTCTATAAAACATTTAAAGATTTATTAATTCCTCCCCTCCTGGAAGTAATCAACCAGATTGACAAAACACAAAGCTTACCAGATTCATGTAAAACAGCAATAATTACAGTAATACCAAAGCAAGGGAAAGATCCACTCGTACTAGCGTCATATAGACCAATATCATTACTTAACACAGATTATAAAATAATAGCTAAACTATTAGCAAACAGATTAGCAGATTATGTACCTAAAATGGTAAATCTAGACCAAATTGGATTTATTAAAAAAAGACGGACAACAGACAATATTTGTAAATTTATTAACTTAATTCATGCAGTAGAAGGGAGTAAAGCGCCAACAGTAGCAGTTGCTTTAGACGCAGAGAAGGCCTTTGACAGAGTAGAATGGAATTATTTATTCAAAGTATTGCAAAAATTCAGTTTACCAGAGAAGTATATTAATTGGATTATATAAGGGGCCATTGGCGAAAGTGACAGTAAATGGATATATATCAAAGCAATTTAATTTAAGCAGATCAACAAGGCAGGGATGCCCACTATCATCCTTATTGTTCGCGTTAGCTATAGAACCACTAGCAGAATTGATAAGAACAGAAAATAAAATAAAAGGGATAAAAATAAAAGACAAGGAATATAAAATCAGTTTATTTGCAGATGATGTTATAGTATACTTAACAGAACCAGAACTATCAATAAAAGAATTATATAAAAAATTGAAGGAATATGGAGAAGTGTCGGGTTACAAGATTAACGTAAATAAAAGTGAAGCAATGCCAATGAATAATGCGGATTTCTCAAAATTTAAGAAGGAATCACCATTCAGATGGCAGATGCAAGCAATAAGATACCTAGGAATACAAATAAATAAAAATCTCGGCCATCTATATAAACTCAATTATTATCCACTAATGAGATAATTACAGGACGATTTAGAGCATTGGAAAGATTTACCACTAATACTAATAGGAAGGATAAACTGTATTAAAATGAACATTTTCCCAAGGATACTATACTTATTTCAGGCATTGCCAATACACTTGACAGAGAAATTCTTCAAGGAGTTAAATAATAAGGAAATTTTTATGGAAAGGGGGGAAACCGAGGATAGCACTAGATAAATTAACAGAATGGTATAAACAAGGAGGCTTACAACTGCCAAACTTTAAAAATTATTATAGAGCCGCACAATTAAGATACCTATCAGATTTTTATCAAACAAGGGAAAAGCCAGATTGGACTAGATTAGAACTAGATAAAATAGGGGAAAAGATACCTGAACATATATTATATAAATAGGATGAAAAATTGGTACAACGTAGGAGTTGTCCAGTATTACATTATCTACTCAATATTTGGAAGAAGATTCATGTAGAAAGGAATAAAACAAATTACCAATTACCAAAACTAATATTGACGCAAAATCAGTTACTCCCTTTTACAATAGATAACCTTTCCTTTAAAGAACGGGAGAAAAAAGGGATCAAAAGAATAGAAAATTGTTTTTCAGGAAATAGATTACTATCCTTTGAACAAATGAAGGATAAATATAATATAACTCAAGATACAGTGTTGGCATATTACCAACTGAGATCCTACTTGAAGGACAAATTAGGAAGCAGTCTGAGGTTACCAGAGTAAGTTACCTAAGTAACTTTGAATATGTGATTACAGATACAATGATAATCAAAAATTTTTTAACAAATATGTATATTAGACTGCAAGAAAAGGAGAATGAGGAAACAAATGGTAAAACTAAACAAAAATGGGAACAAGATTAAAATATAAAGATAAAGAAGGAAACATGGGAGAAGTTATGCTCTGGAACGATGAGAAATACAATAAACACGAGGTTACATATGATACAATATAACTGGATACACAGGCTATACATTACACCTCAAAAGTTAAATAAATGGGACCCAACAGTATCTGACAGATGTTTTCGTTGTAAAAAAAAAGAAATGGGAACAACAATTCATGCAATCTGGACATGTGAGAAAGTAGAAAAATTTTGGGAAGATCTAAACCAGATATTAAATAAAATTACAGAAAACAATATACCAAAAAACCCAGAGATCTTCCTCCTAAGTAACATAAAAAACAAAGAATTTGGACTTGATTTGGATGGTGCACAAAAAAGATTTGTTAAGGTAGCTCTAGCTGTAGCAAAAAAATGTATTATGTCAACCTGGAAATTAGAAGATAATTTGAGAATACAACAATGGTATATAGAAATGAATAAATGTATTCCATTAGAAAAAATAACATATAATTTAAGAAATAATATTGAAATATTTGAACAAATATGGGAGCCATACATGAAACACAATAGAGAAAACCTACCGGGGACATCTACCACCTAAAATAACGAAAGGAGAAGGAAATGAAAAGAATTGACTCAGTGGAATTTCTTGTTTATTTTTATTGAATGACAACGTTGTTTGTCTGGTTTAATGCATCTTAGATTTTGTACTTTAAATGAATGGGGGGGGAGGTAGGGAGGGTGGGATGGGAGGAGGGATGGAGAAAATGACACTGTATATATTTGAAAAGGAAAATGTATGCATCTTGGTCAATGTGGTTTATGGTGTGAAAAATAAAAAAAATAAAATAAAAAGAAATAAAAGTTTTATAAAATTCCATCGAAAACCCATCATTGCCTGGTGACTTCCCATTAGGCATTTCCAACATTGCTGCCTTAATCTCTAATTCTGTAAACGGAGCTTTCAAATCCATAACATCTTCATCTTCTAACGTTGATAACGTTAACTTAGATAAATAAGAATCAATAGAACCACTATCCTGTTTCCCCTCAAAAGTATATAATTTTTTAATAAAATGAATAAATCTGGTCATTAATTTCCTGGTTTATAGGTAACTGTTGAATTTTGTTTTTTTTTAAACAGCATTAATAACCTGTTCCTTCTTTAACTGCCATGCAAGTACCTTATGTGCCCTCTCACCCAACTCATAATAACGCTGCTTAGATCGATTAATTAAACCTTCAAATTGATAAGTCTGCAACGTATTATAATGCAATTTTAATTTAGTCAAAGCCACTGTTTTTTTTTAATCATCTGTCACTTCCTTCTGAAATTTCTTCTCCAATTCATCAATTTGCTTTTCTAATTCAAAGCTTTCTGCCATATACTGCTTCTTAACTTTAGTGGTATAACTAATAATCTGTCCTCTTAAATAAGCTTTAACACATCCCATAAGATAAAATGACTTTTTACTGAATTAACATTTTCAGACAAAAATAAGTAATCTGTTCTTTAACAAAAATAACAAACTTTTTTTTCAACATTGTGTTAAATCTCCATCTATAAGATGAATGTACCACTTCTGAAGTTACACAAGAAAAAAATAATAAAGAATGATCTGATATAACCTTGCTTTTAATCTGCCTGAAATACCCTTCCTTGTAAATGTGCTGATACTAAAAAAAAATCTATTCTAGAAAATGAATCATGTCGAGACGAATCAAAAGAAAAATCCTTCTCTGTAGGATTAACCCTTCTCCAAATATCCACCAAATTTAAATCCTTCATCAAGGCCCCAATTTGTATCGTCATCTTTGATTTCTTTATACTTTTTGGGGATCTATCCAATAAAAGATCCAAGACACAATTAAAATCTCCCCCAACTAAAATATTTTCATAGTTTGATTTAATAACAAAAAAGCGAACAAAGTAAAACACTCATTGTCCACGTTAGGTGCATAAACATTAAACAAAGTCCAAGATTCAGTAAAAATTTTACAATTCACCTTTAAAATCCTTCCAGCGGTTCCTTCCATAGTTTGCAACTCAAGACAAATTCTTATGAATTAGAATTGCTACACCCCTTGCCTTAGAATTAAATGAAAAAAAAACACATGTCCAACCCAATCTCTCTTCAATTTCAAATGTTCTGTTTCAGTCAAATGTGTTTCTTGTAAAAAGGCAATCAATTTTCATTCTCTTAATACAAGCCAAAACTCGCTTTTGCTTAATCAGATTATTTAACCCCTGAACGTTAAAAGTTGCAAATTTCAAATGAGACATCTTTACAAACTAACAATATAATTACTTACCACAAAATATTGCTCCCCTTCTAGTAAATTAAAACCACTCTCCCTCCCCTAAATATATATATTTTTTAAAAAAGAAAATATATACAGAAAAAATTTGAATCATCCCCCCCCCCCCAAAAAAAAACTACCCAAAGGTAGCAACATCCAAAAAAACTGGGTGTGGTAAACCCCACTAGTGGCAGATGACTATTAAAGATTTCAGTGCTATCCACCAGAAACACATCATTCACATTAATGCAATTCAATACTGTAAATATATTCAACCCAATGACTCCATTCCCAATGATTGTTCTGGATCTTCAATGTCAATAAGACTGTGTTAAAACCTTTCTTTCCATTCTTCCCATTCTGCCCATTTCCATTTGCTCTCTTTTTGGGTGACAATGGCAAAATTCTTCCACGTCCTCGTAAATCCGGTAATGAATTAGCAAAAATTAATGCATCATGATCATTCTCAAAAAATTGAGATTGAAAGTTATCATAAAAGACTTTTAACACAGCAGGATATCGAAAAGCAAATTTATAACCAGTCTGCCACAGTACTTCTTTAGCAGAATTAAATTCCTGTTGTCACCTAATAATTTCTTGACTCAAATCTGCATTAAAAAATAGTGTTATTTTGAATCATCATTTGGAGATTGACTTTGTCGAGCCTTCTGTCCCGCCAACCGTAGTATCATTTCTCTGTCTTGATAGTTCGGTGGTTGTCCCGGTAATGGTTTCTTTCATAACGCTCTATGTGCATTCTCCAATACTAAACCTCCCGGAAAAAATTCTTTGCCCAACACCTCAGGAATCCAACTTTTGAAAATTTTTATTGGATCAGACCCTTCAATGTCTTCTGGAAGACACACAATTTTCACATTGTTTCTCCAACTTTGATTTTCCAATGAATCAATTTTTTTCAGTAAGTCTTTCTTCTGGATTCCCCAATCCACAAACAAATCTTCCACTTTCTCCATTTTTTCCTTAGTACTTTCAACTTGAATTTTATATTCAGAAAAAGCTGTTTCAATTTTTAAAAATTTTTTCTTGCACTGTATCCACTGATTTAATACATTTACTGACATCCCTCTTAAGTGTAGATATATCTTCAGACATTTTAGATATTTTAGTTGTCACATCCAAAAATCCTTGAGTCATTTGTTTAGACATATTGTCCATATGATAGGCAATCCCTTCCAAAACTGTACAGACTCCATTCCAGGTTCCAGTTCCACATCTTGAGGCCTACCTTCTCTAGACTCCACCTCCAATTGTTCCTGTGAACTGCTCATTAAAGGCGTCTTCCTCTTCTTCCAACATTATCAGGCCCTTCACGGTGCGGCTGCGGGTCTGCACACCCAACGGCAGCATCTCGACCACTTCAAGACACCGCCGCTCGGGTCCCCCCACAGCCCACACGCGGTCCAGTAATTCACGGACCCTTGAGGCATCACGCATGCCTGGCAAGGCAGTTTCCAACTGCATTCTGTGCGTCCCCGGCTCACCCGACGGCATCCTGGGCTCAAGGGCTCTTCTCTCAGCCGGGTCGCCCGCACGTCTGACATCACGAATGCGCGAAACAACTTCAGCCTGGCAGGAGTTCTCTGTGTTTTGGAGGTTCCAAACGACAATTCCGTGACTTGAACTGGACAGGTAGGCCTCAATTCTTCACCACTTTTAAAAGTTAATTTCTTCTGTAATTGAGCTTTCATTTTTTTAACATTAGTCGCCATTGTGACCCACTAATGTTCCCAAAAACAAAGATACAACTTTTATTCACTTAGATAAACTTTAAAGACAGGTGCTTAAAAAAACTGAGGAGGGGTGGGATCGCACGTCAGCCCTCTACGCCATCTTGCCACGGCCCACCCCCCCCCCCCAACCGTTAATTGCCTTCATGAGGCAACATCTCATAGAGATGACTTTAACAGAGGGGAGGTTGGTGCCTGTGACGATTTGCCTCTTTCAGCAGTCTTCCACATTCCTGGGCATGGGCACTTAGGAATTTTAAAAGCAGTCCGTGATGCAACCAGTCAGTATACTTTCCACAGTATACCTGCACAGGCTCATTATAGTATTTGACTATGTACTAAATCTCTCAAACTTCTTCGAAAGTGTAGGCGTTGTGAAGATAATCTTCACAATTACCTTAATAACCTAGCTCCAGAAGTCTTCTGTAATGTACTAACACTCTCCACTGAAGACAAACATTTGGAACCTTAACCTCACCTGACGTTGAGAACAAGACTTGTTCCGTCAATACACCACCAGAATCCCTATCTCCATCCTAGATTCTGACTCACTACCTATTATTTGGCCAACAATGGTGGAATTGTCAGTGAACTTGAAGATTGCTTTGGAGCTGAACTCGGCTATGCAACAATGAGTGTAGACAGAATGGAGCAAGGCAGCTTTGCCGTGCCCATATTAATGGTCACCATGGAGGTGGTGATGTTGCCAATCCAATTGGGGTGTGTTGATAAGGAAATAGAGGATTCAGCAGCAGGACGACAAACAATCCCAGAGTTGAGCACTGACTATGTCATCATCACACAAGCTAAATCAATAAGCCACAAACTTATGCAGGTGTTCTTGAGGTCTGTGTTTAAACACTGTGGCGGGCAAGCAAAATGATGTCTGCTGTTAACCTGTTGTGACAGTTGACCAATGAAGTGGGTCCAGGTTCTTCATGAGACAGGAGTTAATTTGCTCCATAACAAACCTCTCAAAGCACTTCATCACAGGCAGGAGACACAAATGCCACTGGCTAATGCACTTTTGAGGCAGGTCACCTTGCTCTTCTTGGTCTCTTGCATGATTAATGTCCTTTTGAAGCAAGTGGAAACTTCAGGTCATAGCACTGAGGTTGAAAATGCCCAGCCAGTTGGTCCGCTCAGGTTTCAAGGATATGACCAGGTAAACTGTCTGGGCCAGCTGCTTTCTGGTTCACCCTCTTGAAGATTATTTTCACGTCAGCCTCAGAAACTGAGAACATTTTGCTCGGGACTGTGGGGACTTGTGAAGCTGCACAGTTTTCCCTTTTGAAGCATAGAAGGCATTGAGATCTTTTGAAGAGACGTTTTGCAGTTAATGACACAACCACATTTCACCTTACAGAATGTGATGGCATGCAAGCCCTACCACAGCTGCTAAGTATCTGTCTGAGACTTCAGCTTCGTCTGGAATTGTCTTTAGTCTTTGGTAATGACCTTCCAAAGGTTGTACCTCAACTTCCTGTTTGTCTGAATTGTCTGATCTGAACGCCACAAATCTGGTCTTCAACAGGTTGCAAATTTCTTTGTTCATCTAGGGTACACGCAGATAGTTTTGGTAGGAACAAAATCATCCAAGCATTTTGTGATAATGTCAGTAACCACTGTGGCATAGTTGTCCAGGTTCTTGTGTTTTCAAAGATATGTCAGGGTAGTCTGCACATCATTATTTTCACCTGCAAAGTATAACTATTCATAGAAAATTTTTTTTCATGTGGAGATCAGAGTTCTTTAAAGGCATTTAAGTTAAGAGAATAGGGATTTATTCAATACATTTCCTCTGGAATACTGAAGGTTGAGGGGAGATCCGATAATTTATAAAATTATGAAAGGCAGATAGGTCAGAATATGTTCACTGGGATAAAAATACTAAAGGATGTGCAGGAACAACCACCTTGCACACACATAACTCTGTAGAAGAGAGAACCAAGTTCCTTGGAGTCCACTCATCTAGTGACCTGTCATGGACACACATCTCCTCACTTGTCAGGAAGGCCCAATGGTGACTGCACTTCCTGAGAAGAGTGAAGCAGGTAAGGCTACTGACCACCATCATGTCAACCTTCTACAGCTCTATCAAGAGCGTTCTGGTGGGTTGCATCGCAGTGTGGTATGGTTGCTGCAGAGAAATGGATTGGAAATCAAAGTCGTTGAGGACTCCTATCACCCTGCACACAGCATCTTTCAGCTGCTCCTGTGGGGAAAGCAATACAGGAGTATCAGAGCCAGCACCACCAGGCTGAGAAAAAGCTGCTTCCCATAGGCAGTCAGAATGCTGAATGACCAAAAGAACTGCTCACACTAAGCATCCGAGATGCTCATATTTATGAAACATTTATTTATTTGTATATAGGAATACTTGTCCTACATATGTATTGTTTGTCTGTATGTGTTATGTTTGGCTGTATGTCTGCAGGTTTTGCACCAGAGAACATGGTTTTGTTGGGTTGTATTTGTGCAATCAGATGATAATAAACTTAATTTAAGGTGAGGGAAGGAAAGTTTGGAGATGTGCAGATCAAGTTTTTATTTTAAAATAAAGAGAATGGTGGGTACCTGGAATAGGCTGCCAGTGGTAGCAGTCATGATAGTAGTGTTTGAGGTATCTTAGTAATAATTAATGAAGAAACTAATTAATTAATAATAATGAGGAGATATAGTTTAACTTGGCATTATGTTTGATGGAAACAGTTTGGGCTGAAGGGCCTGTTCCTATAGTTCTACGTTTTGTAAGTGGAAGAGGACCAATAAAGCAAGAAATCATCCCTTGGATGATTTTTGTCAAACTATAACTTGGATTGTGGAGTGGGTCAGGGGCACTATCATTTTGCAGGCTTATTGGGAGGTACTAATCTATCAGCAAGTCACTCATTGCCCGTGCTCATAAAAGGCTGGTTCTTTTGAAGGTTTTTCTTTGTAAACTGCAAGTTAGATTCCTGTAAAAAGGACAATTCAGAATTTTTTTCAATACAACGGCATTAAATGGATCATAGAGTTGTTACCTCAAAGGAGGTCCAATAGTCTAGTCTAAGCTCTATTGCTTTAATAGCAAGCTTGTTAGCACTGTTCCTCTGTCTGCACTCAGTCTTTTCACTAGTTAGGTACAACCTGTATCATTTTATACTAGTTTACTTTAGACATTCACCTAAAATAAAGTTACTGGCTAAAATTAGTAACACCATTTCTACTTGCACCAAGCAAGTTCTTTAAGGTCTCTAATTAAATTTAAAATATTTAACAGAGGCCTCACATTGAAAATATAACAAATGAGAAGGTGCAATCAAGAAACTCAAGGTTCATCAGCTTCAGCTTTCTTCTTATCCTCTCAAACCAAGTGATCTTAAAGTCTCGCAGTACCTTAACAATGAAACTTCAATGATCTGAAAACTCAGCATTGTTACCTGCCTAAAATACATTACCTCTTTTTTAGCATCTTTAGTGGGATCATAATCAGTGTCATTCACATCATTTGTAGCTCCTTCTTCCATTCCATCATCACTAAAATCAAGAATTTAATGTCAGAAGCTATGCAAATACAAAAAAGCAGATAGGTTCAAAATAATTCTTGTGGCACTGCCAGTGGAAATATGAACTCACAGCTTCAGCAACCCATATTTGCACATGTATTTCCCCCAAATGTTCTGTTTTCACTCCATACATGTTTGATACATTAAATGCCCACTATAATGTGCCCCAGTTTGTATTTACATGTAAAATCAGGCAGATACTCGGGGGAATGTGTGGAAAATAAAATGAGATTGAGTGCAAATAGGTGCTTCATGGTTGTTACAGACTTGATGGGATTGACTACTCAATGCCAACTGTCTGGATTGATTAATCCAGATTCCAAGTTATTAAAGGAATATTAGCTGTTCATTGGTGGCAGTGTTTGGTAGCATGCAGTTATATTTTTCAATATATTTTAATGTTCAGGTATTCCATCTGGAAATATTATTTCATTAGACACATTCACAGGACAAATACCAATCACTGTTAGGAAGTCAAACTAGTGAAAAGTTAAACAGATACAAGGTCAAAAAAAAATTTTCTCCATAATTTTTTTTTTAAAAAAAAGATTGTTCACTTGTTACTTTTTCATGCATTATATGATGTTTTGACATTAAAGTGTAATAAATCAGTGATTATCCCTGTGCAGTTTGAGGTGAGGGGAAGAGAGGAAAAAGTAAAAATGGAAAAAAAATTCCGTAATCTTCCCTTTGACCTACTCCCTCTCAAAGGCTGATTCAGTTGTTTTTAAAAATAATTAAAACTATCTTTATTTAATTTTTAAATGAATGAGCCTGTACTAGTTAAAGCTGGACTGCTCCTCTCCAAGTGGAGGTGCACTGCCATAGCATTCCATGAGTGAAGAGATCCAAGAAAGAGGGAAGGAAAATGGAGCTGAAGAAAAAGAATGGCAGAGAAGGAGAGGCAGGTATGCCTATTCCTGCCTTATGCATTAGTAACTTTAATCTCTTGATTTTTTTTATCCTTCTCAGTGAAATGCATCACTAGACTGGTACAGAATGAAAGCATCATACTTTGTGACAAAAAATTGGAAGAACTGCAACCTGAACTCCGAGGGTACATATGCCTTTCCATGAGCTGGACTGGCCGTGGACAAACTAAAAAATCCAAGACCCAATTCTGCCTCAAATTCTTATGTTAATATACAGAAGATTACTACAATCAATAGTTTGTTCAAATACAAAACCAGGTTCCAACAAAATAATCAATTTTATAATCTCACCTTTCATCTTGATTGTTTCTACTGGCTAATTTCCGTGCTTGCCGATCCATTAAACTTGTTCGTGATCGAGTCTTTTTCCATGAGTAGTAGTACTTCACTAGACTTGCAATCGACTTATCTGGTAACTGAAATATGTCACAAGGAAGAAATTGATCAAAATCCTGAATAGTGAAAAGGTGTAGGAATGGGAACAAGAATTAGAATCAAAGTGATTCTGTGGAAGACAAATGGCCCAGATGGAGCCTCTGGCTAGATCCAAACAACCTGTGCAGACCAGCTGGCAGGAGTATTCACGAACATCTTTAACTTCTCCCTATAACTAACTGAAATTTCAACCTTCTTTATAAAGACCACTTTTATCCTGGTACCAAAAGAAAACAAGATAACATATCCTAATGACTTCTGTCCTGTAGCTTTGACATCCATTATTATAAAGTGCTTTGAGAGGTTAGTCATGGCTCACATTAATACCACCCTCCCAAACTCAATCCACTACAATTCACTGACTGTTGCACAGGTCTGCACCAGATATCAACTTCGTGGCCTGACACTCTGCCCTGGAACACATGGATAACAAGAAACCCAAGTCAGACTCTAATTTATTGACTATAGATCCACTTTCAAAATCAAAATCCCAAACAAACTCACCTCCAAAGTCCTGGACCTCAGTTTTGTCAAGCCTCTTCTGCAACTGGATCCTCAACTTCTTCACCTATAGACCCCAATCAGCGAGAATTGGCAACACCACCACATCAACTAATTTTGACATTGGTCCCCATTACATGCTCAGCTTCTTACTGTATTCTTTATACTCTCATGACTATGAGGCCAATTACTGCTTGATCTCCATTTGCAAGTTTGCAGAGGACCAGCTCGATTTCAAATAATGATATGTGGGAAGAAAATGGAGTCTAGTGGCATGATAACAGGACAACAACCTCTCTCAAAGTCAACAAAATGAGGCTGGTCATTAACATCAGGAAGTGGAATGTAGCACATTCCCTGGTCTGTATCAATGGTGCTAAGATGGAGATGGTAAAGAGCTTTTAAGTTTTTAAGCTGTAAATATCACTAACAACCTACCCTGGTTTACTGATGTTAATACTGCAGAAAAGAAAGCACACCAATGCCTCTATTTCCTCAGAAGCCTGAAGAAAGTTGGCATATCTCCAATGTCCCTTACCAATTTTTATAGAGGCATCATAGAAAGTGTCCATTCAAAATGCATCATAGCTTTGTAGAATTGCTTTGCCCAAGGCTGCAAGTAATTGCAGAGAAGTGTAATGCAGCTCAGGCCATCATTCAAACCAACCTCTTCATTAACTCCAGTGAATGGGATTTGGAACGAGAGTGTGAGAGCAAGCTGCATTAAATAGGTGAGTAAAGTATTTTCCAGCAAATGGGATTTGGAGCAAGAGTGGACTGCTTTAAATAGGTTAGTATAAGCAGAATGGGCACCTTGTGAGTGGGCCAGTTAGAGTGGGATGTGGAGGTTTTGGCTCAAGAGGCTTCGGTGAGAAGAGGCAGAGACTAAGGTAAGCTTCTGGTGAAAGTTTATTGATTATTCTTTGACCTTGTATTAGTGCCAAGGTAGAGTAGTTAGAATGGAGCAGTCGTCGTGTGAGGTGTGAGAATTCTGGGAGAATTGCCATCTCTGCATGAAATGCATTGAGATGCAGCTCCTTACAGTGTTAAGGATCTGCAGTTCAATGATATTCAGCTCATATGGGAGAATGAGTTCATAAAACAGGAGCTACAGGGAGGTAGTTAATCTAGCTGGACGCAGGAAGCTGGGTGATCATCAGAAGAGGGGTAGGAAAGGCAAGCAGGCACATAGTGTAGGGTTCCCCTGTGGCTGTTCCCCTCAATAATAAGTATACCGCTTTGGATACCATCAGGACAAAGCCGCAGAGATCAGGTCTCTGGCACAGAGCTTGGCCTGTGGCTCAGGAAGTAGAAAAAGAGAGCAGTAGTGATAGGGGTTATAGGTTAGAATGACAGGCAGAATATTCTATGGACACAAGAGATCCCCAAATTGTTTGTTGCCTCCCAGGCGCCAGGGTCAGGTATGTCTAAGATCTGGCTCATGGCATCCTGAAAAGGGAGGGTAGGCAGCCAGAAGTTGTGGTACATATTGGCATCAACAAATCAGGTAGGAGGAGATGAGGTAGGAAGCTGAAAGACAGGAACTCGAGTAGTAATCTCAGGATTGCTGTGCTACATGCCAGTGAGGGCAAGAACAGGATGATATGGCAGATGAATGTGTGGCTGAAGAACTGGTTCAGGGGACAAGGGTTCAGATTTCTGGATCATTGGGATCTCTTCTGGAGAAGATATGATCGTACAAAAAGGACAGTTTACACCTGAACTAGAAGGGGATGAATATCCTGGTGGAGAGGTGTGCTAGAGCTGTTGGGCACAGCTTAAACTTGTTTGGCAAGGGGATAGGAGACAGAATGATATGACAGAGAATAGAGAAAATGGTGGAAAGGTTGATGCAATGTGAAGTGAGATGGTGAGGAAGGATGGGCAGCAGTGGGAGCATAAATGCAATCAGCTGGAGGGTTTGGATTGTGTTTATTTCAATGTTAGAAGTATTAGGAATAAGGGAGATAAACTTAAGATCATGGATCAGTATGCAAAAAATATGATGTTCTGGCCATTACAGAGACTTGGCTGACATAATGACAGGTTTATACCTGGGTTTAGATGTCTCAAAAGGGTTAGAAAGGGAGGTAAAAGAGCGGGTCGGGGGGAGGGGGGGGGGAGAAGAAGCATAACTAATCAGGGATAGTATTACTGCTGCAGAAAAAAAAAGATAATGTGGAAGGATTGTCCACTGAGTCAGTGTGGGTTGAAATCAGAAGCAAAAAGGGAGTGATCTTCTATTAGGAGTAGTCAATAGGCCTCTAAATAGTCCTCAGGACACTGAGGAGCAGGTAAGTAAGCAGATTGTGGAACAGTACAAAAATACCAGGCTTGTCGTTAAGGGCGAATTCAATTTCCCCAATATTGACGGGGCCTTACTGCCTAAGGGGCAGAATTTGTCCAAGAAGGATTCCTTATACTGTATGTGGACAAGCTGATTAGAGAGGACATTCTGCATCTAGTACTGGGTAATGAACCTGGTTAGGTGACAAACCTCTCAGTGGGGTGCCACTTTGGTGACAGTAACCACAACTCCCTGACCTTTAGCAAAGCTATGGACAAGGATAGGTGTAGGTGAAATGGTGTTTAAATGGGAAAGGGCTAATTATGACAGGATTAGACAGGAACTGGGGAGAATGAATTGGAAATGGATTTTCTTGGGAAATGTGGATGATGTTTGGGGACTACTTGAACAGGACTCAGGATAGGTTTGTCTCATTTAAACAGGGAAAAGAAAAGTAGGATAAGGGAACAGTGGTTGACATAAAGAGGTGAGACAACTCGTTAAGAGGAAAAAAGAAGCACACATAAGGTTGAGGAACCAGGGCAGGGAAGGCTCATGAGAGCCAGGTATGGTAGCCAGGAAGGAACTGGACTTAGGAAAGCTAGAAGGAGGCATGAGAAGACCTTGGAAAATAGGAGAAACCCAAAGGCATTCTAAGCATATGTAAAGAACAGAAAGAAAACTAGAGTGAAAATAGGACCGCTTAAGGATAAAGGAGGCAAAGAATGCCTGGAGGCCGAGGAGGTAGGGGAAGTCTGGAGGAGGTGCAGATCTGGAACTCAGATGGTTTGGACTGGACTCTGTGTGGCTGCAGGAATGCTATGCTTCTTTTTCTCTGACTGTAAGAGGGCGCTTCAGGCATTTTCTGCCGATGGCGAATCAAAAGGCAATTTTGTGTAATATGACACTGTTATTACATAACAAATTGAATACTTTGCTTCAGTGTTCACCAGAGAGGGAGCTTGGACAATGTGAGATCAGAACAGAACAAGCTTATGTGCTAGAGCAAGTTGAGTTTAAGAAAAAGCACATAAGGATCTTCTTAAAAACATTAGGGTTGAAATGTCCTCAAGACCAGACAAGATTATACACCAAGTTACTACAGGAAGCAAGGGAATAAATGGTTGGGGCATTGGCAATGATCTTTGCAGTCTCCCTGGCTACAGGGGAGGTAACAGAGAATTGGAGAATGGTATGTGCCAGTAGTGCCCTTGTTTAAAAAGGTCATAGGGAGAATCTGGGAATTATAGTCAAGTGAGTCCTATGTCAATGGTGTGCAAACTATTGGAGAGGATCCTTGGGACAGGATTTACAAGTATATAGAGAAACATAGTCTGCTCAGGAATAGTCAGCATGGCTTTGTGAAGGGCAGGTCATGCCTCATGAGCAAATTTTTTTTTGGAGAAAGTAACAAAAGAAATTGATGAATGTAGGGCAGCAGATGTGGTGTACGTGAATTTTTAGTAAGGCATTTGACAAGGTCCCCCATGGTACACTCAGAGTGTCAGGAGGGATAGGACCCTGGAACCTAGACTATGTGGATTAAAAATTGGCTTGTCTGCAGAAGGCAGTAGTAAATGGAATGTATTCTGCCTGGAGGTCAGTGACAAGTGGAGTTCTGCAGGGATCTAGGACACCTGATTTTTATAAATGAACTCGATGAAGAAGCTGAGGGATGATACAAAGGTGTTATGAATCATGAAGGTTATTGTAGGTTACAAAAGGATACAGATGGTTAAAAAAAAGTGGTAGATGGAGTTTAATCTGGATAAGTGTGAGGTGATGCATTTTGGAAGGTCAAACCCAAAGGCTAATAAGTACAGGGTTAATAGTCAGATACTTAATAGTGTGGAAGAACAGAGGGACTCTGGGGTCCAAATCCATACATCTCTCAAGGTTGTCGCACAGGTTGATAGGATAGTTAAGAAAGCCTATGAGATGTTGGGCTTCATTACTCAAGAATTGAATTCAAGAGTCAAGGTTATGTTGCACCTCTACAAATCTCCGCTACTATGACACTTAGTGTGTTCAATTCTGGCGACCTCATTATAGGAAAGATGTGGAAACTATGGAGATGGTGCAGAGGAGATAAACAGGGATGTTGCTTAGAATGGAAAATAAATCTTATGAGGCAAGGTTAGCAGCTAGGACTTCCCTTTGGAACGAAGAAGGATGAGAGGTACCTAGAAGTCTACAACATTCTGAGAGGCATCAATAAGGTTGACAACGAGCACCTTTTTCCCAGGCCAGGTTTAGTAAGCACCAGAGGACATCTGCACAAAGTGGTGAGGAAAGGAAAATTTAGGGGAGACATCAGGGTTTTTTCTTTAAAAATGAGTTGTGGGTGCCTGGAATGCCATGGGTGGTGGTGGAGGCTGAAACATTAGGGGCATTGAAGAGACTCTTAGACAGGCATATAGATGAAAGAACAAAAATGGAGGTTTACAATGTAGGATGGGTTTGCGTGGTTTTTTTGGTAGGAATATATAGGTTGGCACAACATCAAGGGCCAAAGGGCCTGTGCTGTAGTGTTTCAATAAATGGAGAATATTGAAAGTAGTCATTTATTGTGCTCAAGTATGGGTTTACTTCCCAGAATACCATGCAAAAAAAAAAAAAAATTTTTTTTACTGTATTTTAGCACACATTACAATAAACAACTCAACTTCTAAGCAGGAGAAAAAAAAAAATTGCATTATAATTCTTCAAAACTCCCCAAATAAAATATTTTGTTTTACAATGTACTTCTTTCTTTAACATTCTTAACAATCAAATTATTTCAAAAATTACATCACTTCAGCCTTCATAACTTCAGCCTTCACTGTAGATATTGGTACGTAGATGTATTCAGAACACAGAACATGCTCATTTAGTGTTACTTTTGTGAAAATTATCATCTTGTCATCTCAGATTTTCACATTTAAAACATCTCAAAACCGAAGCCAATATCAGTAAATAAATAATTTTCAGTCTTAAATAAGTTTCAATTAAGAAAATTATTAAGAATATTAATTTTCTATTTTGCAAACTAATAATTCACAAAAACTTAAGTACAAAACAAGGAGTGGATACAAATGAGAAAGAAAAACAGAAATGTATCAAAGAATGTCACCATTCTACCATCAAACTGCATCACCCATTGAAAAATAGTGCAGTCTGTCCCTCCCACGCGCCTACTCTTTCTCCATACAACTTCAACTTTTTGTCACAGGAGCAAAGCTCCTTCCAATCAAGCTATCAAGCCAAGCACTCAAGCACCAGCTTCTCCATATCAAATTTCATATAATTCCTCTGCCCTGTGGATCAACATCAACCACAAAACATGTCCCTCGACAAATTGACAGAGGAATTCAGCAACTGTCAATGTATCAGGTTGAGGCACTGCATCAGAACTGAGTTAGATGTGCAGACGTGGTGATTGACACAGTAAAATCTAGGAATCTCAATCGCAAATCTGTAGGTAGACAGTAGTTTACGACCATCTTCCATTTGAGACAGAAATGGAATTTGTCAACTACAACAATAGATAAGCCGTCCTCTTCAATATTACTTTTGCTCTCCATGAATGGGACAGAGGTTAGATAAGGTGCTCAAGCAAAGGCCTTTGCTTTGGCTGGATCAATCCATCATTCAATAATCCACCCATTGGTTTCCCCTCAGGTGATCTGGTTGTCTCCTAGATCCAAAAGCAGTGCTTGGTTATTTGACTACAAAGGTGGTACGGGAGAATGGCAGAAGAACAGGGGGGGAGTTAATGGGCATGAGAAAGAGAATAGGTTACAGGAAAATAAGGTGAATTACCAGAGCATTTCCTCACTTGACTCAATGAGATGAGGTCTTAAGACTAAGGAAATTGAATTCCTTGAATATCCATTTTCACATAGCCAAATGTGAATACAGATTGAAAGATAAACTGCCACAATACTGGAGAATTTCAATGAAACTACAGGTATACCCTGCTTTACAAAACTAGAGTGTTCCTATGAAACCTTTCGAAATGGTGTAAAGTGAAGACCCAGTCACTACTATTGAAGGCTATTTTCAGAAAAGCTAAAAGCCATTCAAATCTTTTTGTAAAAGCAAACACCGATTTCTTGGTAAAAGTGAATTTTCATAAAGCTAGTATTTGTAAAACAGGATATACTTTTACTTTTAATATTTCTGCCCAAAATGACACCCAGATAAAAGCCAACTTTTTGATGACAGTAGCTAGATACTAGAAAATAAAGTAATCTGACCAGAGATATATTCAATGTTTGCTCTGATACAAAAAAAACTAAATTACTAACTAGGCCATGGAAATTCCTGTGGATATTAACAAATATCTTGGCCTCAAGCAAAAATCAGTATGTCACATGAGCAAACAAGCAGCACTTCTTGATGCAGTCCTAACTGTTTTTCAAAAGAATTCAAAGATCTTCCTCATTGAAACTTTCTGTGCAAGAGCTTGGCTATATCCTAATTTTCAGCATTGCAATTAAGAGGGGATGGAGAAATCAACTCCATAACATCCTGGTATAGAGAAAATGCTTGGAGAATGATGTGCTTGTTAAGAGGTAGAGTGAGAAATATCTGTAACCAACAGTGATTCTAATGCTGGAACTTTGTCATTAGTTTGCGTTCATAACAGTATCATGGAAACTTCTGAACACACAATGACTGGCTTAGTCAGATAAATCACGAACAAGCTTGACTGCAGTCAAAAGACCCAAACTGAGGTAGGCTTGAAACTTCAAGAAAACAGCAGAAATGAATCTACCCAATATAAACTAATATCCAAGCACATGGGAAGGAATCAGAAGAGCTGAACCTTCAGATATTTCATTCTTAGTCACCAAGATTGCTTTTACAAGAACTTAGGAATCCAAGCACATATTGAAAAATCAATGTGCTGCAGTTCACAGAATTAACCCTTCAACCTATAAAAATAGAAAGCCAACCATTAGTTCAAAGGAAGCTAAGCAATATCAAGTGCTTTGTGATGATGGAAAGAAACAATGGAGATTAAATTTCATGGTAGTCATCAAAACTAATCAACATGTTATAAATTGGCCATGTTCAACCAGCCCATGCACCAGCAATCCAAGGAAAGCTTCACCTTTCATGAAGGGATTGTTGCTGTCAAGCAATGCTGGAAATTCTACTCCCTTGTAAATCTATAGATTTCACAGGAACTTCTGCACAACTTGAAACATCTCAGTATTTTGACCATCTTGAAGGAGAGACAAATCATTGAGTGAGAACTACCACAATTTCTGCCCTCCTCTATTGCCAGATTGGTCCTTGCTCACATTCTAGTCTCCTGATCCTTCCAGAGATATTCTTTCCAAGTATTAATTGGCTTTCGACCGCCTGAGAACACTACCAACATGTGACAAGACAGATGTCAGAAGGAGAAAGTATGGAGAATACCACCACAAATGGATGGTACAATAAAACCCCCGTCAGTATCCAGCACCTACAGGGATTGGTAAATACTGGACAAGTGAGTTTTCCAGTTGGTTGAGACTGATTTTTACAATTCCTAACTAATACACCTGCATTAAGAATAAACAGTTTAAAAGTCATAAATATTTATACCATATGTATTTATACCAGACAAATTTCACTTACATGAATATATAAACCTTAAAGCATTTTACTTTATTTTCAGTCACATTTTGTGAAAACATTTAGCTATTGCTGCATCTTCATGGAGTCACCCAAAACATGAATAACATTATAGTGTAGCGTCCTGCGGATGGAGATGCAAACCGGCCCACAAAATGGCCAACGAACACGGCGTCCACATGGACCTGGGGATGACACTGGCCATCGTCCTAGATGACCTCCGCACGGCAGGAAGATTGGCAACTCTGAGAGAAACACCGGCCAACCCAAGGTCGGTGCTCCAATGACACGGACCCCTGATTTTAGCGCCAGGGGCCCATTTAAGCAGAGCTGCCAATGCAATAAATCAGTCTTCAACTCCTCATGTGTGTGTCTTCCTTTCACAATCGTCGTAGCGTGTTCGCTACATTGGTGACCCCTCCAAGTCCAACCGGCAGTTGGACCAGAAGATGACGGATCAAGCGGAGCCAGCAACCATCCACCCGGTCTCTCTCAGGCTTCCAACGTTCTGGGTGTTGCACTTCACATGTGGTTCGAGCATGCCAAAGCTTAGTTCCAGCTTCACCACATCACTGCCAACGACAACCACTACTTCTATGTCATGAGTGCCCTTGATCAGGACACAGCAGCAAGATCGTAGATTTCCTATGGTAACCTCTGGAACAAGGAAAATATGCAGCGAGTCTTTCAGGCTTTCCCACATCCGATTGCTGCTTGTGGACGGGACCCTAATGAGCAAGATGCTTGCCTTAACCGAGGGCCACAAGCCTTGCCTGCTCTTTGATCAGATCTTTCTGGAGCAGCTGGCTGAGGATATACAGCTCTTGCTCACAAACGAGGACTTCAGCGACCCTTGGAGGGTAGCCGCCAGGCAGACATGCTCTGGAGAGCAAAGGAGGACACCAGTGGCATCATAGACCACATCAGCAACCCCCAGCGAGATCAAGGCTAGTGGAGAGGCAAATGAACACCCTGGGACAGCTATGCTATTACCATCAGCGATGGGGTGCAGAGGCCTGTTGATGCCACCCATCCTATGGGTTTTCGGGAAACGCCCTGGCCAAACGTCATTGATGGCTGTGGCAGTGGCCCATCAGATAGCCTCCTCCATATCTGGGACATATTGTCGGCAGACATTCCCTGATCGACATGGGCGCTGAGATAAACAGATCTTGACACCCGCAATGGCAAGCAGGGCCCAACACGGAAGACAGCCAACAGCTCCTGTATTCAAATTTTCAGGACCTGCACCACACCCCTTCGTTTTGGAAACAGCCGTTTTACATGGACCTTTAACCTTGCGACAGTGGTGCAACTGTTCCAGAGCGCAGATTTTCTCTGGGCCCACTGCTTGCTGGTCAACCTCAAGGGACACCACTTGGTTCATGCCAGAATCTTTCACACTGCCTCTGGGGGAAGCCAAGCTACCAGCCTCCCACCTGGACCCACCAGGCCAATGAATTCACCTGCATACTGGCAGAATTCCCCTCGATAGTGACGCCACAGTTCTCCATGGCCGAGCCAAAGCACGGGATAAGGCGCCACATACTGACTGAGGCACCCACCCCCTACCAGAGCCATTCTCCGTCCTGAAAAGCTCAGCCTAGAAAAGGGCCTCACCCCTCCATATGGTGCCCAAATCAGCAGGGTATTGGAGACCATGCAGTGACTACCGCCACCTCAATGAGGCCACTACACTCGACAAATACCCCATGCCCAACATCCAAGACATTGTCACCAACCCGCATAGGCCCCAGGTGTTCTCCAAGGTGGACCTCATCTGGGGTTACCATCAAATTACAGTTCACCCCAGGACAACCCC